>NC_086175.1:112867239-113183489 GCF_023053635.1 Elgaria multicarinata webbii
ACACCAAGAGTGCAACATGGGTGTGGTGGAGGAAATAATTGTAGAGAACATGTAACAGCATGTCACGGGAGACAAGACAGAGAAAGCACGGGAACTCATTATGCAAACGCATCCCATCCCAATGTATCGTCTCTAAGCTCAGCGATGAGCTGAGAATGAACCCCAGTGGAATGCGATGAATTTCTGGGACTCTTCCAGGCCTCCCTTTTCAGATGATGAGGAACTGCTCACCAAGCTGAAGATGTACCAGAGAGCTGAAATCACAGCTACAGTTTGAATACCTCCAAGCTCGGGGTGTGAGGTTGAGTTATGACAGTCAACTTGGAGACTCTGTTCAAAAGGGAACAAGGGTAAAGAACTTTTAAAGTCCAAGCACAGACATAAATAAATAAAAGTGGTCAGAAAGGATCTGGGTTTTCCTTTACTTTTTTGCAAGTATCTTTAATATAGTGGCCTCCAAAGTGGAGAATGCATTGTGATGTTCATGCTGTATAAACCAAGGAGGACCATCTTGCTTGGCTCTTGGATAGCTTGATTGCTAAGAGTGGTTCTTTAATGGGCCATTAAAGCTAGGCATGTGCTCCGCTCCGATTAGAAGCGCAGAAGCAGGAGCGAATTGGCCTGCTCCGCCTTGCCCAGAGGCGGAGTAGAAGTGGACCGCGGACCCCTAGAAGCAAGGCGAAGAGAAGCGACCATTTTCGGAGCTCTCCGGTTTCCGCGTTCCGCTTCTATCGCCATTGAATGTTTTTTAAAAACCGGCGGGAAAAATACCTTTTCTGAAGGGCTGAGGGGCAGAGTCAACTCCCGGTCATGATCACATGATCCCAAAGTTGGAGGAGGGGATAGGCAAAACGGGTAACTTGGGATTCTGGAAACTTCTCTTTCTTAGTCTGAACTGACTTTTCCCAGTGTTTTTTAAAACAGTAGCCCCACCAAATGCACAAACACAACCTGTGAAATCATATACTAAGCCCGATTTGAGAGGCTGAACTCTGAACATGCTCAAAGGCACACCCATCCTGATATTGCTGTTTTCTCAGAATCTGGGGGAAGTGCACGTGTGGCCTTTGCCCTTAAGTGGGAGGGATGGAGGAAGGAAGGGGAGGTACTCTGTGCATGTCCAGAAAGAGACCCAACGAAGGGGGGCAAGTGACCAACCCGGCCCCAGCCCTTCAGTATAGGGTCCTGATGCAACACTTGGTGGGTGAGCAGCGCAGGCCAAGGCAGTCCCAGCAGGAGCTGGGCATATCCACTGACAGCCGCTTACCTCCCCTCCTCAGCAATGCTACTCCTCAACAATGAGAGGTGGGAAACGCCTCTCAGAGGATAAAGGCACCTGCAGGCTACCAAAGGCATGCTGGGAGGTGTAGTGCTGGCTTATAGAGTAGCTGATTTTAACTAAAGTATGGGTTAGCAAACCAGGTCACTATCTCTTAATCCTAACTCTGCTCCCACTTTCCTAACCTCTCACTAACCATCTTTGTTCTCCTTCTACCTGACTTTCTCCAACTGCCACTAACCCCACCCACCATTCCATTCTAGCCTCAGCTATCAGTCATTCCTCCATTCACGCTTCTGTTTCAATTGTACAGTCAGGCTTTTACATAAAAATCATAAACTTTATTCAATAATTCCTCTGTCTTGAAATGTTGTGGTTTAATTATAACAGGGGTGGTGGTGGTGGTTGGACACAGCATAAAAATCTCATCAAGTTAAAAAGGCCTTGGAAAATAAAATAAAAAATCACTTAGCCCAGGAAAATCATTAATGCAATAACTAGGCAAGCTTGCCTAGGACAAAGAAATCCATAAGCAGAGTGCCACAACCAAGAAGGCCCACTCTCCAGTTATCTCCCACCACACCTCAGACAGTGTTAAAATATTAATACATTATTCAGAGACCTATGCCTATGCCTACAACTTTTCCTAAGATCATTCCCTTTATTTCCAATATCCAGGCTGTGAGTGCTGTTGCTTACATAACTGAAACACACAAGAGGGAGGTATCAGCACCAGACATACAAAACATTTATAGTGGGGGGGGGACTTCTAAAATGGGGACCTCTCCAAAACCTGTTCAGCAAAAACTGGACATGATCAGGAACCAGAGAATACCTAGTGGTGTGTGTGTGTGCTTGTGTGTGAGGGGGAAGGAATGGGAAGGAAAACCATCAAGGATGAAATAAAATAGCTGGAGTTCTGACATTTTGTTGCAAGGCCCACTTGTTGGTTGAAGACTTGGCAGCAGGAAGCTGCATACATTAGAAATGTTATCGTTGAAGCAGCATTTTCCTCCCATTCTGGGCACAGATGGACATGGCAATCTGGTCTTATACACTTCTTCGGAAGGTAGGTGTACCTTGCTATTTCCAGTCTAGCTCCTTAGAGAAAAGATAGCTTTAATTAGGGGTGTGCTCTGCTTCACTTCCAGATCCGCGATTTGCGGATCGGCCCGCTTCGCTCCGCCCCAGCTCCGCCCATGTCTGCTCCTCTCCGCTCAGAGCTCCGGATCCGGATCGGAGCTCCGTTTCCCCCCCCCCATAGGCTTGCATTAAGCTAAAAAAGTATACAACTTTTTTTCTGTGAAAGTTAGAAACCTCAAGTTTGGCACCATGACACCTCATGGAGGTATACACATGCACACCAAGACTCAAGGCAATCCCATCATCCCCTGACTTTTGGGGAATTTATGAAAATCGGGCACCCCATTCACACCCCTTTCCATAGCTCCGTCAATTTGCACGTTAGAAACCTCAAACTCACCACCATGACAACTCATCCAGGGATACACATGCACACCAAGACTCAAGGCAGTCCCATCATCCCCTGATTTTGGGGGAATTTATGAAAATCGGGCACCCCATTCACACCCCTTTCCATAGCTCCATCAATTTGCATGTTAGAAACCTCAAACTCACCACCATGACAGCTCATCCAGGGATACACATGCACACCAAGACTCAAGGCAGTCCCATCATCCCCTGATTTTGGGGGAATTTATGAAAATCGGGCACCCCATTCACACCCCTTTCCATAGCTCCATCAATTTGCACGTTAGAAACCTCAAACTCACCACCATGACAGCTTGTCCAGGGATACACATGCATGCCAAGACTCAAGGCAGTCCCATCATCCCCTGATTTTTGGGGAGTTTATGAAAATCGGGCACCCCATTCACACCCTTTTCCATAGCTCCGTCAATTTGCACGTTAGAAACCTCAAACTCACCACCATGACAGCTTATCCAGGGATACACATGCACACCAAGACTCAAGGCAGTCCCATCATCCCCTGATTTTGGGGGAATTTATGAAAATCCAACACCCCATTCACACCCCTTTCGATAGCTCCGTCAATTTGCATGTTAGAAATCTCGTTTTGGCTAGAGCGGGTTCTCTCACCCAGTCCTCCTAAGGAATCCCAGTCAGGATTGAATCCCCTCCAGGGCCTCCAGTACAGCTCTCTGGGATTCCCCAGAAGGCCACATTACTTTCCCCTGACCACTGACCACTAACTTCTGAACCAATGAAATGCCTCTCCTGAGGCTTAGTTCCTGGCAGTAGGAGCTTTAAGTGAAAATATGCAGGCATTTTTGCCCCTCCCCTTATCTCTTTGGTCCTGCCCACCCCTGGAATGTGGTCTTCAGAGAAGGGAAAACAGAGCCATTCCACCAGCCTTACTGAAAGTATTTTCCCCTCTTCCCTCCCCATACCTTTTCCCTTGTGTGTGGTGACTTTTTAGACTGTAAACCAGCAGCAGGGACTGTCTGGGTTAACTGATTTTATATAAGCCACTCCAGGAACCAGTTTTGGAATAAAAAATACTTCAAATCCATCAATCAATTTAGCTCTTGAGCTGAAAGAGATTCAACACCCATGGCTTATGGTATCTCACAAAATTCTCTCTTCTTGTATAACTACTAAAAGCTGCATCTGGCTAACCTGTTTCAAATTTTTGTTCTGGAAATCGCTGCCACTGGGAGGATATTTTTTGGGCGCTCTCTCAGGCAACCCACGGTGAAGACAGATGTAATATTTTAAGAGCGGCGGAGGTGGTTTGAAAGCACCACAGTGCCCTGAAAACAAACACGTTTCCTTTTGTCCTGGGGTGAACTCTTGGGAACGGAAAGGCAGAAAGGGTTCTGTAAGTTTTCAGTGTGGTTTGGTTTGACCTGGGACAATGCTTGGGGTGAGGGGTGGCTACCATTTAGTTAGCACCAATGACATCCTAAATGAACCAGTACCAGCAGTCCCTGAAGCGAATTTGCAACTCTTCTTAAAATGTGTGTGGTTGGCTTTTTTAAAAAAACAAAAATTAAAATGGGTGCATGAAGGATAAGTGTATATAGATATTAACACCTATTTTAAAAATGAATAATCAGAAAGATGAGGTGATGGGAAAGTATTTATTTATTTATTTATTTATTTATTATAGTACTCTTATGCCACCCTTTAGCCAAAAAGGCTGTCATGATGATAGTGGTCAGTTTAAGCATATGTGTGTAAACTGCATTGTAAAGCCACATTCTCAACTAGGGATAGGGTACAGGAGCAATTTTTGGGATCCCCAGATATTCCAAAACCTTGGCTCATCTTGGGGCTGTCAAAATGCACGGAAAGCGGGCGGGTGCACGGTGGCACTGTGTTGATTATACAATGCAGCAGCCACCGCTCAGCCACCCCGGGGTTTTCTGACGAATCTGCAAAGAAAAAAAGTCGGGGACTTACCCGACTCACTAGGGCCGGATCTACACTACTGCTTTAAAACAGTTTATAACAGTTTTGACAGCTGTCGTGGCGCATGACACACTCCATATACAGTTTCCAAACCTTTTCAAAGTGTTTTAACTTGCTTGGTGTAGATCTGGTCTAGGAATGCAACACAAGGAGGTTTGGTCACCTTTCGTTCCACCTTAGGAAGCATTTTCAGCTAGACAAGACTCTCGATGAACTGACTCACCTTGCTATAGGATTGCTCTGTAACTGAAGTGGGACTCAAAGTAGTGACTTAGGGTGCAATCCTATATATGTTAAAACTGGGGTGGGGGGGGCCCTACAACTCCCAGCATTCTCCAGCCAGCATTCATGATTTAAATGACTGTACTCTAGGTATGACTATGGCCGTAGCCAGACCTAAGGTTTATCCCTGGATCGTCCAGGGGTCAAACCTGTTCATCTAGGTGACACACAGGGGATCCAGTGCTCAGGCAGGGGTGAACCCTGGATGATCCCAGGATAAACCTTAGGTCTAGCTGTGGCCTATGTCTGGATCCTTCCCAATGGGCTGAATTTTGGCTCTAGGGTCTGTAAATTAATGTGTTCATAACTTGCAAGCTCTTAGGTCTTCTTTGTTGAGATCCAAAAATATATCTTAGGCATTTGGCAACATTTCCATGATCTCTTGGAGCAAATTCATAACTAAAAGGATGCATCCATGCGATCCTTTCTTTTATTTTGTCTTTTAAGTCTTCTGTTAAAACTTCTTCTAAAGTATATGCATTTTTTATTAATTTTTTAATGGTGCAAGCAGAGTGAGATGTCTGTAGGCCTGGGGCAGATTAATCCGAGAGGAACGGTACCTTTGTATGAAACTAAATATGTCAAGGCTGGCAGTTTCCTTACCCTACAGTAACACAGTCCTAGTCCTGTTGTTTTTCTGCTTTCAACAAGATATTTGGAAAGAATCGTCAATATTTCTAGTTGTCAGGAATCTTCCAAAGCCCTCCTCTCCTATCAGCCTCTGTTTTTCTTTCTTTTCTTTTCTTTTTGCTTTCCACATACTCTTGGTTTTTTTGTTTTTTGTTTTACTTCACAGCAAACACAGATTTTAAAAAGCCAAATATTCAGGACAGAGATAGAAGCCAAATGGGGTATATCATGGTAGCGGCTGTAAATATGTGAAAAGCTTAGCAGGAAAGACAGTGATTAAAGTGTAGAGAACACGCATTTTATTTCAGTCCTCTGCCAAAGACTTCTTGTGTGATCTTGGACAAGTCACTTAGGGACATATTTTAGAAAAAGTACAACAGTGCATAAATAATACTTATCAAGCCATATTCCTTTGCTTCCCCTTTGCCAAAGGGATGACAGCTCAGTCACAGAAATTCAGAGGTATGTTGCTTCTGGGAACTGAAACATGTGATCAGGGAAACTAGGGGCAGATCTACACCTTGTGTCAAATCATAACGAATGAAGAATAAAAAAGAGGAAACACCACTATGAAAGTGATATATGGAATGTGGATTGTGCCCCAACAGTTATCAGTGCACTTCAATGCTACTATACAGCGGTAGTATATACTGAATCTAGCCCATGTAGTGTAGCCTTTATTGGACTGTACCATTTCAGACTGGGGGAGTCATATCAACATCAATAACAATAACAACAACAAAAATATATAAATCATTTAAAAAAACATCAAAATCATCATTTCTAAAAAGTGGTTAAATAAAACAAAATGACAGTGTGGTCAAATAACGCATATGGCACTGCCGTAAGCTCAGGTAGGATGGCATCATTCACAGAGGACCCCTTGGGATATGACAAGTGATGGATGAGTCTATACCCACCTGGTGTTTTCTTTGGCGCTATTCCAAGACGAGAGACTCGGAGGTTGGGAAAGGGTGGGGTACTGAAAGGGCCTGACACCCTACCTGCTGCACATTCTTTGACAATTTTTCTCACCACCACTTCTGGCAGGTCACAAACTGACTTGAGTGTTTGAATCTGTGTTGACCCGCTCCCCTGTGAAAGGGATGTGGAATAAAAGAGATGTGGGTAAAACCTCCCTACACATATTGAGTAGAATAAAATTAATTAATAAAAACGTTCTTTTTTCATTAGTGCAATCAAAAAAAGTTTTTTTAAAGCAAATTTATTAAAATACCTACTTTAAAATAGTACCATTGAATTTTTTGACCAAAGAAACTTTATAAAAGATACCTCAACTGCTTATCTATGCCATTTTTAAGATATAGTCTGCCATTTTAAAAGATGGTCACCATATTGATTTCTAATTGATTTTATTGGGGGGTCCCTATCTTAAATGTCTTATATAGGCCTAAAGTAAACGTGAGCAAAGCAGTACCTTCTTACCACAAATTGCTGGATACTTACACGAACAGACCCAACAGACCCAACTACTCAGGAGAGGACTGGAGGGAAAACTCCCCTCCCAGCCACCATGCTGTCCTGCTAAACCAGCCCTGACCTCCTTTCCCACCAAGGCACCTGTGCCACGGTGCAAACAAAGGCCCCCAGGTAAGAAGGGGACCCGGTCTTATAGCCCTATTGAAGTGTACTGACAACTGTTGGGGGGCCCATTGACACATACCATATCCCGCTTTCATACCACTTTCATAATGCTATATCTTGCTTGGTGTGGCTCCTGCCTTTTATGTACCGCTTTCATAGGGCAATATCCTGCTTGGTGTAGATCGGGCCTTTGACTGTTGGCTGAGAGCAGGACCGTGTCTTACTGATTAATCCTTGTAAGCTACTCTGGGAGACTTGGCGAGGAAGGGGGCGCTGACGAGTGGGATAAAATGCTTCATATAAATAAATAGTATCTAAGATCCTCCTCCAGGTGCCTACTCCGAGGGAAGCTCGAAGGATGGCAACAAGAGAGAGGGGCTGAGTTCGGATGACGTATTAGGCAATGGAGGGGGTAATAGCACACTCACCATGCATTAGAATCATAGAATCATAGAATCATAGAATAGCAGAGTTGGAAGGGGCCTACAAGGCCATCGAGTTCAACCCCCTGCTCAATGCAGGAATCCACCCTAAAGCATCCCTGACAGATGGTTGTCCAGCTGCCTCTTGAATGCCTCTAGTGTGGGAGAGCCCACAACCTCCCTAGGTAGCTGATTCCATTGTCGCACTGCTCTAACAGTCAGGAAGTTTTTCCTGATGTCCAGCCGGAATCTGGCTTCCTTTAACTTGAGCCCGTTATTCCGTGTCCTGCACTCTGGGAGGATCGAGAAGAGATCCTGGCCCTCCTCTGTGTGACAACCTTTTAAGTATTTGAAGACTGCTATCATGTCTCCCCTCAATCTTCTCTTCTCCAGGCTAAACATGCCCAGTTCTTTCAGTCTCTCTTCATAGGGCTTTGTTTCTAGACCTCTGATCATCCTGGTTGCCCTCTTCTGAACACGCTCCAGCTTGTCTGCGTCCTTCTTGAATTGTGGAGCCCAGAACTGGACGCAATACTCTAGATGAGGCCTAACCAGGGCCGAATAGAGAGGAACCAGTACCTCACGAGATTTGGAAGCTATACTTCTATTAATGCAGCCCAAACTAGCATTTGCCTTTCTTGCAGCCATATCGCACTGTTGGCTCATATTCAGCTTGTGATCTACAACAATTCCAAGATCTTTCTCGTTTGTAGTATTGCTGAGCCAAGTGTCCCCCATCTTGTAACTGTGCATTTGGTTTCTATTCCCTAAATGTAGAACTTGGCATTTATCCCTATTAAATTTCATTCTGTTGTTTTCAGCCCAGCACTCCAGCCTATCAAGATCACTTTGAAGTTTGTTCTCCTGGTACTCCTAACATGACATGTTGCCCCTCTCCCCATTGTGTGGCTGAAAGTCCCGGCATCTTTCTGGGCTGCCAGTGCTCTCTCCTCCCTCAGTCTTCCTGGTCGTATCCCATCATCCATTACGAGTTCTGCCAACTGTATAGGAGCAGCCGGGGGGGTTTCTTCCACTCCTGCCGGAGAAGTCTATGGCCAATGGAATAGTACACTCGACGGAGGGAGGGGGAGCCCTCCACATGACGTTTTACTCAATTGATTATTTGATAAGCAATGGAGCAGCCCATTGCTTTTCCCCATTGATTATAATGGCAAAATAGTGTAATGTCAGTTGTGTGTGCATTGTGTCCTCCCACACACACATGACACAATAATCAACTTGACCGACAGTTGCCTCCTTCCCTGCCCCCCGCCCCCCGGTTGATTGTTGTGTCGTCTGAACCTAGCCAAGGTCTTCTCAGTGGTGACCCCCAATTATGGAACGATCCCCCCGATGAGTCCCACCTGGGACCAACACTGTTATCTTTTTGATGCCAGGTCAAGCCTTTTCCCTTCTCCCAGGCATTTAGCAGCATATGTTGAGTTTTTAATCAATCATACATATATCCTTAGGTTTGGCTAACAGCTCAAAGTTGTTTGTAAGTGTATGTTGCCTCTCTGTGCTGTCTGTTCTATGGTTTTAAATTTTGTATAAATAGATAATAATATAGGGTTGGATTTTCTGCCTCCCATGCCAAAATAACTTGGCTGACTTTGCATCGTTCTCACCCTGATTTGGATGGATGAGTGGGGACCAGGTGCCATTTTTGCTCCCTGGGCCAACCCTGGCCTGTCCTCCTTGCAAACAAAACTGATCAGTCACTCCCCACCACCACCACCACCATTGCTGCCACTATTTCCAGAAATAAGCTTTCTTTTCTTTTTCTTCTTGCTTGCCGCCTCCTCCTCCTCCTCCTCCTCCTCCTCCTCCTCCTTCTTTCCCCTGTCTTGCCAAGCCCCCATTGTTTTTCTTTGGAAATCTACAGGAGGAAGCAGGAGGGAGTAAACAAGATTCACCAATTCACCCAACCGAACAGCGAGCATTTCAGCTGACACCTCAGCTGAACTGAATGCCCTCAACAGTCTGTGCCTGATGTAGGCCCTGACACTCTGACTCCAGCGGAGCAGGAGCAAAAGGCACAGAGATGGATCGATCCTGAAGATGGAACAGTGGCAATATACATCTCCGCGGTGGTGGGAGATGAGTTTCTCGGATACAAAAATCTCGTCCCCCCTGCCCCCCTAAAATGCCAGGTTCCCCTCATCTTCCAGCCTTCCCCAACCTGATGCTCTCCAGATGTGTCAGTTTGAGTGGCTCAGGAGTAAATTTGGGAAGGGGAGTTCTGGAAGAGGGGTGTATTTATCTGGCAAATACTCTTGATCCTGAAAGGCATAATGGGTTGCTTTGTCCCTCCGTCTGTTTACATCCCAGCCTGTCTGGGCTTTTTAAAAACTTTTTGTTTTAATTAATAAGCACCGAGCAGGTGAGGCAGTCCTGCTATCTGAACCTGCTAGGGCAGCCTTCCCCTGATTTGGTGCCTTCCAGATGTTTTCAGTTACAACACCCATCACCTCTGACCATTGGCTATGCCAGCTGGGGATGATGGGAGTTGTAGTCCAAAGGATCTGGAAAGCCCTGCACTGGGAAAGGCTGAACTAGGGTATAAAATGCTTTTGTGGAGCTTTTATAGTCAGTTCTCATGTTGCCCGCGCAGTGCAGCATGGCTAACCGTGTAAGCCTAGAAGTCTCAAGTTTCACCTCTCAGCTAGGGGTATACAGATCTTGTAAACTCCATTCTCTCTGTGTTTTGCGGAATTGTCAGGAGCCTTTCGTTCCACCATCCACTCATTGATATAATCAGATTTTTTTTTTTACAGTTTCCTGAATTTGCACACATTAGCACTTGTTAAAATGCACAAATTCCCTCCAAATACACAGATCAGCCCCTCAAAATGCATATCTTCATGCTTTTGCCTATGGGTTATGATTTTATTAGAATGTAAGCCTATGCAGCAGGGTCTTGCTATTTACTGTTTTACGCTGTACAGCACCATGTACATTGATGGTGCTATATAAATAAATAATAATATAATAATATGGGGGAAATGTGCATTTTCAGCTGTTTTTTAAAAAATATTACTATTTTATGTAAGCTTTTGTGGGCGCATTCCAGTGGTGGGCAGGACCGAAGGCAAAGGAGTGGAGCTGAAATGCCAAAAATGAGAGCCTTCTCAACCTTATGGGAGGCATTTTAAGGTGGGGTGGGACTTCACAAAACCCAGGAAACCAACAAACGAGCCAGTGGCTGCAGTGTTGGACTGGGACTTGGGAGATCCAGGTTTTAGTCCCCATTCAGGCATGCAAACTCACTGGGTAACTTTGAGCCAGTCACAGATTCACAGTCCAGCCTACCTCACAGGATTATTGTTGTAAGGATAAAATGGAGAGGAGGAGGATTATGTAGGGGAAATGGCAGGATAGAAATACAATAAATAAATAAATAAATAAATAAATAAATAAATAAATAATGGCTTGTGATCAGAGGAAGGGACAGGGCCTGGGGTAGGAGGTGTGGGCTTCTGGCAAACCCCAGATGACCAGACAAGGATCCTAGTAGGGCCAGGTGTGGCCCAGTGCCTGAGGTTCTGCACCCCTTTTCTGTGCAAATCTTACACCTTCGCCTAGAGTGACCATATGAAATGGGGGACAGGGCTCCTGTATCTTTAATGGTTGTTTAGAAAAGGGAGTTTCAGCAGGTGTCATTCGTATTCACGCAGCACCTGGTGAAATTCCCTCTTCATCACAACAGTTAAAGCTGCTGCAGACCTGCCTAGCATGACCAGATGCAAAGAGGGCAGGGCTCCTGCAGCTTTAACTGTTGTGATGAAGAGGGAATTTCACCAGATGCTGCTGGTACAAATGACACCTTCTGAAATTCCCCTCTCAATGCAACTGTTAAAGATACAGCAGCCCTGTCCTCCTTTCCATACAGCCACCCTACATTAGCCACCTAGAATTGATGCCTGTTTTGGTTTTTTTTTAAATGGAAAATGAGTTCACCTAGCTGTCTAAGGCAGCATTTCCCAACCTGGTGTCCTCCAAATGTGTTAAACTACCATTCCCAGCATGCCCCATCCAGTAGTCCAGGAGGCACTAGGTTGGGGAAGACTGGTGTAAGGATTTGAGTTGCTTCCTGACAATGGGATTCATACACTTGGTCTCATCCTGCTGAGATTCCTACCCAATTCCGGGGCCCAGATCCTGCAAGTAGGCACTGCTACCAACAAGCGCATGAGACTCCCATTTCCATACTGCCAGCTGAGGGACATTATATTGGCAGTTGCACTAAAAATCTTCAATTTGCAGCACCAACCCCAGTATTTGCATATCGTGGAATTGCTGTACCCAGCAGGACTGAAGGTTATTTTTAGCCTTGATTGTCTAGAATTATGGGCTGCACTGCAGCTTTTCACTCGGAAGCACGGAAGGGAAAGGGGAAAAAAACCCTGACAATGCAGTCATACTGGTGTCTGCGTTGGTGGGGGTCTCTTCGGGCAATCTGGATAGCAGTGTTTTTAATTTCCTATGCCTTTGAGATGAACTTAATGAGGCTATCACTTCCTCCCCTTCCTATCTTTAGATTGTACAGGTGGTCACATCATACTTAATCTTTACTAAACCATAGTGTCAATATAATTGCATGGTACAACAGCAAAACAGTATTTTCTCCACCCGAGGAGGTATCGAAATTGGGTGCCTATCGGTTTTTAATTACGAATTGAATTAACATTGTTAACTGGGGAATTGTAGAATGTTTTAAAAAGTGATTGCTTCAGACATCGAGGCAATGGATTTTCTCTCACATTATATAATGGCCTTCACAGAATGGTAGGATTTCTATTTGCTGAGCCATGAATGCGGCTCCTTAATTATCCGAATTCCTGATGTTCCCGCAACATGAGGCACAATGAAACGAAAAACATGAAAACGGACATGCTGAGTCAGACCAAAGGGACATTCTGAGCTCAGCATCCATGCTGCCTGGAAGGCTCATTGCTCAGAGATGGAGTCGGTGGAGGCTGGTGGCTCCAATGTCAGGGGGATAGTGAATCTGCTCCAGGTTTCAGTCAGAACCCTAAAGGAGCTATCCAAGGTGTTTTGCAGATTTGCATACAGATGCAGTCAGTGATGTAGCTAGAGCCGGAGCCTGGGCCAAGTACAGGGGCCCCAGAACCAGTGGCAAACAGGCCTAGTATCTGCACCACTGTGGCTGACACTGCTCACTGCAATACCCTTTCTTCTTTCTTTCTTTTTTTAAACATGTAGTCAGGGGACAGCTGGCTGGTATGCACATAACTATAGATACCCACATACTTTCAATATACATTATCCTAATGACAAATCTTGATAAAATAGTTAAGAGCAGAGACACCACACTGACAACAAAGGTCCTCATAGTTAAGGCAATGGTATTCCCCGTAGTAACCTATGGCTGCCAGAGCTGGACCATAAGGAAGGCTGAGCGAAGGAAGATAGATGCTTTTGAACTGTGGTGTTGGAGGAAAATTCTGAGAGTGCCGTGGACTGCAAGAAGATCAAACCAGTCCATACTCCAGGAAATAAAGCCAGACTGCTCACTTGAGGGAATGGTATTAAAGGCAAAACTGAAGTACTTTGGCCACATAATGAGAAGACAGGATACCCTGGAGAAGAGGCTGATGCTAGGAAAAGTGGAAGGCAAAAGGAAGAGGGGCCGACCAAGGGCAAGATGGATGGATGATATTCTGGAGGTGACAGACTTGACCTTGGGGAAGTTGGGGGTGGCGACAGCCGACAGAAAGCTCTGGCGTGGGCTGGTCCATGAAGTCACGAAGAGTCGGAAACGACTGAACGAATAAACAAAAACAACAACAACAACAAAATGGTGCGTCTTCACAAGTAATTGTATTTGGCATCAGGGAAACTGAAGCAAACTCCATTGTATTTTAGTGTGTTTTTGAAATGAAAAACTACACATGCTCAAGGTATTTCTATTTTTTTATTATTATTGGGTAGGCCAACAATTGCGTTTATAGTTTTGGGCTCCAACATATCAGGAACGGAGAAGTGGTTGTACAACATGGAATAGCCAGGGGCGGTGAATTGTGTGCTTCCAAGGTAAAGTAATGCACATGGCCATCTAAAGCCATCCCCACCAAAAGAGCAGGATGTAAAATTACCTAGCTGCATCCCTACCATCTTGGGACCTCATGTGCCAAGGCTGACAAAGAAGTCAGCCTAAAAGCCTAGAGAGCTACTGACATTCTGAATAGAGCCTAGTACTGGGCCACCTACAGGAAGAGAAAGAGAAGGCCAGTAATGGTCGGGGACTCTCTAGACACCAAGACGGTGAGGGGGCCTGGAAACCAAATGTTATGAGGAACATTGAAAAGAGTCATTTATATTTAGCCTTAGGAGAGAAGACTAAAGGGAGACATGACAGCAGTCTTCAAATATCTGAAAGGCTGCCATGCAGAAGGTGGAACAGAGTTGGTCTGGGTTGCTCAAGATGGCATGTCTAGAACCAATGGGGTGAAATTGTAGGGAAGCCAATTTTGGCTAAACGTTAGGAGAAACATCTAAAGAGTGAGAGCAATAGAACAGACTGCCATGGGAGGTGGTGGGATCCCCTTTATGGCTGGATGGCCCATCTAGGAGGAATGCTGTTGCTCCATTGTGCATGGAGCAGGGGGCTGGACCAGATGGCCTTTGAGTTCCCTTCCAACTCAACAATCCACATGGGAATGAATGACAGTCACCAGACACCACTATGAACATCTCACATCTGGAGAGGAAGGTAAAGGATCTTGAGGACTCAGGTTGTGCTCTCATCAGTTCTTCCTGTAAAAGACAGAAGAGGATAAGAGAGGGAGAAATCCTTCAGGCAAATAACTGATGGTGCATCAAAAGGAGAGGTCCATTTTCTGAGACCACAGTCTAAGTCATCCTTCTCTAACCTGGGCCCTCCAGTTGAGTTTGTTTGTTTGTTTGTTTGTTTGTTTGTTTGTTTATTACATTTTTATACCACCCAATAGCTGAAGCTCTCCAGGCAGTTCACAAAAATTAAAACCATGAAAAGCATAATAAAACAACCAAAAGTCTAAAAACACAAATACAAAATACAATATAAAAAGCACAACCAGGATAAAACCACACAGCAGAAATTGATATAGATTAAAATACGGAATTAAAACAGCAAAGTTTAAATTTAAGTTAAATAAGGTATTAAAATACTGAGAAAATAAAAAGTTCTTCAGCTGGCGACAGAAGGAATACAGTGTAAGCACCAGGCGGACCTCTCTGGGGAGCTCACTCCACAGCCGGGTGCCGCAGCGGAGAAAGCCCTCCTCCTAGTAGCCACCTGCCTCACTTCCTTTGGCAGGGGCTCATGGAGAAGGGCCCCTGTGGATGATCTTAAGGTCCAGGCAGACACATATGGGAGGAGGCGTTCCTTCAAATAACCTGGCCCCCGGACCTGGACTGGCAGCCAATGAAGTTGTAAACGGACTGGCGTGATATGGTCTCGCTGGCCTACAAGTGCCATAACTTGCATCCACCATGGCTAGCGGCCGACACTGTCTTAACCAAAGCAGCAAACCTGAACATGAGGGCTTTAAACTAAAATCTGTGGGAGAATGGAGATAAAAGCCCAACAGTAAGGCTCCAAAGCGAGCAAGAGGAAATGTGCTTTGTCTCCTTCTCTAGAGCTGGCAGTAAAAGCAACCGTGTGCCAAGGTGACTGAGAAGGGAGCGGGGAACTCTTTGACTCTCATCACCTTCATTGTGCAGCCGGGGAAATAGAAGCAGCACCTCGACGGCCAGGGAATCGTCAGCACTCCTGCCTTTTAGTTTCCATAGCAATGAAAAGGCGTTTTCACAATTGGCAAATACACTTCCCAGCGAAATGTCAGCCTTCTTCTTTCCAAAAAAATAATAAAAACCTGGAAGGAGGGGGAAAGGTGAGAAGCCACCTGGGGCACATTCCTGCAAATGCATGCATTTTTTTCCCAAGCAAAGGAATTTCTCTGAAAAGAAGCAGCCGTGTCATGTTAACAGAGGAGATGCAAAACCAGCATCTTCACAAGCTGCATACTTGGGAGTTCTTGTGTCAACTCCTGCAAAATGGGCACAAACACACTGGGTAATGCTGTGTCTGACTCCGGCTTACTCTGTCTTATTCTACATGGTGGCTCCGATGTCAGTGGGGCAGGGATCCCGCTCCAGGTTTTAGCCAGGACAGTCAGAACGCTAAAGGAGCTCTCCAAGATGCTTCACAGAACTCTTAACTCCTTAAAGTTCTGACTGAAACCCGGAGTGAATTCACTGCTCCCCCGGACATCGGAGCCACCAGCCCCCATTGTTGGCTTATGTATTTTGCCACTTGATTAATAATATCAGTTGATATTGTGTTTTAATGATTGATACTACCTATTTCATAATGAATTTCAGCTAGGGTGGGCAGAAGGTAGAATGGGATCCGCTGGTAAATCTGTGGGTGCTTTACAGGAGATCAGTAAAGATTTTGCTCTGACTCCCAGTCATCTAATAGTAACAACTAAAACGCTTCCCCCTGCCTGAATTAAGCTTCCTGAAAAAGAACCTTTGGGGGATCAGGACTCAATTGTTGTTTGAAAATATGTGTGAGCTTCGTTCTGGTATGATCACAAATGGAGAATGTGCTCAGAGGCACCTTCTACCTTCATTCTTAGGGCATGTCCGCATGCTTAAGCCAATATTTTGCAGCTGGCTCCACCGATGGAACTCAGGGTCGGGTAAAGAAAAAAAGCTACATCCCACTAGCCTGAAATCTGCCCATATATTCTTCTAAATGTTATAATGTTAGTATCATTGCAATTTTCTGTGGATTTGAATTGCTGTATTATGGTTTGAAACAGGGGTTGTGAATTTCTTTGAGCTCTTGGGGGCCACATTCCAGTGGTGGGCGGGGCTGGTGGCAAGGGGGTGGGGCCAAATGGGAAAGGGGTGGAGCCAAAATACCAGCATGTTGCAGCTTTAAGTTCTTGCTGCCAGGATCTAAACCTTAGGAGAGGCATTTTCAACCTTTTAGAGTTGGGGTGGAACTGCAGAAAAACCAGGAAGCCACCAAATGATCAGTAGTCAGGAGAAAGGGAAAAGGGAATGGGGCCAGGGTAAGATGACATGACCATTTTGGGAACACCGGAGGGCTGGATTGGAACCCAAAAGGCCAGTTTTGGCCCTCAGAGTCATGGTTCCCACTAGGGATGTGCTCCGCTTCTAATCGGACCGGAGAAGCAGGAGCGGAGCGGGGGGCTTCGCCTGCCCTTAAGGCGGAGGCGAAGAGGATTGGGGGGCCGGCGGAGCATGGCGAAGAGGATCGAGATGAAGGCGGATCCTTCGCCTCGATCCGGAGCTCCGCCGGAAAGGTTAGTGGGGTTTACCGGGCCCTGCTGCTGTCGCTGTCGCCCATGCGGCAATGGCAGCAGGGCCCGGTAACGCCCCCCGCCCTCCTCTCCCTTACCTGCCTCCGTCCGCGGTCCATCAGCGTCTCCAATTGAGCCCGTGGTTCCAGCAGGAAGTCTGGGCCGCACTTGCGGCCCAGACTTCCTGGTGGAACCACGGGCTCAATTGGAGACGGTGACGGACCGCGGACGGAGGCAGGTAAGGCCCCCCTCCCTCTTGGTCCCTTACCGGGCTCTGCCGCCGTCGCCGCATTGGCGGCGATGGCGGCAGGGCCCGGTAACCCCCCCCCCCCCGCCCTCCTCTCCCTTACCTGCCTCCGTCCGCGGTCCGTCAGCATCTCCAATTGAGCCTGTGGTTCCAGCAGGAAGTCTGGGCCGCACTTGCGGCCCAGACTTCCTGGTGGAACCGCGGGCTCAATTGAAGACGGCGACGGACCGCGGATGGAGGCAGGTAAGGCCCCCTCCCCCTTGGTCCCTTACCGGGCTCTGCCGCCGTCGCCGCATGGGCGGCGATGGCGGCAGGGCCCGGTAAACCCCACCCACCCTCCTCTCCCTTACCTGCCTCCGTCCGCGGTCCGTCAGCGTCTCCAATTGAGCCCGTGGTTCCAGCAGGAAGTCTGGGCCGTGCAGCCCAGACTTCCTGGTGGAACCATGGGCTCAATTGAAGACGGCGACGGACCACAGACAGAGACAGGTAAGGCCCCCCTCCTCCTTACCGGGCTCTGCCGCCATCGCCGCATGGGCGGCGATGGCGGCAGGGCCCAGTAACCCCCCCTATGGGGGGGGACCGGAGCTCCGATCTAGATCCGGAGCTCCGAGCGGAGCGGAGTGGGCACAGGCGAAGTGGGGGCGGGGCGGAGCGGGCCGATCCGAATATGGCGGATCTTAAAGTGAAGCAGAGTGGGGGGTCCGTGCACACCCTTAGGGTGACTATATGAAAAGGAGGACAGGGCTCCTGTATCTTTTAACAGTTGTATTGAAAAGGGAATTTCAGCAGGTGTCATTTGTATGCATGCAGCACCTGGTGAAATTCCCTCTTCATCACCACAGTTAAAGCTGCAGGAGCCCTGCTTGGCGTGACCAGATACAGAAGAGGGCAAGGCTCCTGCAGCTTTAACTGTGGTGATAGAGAATTTCACCAGGTGCTGCATGCATACAAATGACACCTGCTGAAATTCCACCTTTCTATGCAACTGTGAAAAGATACAGGAGCCCTGACCTCCTTTTCATATGGTCAGGACGACGATGATGATGATGATGATGTGCCAATTAAATTGCCCTAGTGTATATGATGATAGCATGCCAGGAAGAGGACACAGCAATGGTCATCTGTTTAAATGGCTTTTTAAAAAGTCACATCCTGTATCTTTTCAACGTTTAGCCAGCCTCCAAGTGATGAATGTAAAATGACTCCACAAAGCTTGAATAGGACAATGACATTAAAATGCTTGGAGTAAGTGGTCTTTGATCTGCTTTAAAATGGGGCGGGGATGGGAGTTACTCTTTCCTATCAAGAAAATAAATCACTCAATGGTTGGCCACATGTTTTGTGTGCAGAGGTCCCAGGTTCAACTCCTAGCACCTTCCTTTATCTTTCCGTTTGTTTTTTCAAGGATCTGGTCATAGATTATGTGAAAGGCCCATTCCTGAGACCCTGGAGAGCTGCTGCCAGTCAGAGCACACAGTACTGAGCTAGATTGACAAATACTCTGACCTAGCAAAAGGCAGCTTCGTATGTGTTTTGTATCTAAATGTACTCCAGTGAATGTCCAAATTTGGGGACATGCTGGGATTCTTATACAAATGCTGGCAATTCCAGACACATTCTCTGAATGCCACGTGTTGAGACCTCCATCAGTGAATGCTGGCAGTTACATTTAGGTTAACTGTCAGCATTCACTGCCATATCTCTGAGTTTTGGGACATTCACAACATCTTTTGTTATTTATTCATTTCATTTCATTTTTAAACCACCCAATAATCCAAGTTCTCTGGGTGGTGTACAATACATTGGAAACATAAACAAAACAGTGAATAAAAACAGCACATAATGAAGCCAAGATAAAACCAGCAAAAAAGAGTAAAACCACCCACCAATGCAATCCTATGCATGTCTTCAGCCTAATTGAGTTCAATGGGGCTTCCTCTAAGGAAAGTGCATGCAAGGTTTCAGCCTTCTACCAAATTGTGGCACATTCTTATCACAATGTTCTATGCCCACCCGTACCTTCTCATAGGATTGAACTTTTACAGTGCTTTCAACAGGTGCTCACCTTTAGTCTCTTAGCAATCCTGCAGTGGAAAGGAGGTCCTTAATGGAATGACAATGACAATGACAACAACAACAACAACAACAACAACAACAACAGGGGAGCAGCCACCAAAAGCACGTCTTCTTTTGTCCATGTTGACTGAACCCAACACGCAGATGGCACCACTGAAAAGCTGGGTCTTGGAGATTGTAATGGGATACAAGGGAAGAGGAAGTTGCTAAGGGAGGCTTCCCCAGGTTGGTACTCTACAGGTGTTTTAGACTTCGACGCCCATCAACCCCAGCCAGCTTGGCCAATTGGAAGGAATGCTGAGAGTTGTAGTCCAGAAACCTGGAGGACACAAGGCTGGGGAAGGCAGCTCTAAGGTATGTTGGGCCAAGTTGTTTAAGACTGTATAAGTTATATCCAGCACCCTGAATTATACCTGCAAAGGAATAGAGAACCAATAGAGCATGAGCATTTTCCCAGTAGCCCATCTCTGTAAGGAGGGAGGCGGCCTCTGCATTCTATGCCATTTTCAAGTTTTCAGTGTTATGGATTTCTGGTATGAGCTTTTGGTAATATTATATATTTTCAACATGGTATGACTGACTACTTTTCTATTACAGGTAAGTCCAAAAGAAAGTGTAGGGGAGAGAGGGAGAGAGAGAGAATTCTTTCTCCATGGGGATTTTTCGTAAGCAGCTAGAGCACGAATGTTCATTAATTGGAAATATCAACTAGGTCTCCAGCACAGTCATTCCTTTTTCTTTCCAGCAAAACCATGAACAACTGAAAAAGAGAAATTACAAGGTATGCTTCCCCGTTTTGACAGTAATTATAGTTAGAACAGCTGCAAAACCACTGAAAGAAAATGAGTCAGGTTCATAATTTGCCAACAGGGCTTGAAAAATCCATATTATCCTTGTGCCATTTTTGAATTTTGCAGAAAGCAAGAGAGAGAGAGAGAGAGAGAGAGAGAGTTTGGGCTTAGAGGAAGCAGAAAAAGGATTACTAAGAGGTGCCTGCATGAGAAGCGTAGAACTCAGGGCTCCTTTTGTGTGTATGTTCTTTAAATCTCACCATCCAATACAAAAGTATGTCTGATATATTTGCTCCTTATAGCTCTTTTTAATTTCCCAGTAGCCAGAGAACTGAACACAGAAGTCTCTTTAGCATGAAGGACCCTTAAATGTTATTTAATATAAAGGACTATTAAATATTATGCAAAAAGAGTTGCTATCAATTCAAAGCAGGGGTTGGCAACAAGTGGCCTGCAGACTTTTATGTGCCCCCCCCGTTGTCCCCTTGTGTGTCCCCTCAACCCCCACAATGCCCCCCACTGCTATGCTGCCAGCAAAATTCATGGTGGCAGCAAAATCAAACACCAATCTACCACTGAATTTGACCTAGAGCTCCATCACACCAGTGATTTATCGGACTCTCGCCATGCCTGGTATGTGTCTTTGCAGCACGGTACTCACATGACGTCATCCCTGTCCTGCGCTCATCTCACTTTTTCCTCTCACTTTTCCATCTTATTTTAGAGTGGGGGAAGTCCATTTTTCCCCTCCTTGAGCAATAAAGCCACTCCTCCCTCCCATGCATTGCTGTCCTTGCGCTATATTGGACCATCCCATTTTTTGTTGGGGGTGTATGTGCCCAAGGGCAGTCTTGCTGACAAAAGAGGATGGTGGGGCGGTTCTCTGCTCAACTGTGAAGGGGGAGGGAAAGAGGGGCGAGGCCACCACCGCCCGTGCCCGGGACTCAGTCCTATTCAACTCTATGGTTCTTACTCCTGAGTAGGCGTGTCTAGTTTCCTGACCAGTGTACATCCTGACAGAGGAAAGCCTTGTTACACAGTGGCAGCAATTTATAACGGAGCTTCATATAAATAAATAAATAAATAAATAAACAAATTAATTAATTTAAACGAAATGGAGCGCAGTGCAGGTGCACCAGGAGGGGCGATCCACTGAAGGCCACTGGACTGACTCCGCACCCAACGAACTTGCGAAGCTTTGCCTTAAAAGAAATGGAGAAAAAAAACCAGCTAAGTGGGGGGTCATCCCTGTGCCTCCCTAGAACTGCAAAGCTTCACAGTTCAAGACATTTTTTTAAAAAAGATGGAGGCACAGGCGCTCCTCCTCCCCTGTAATCCTTTCCCAAGCCAAGCTATCCGTCCTCTCTTATTATTATTATTTATTTATTTATATAGCACCATCAATGTACATGGTGCTGTACAGAGTAAAACAGTAAATAGCAAGACCCTGCCGCATAGGCTTACATTCTAATAAAACCATAATAAAACAATAAGGAGGGGAAGAGAAAGCAAACAGGCACAGGGTAGGGTAAACAGGCACTGGGTAGGGTAAACAGGCACTGGGTAGGGTAAAACTAACAGTATAAAGTCAGAACAAAATCAAGATTTAAAAGCTTTAGGAAAAAGAAAAGTTTTTAGCTGAGCTTTAAAAGCTGCGATTAAACTTGTGGATCTCAGATGTTCTGGAAGAGCGTTGCAGGCATAAGGGGCAGCAGAAGAAAATGGGCGAAGCCGAGCAAGGGAAGTAGAGACCCTTGGGCAGGCGAGAAGCATGGCATCAGAGGAGCGAAGAGCACGAGCGGGGCAATAGTGTGAGATGAGAGAGGAGAGATAGGAAGGAGCTAGACAGTGAAAAGCTTTGTAGGTCAACAGGAGAAGTTTATATTGGATTCTGAAGTGAATTGGAAGCCAATGAAGAGATTTCAGAAGTGGAGCAACATGGTCAGAGCGGCGAGCCAAGAAGATGATCTTAGCAGCAGAGTGGTGAACAGAAACCAACGGACTGATGTGAGAAGAAGGAAGGCCAGAGAGAAGAAGGTTGCAGTAGTCCAACCGAGAAATAACCAATGCATGAACAAGAGTCTTGGCAGAAGAGACAAACAGGTAGTGGCAGCAACAGTTTTGGCCCCTGTGCTCCCTCCTGCTTCCTACAAACAGCCTCCCTTCCTTCTCTCCCCGGAGCCCTGGCACCATTACAGAGTCCGCAGCTCAGTCAGTCACCACCACCAGCATTGGGGCCGTCTCCAAAGGCAGCAATAGAGAAACCGAGCCAATCGGCCTTCCTCCAGCGGTGGCGGCAACAGCATCAGCTGCCACAGCTTTTTTCAATGAGCCTCATTCTCCAGCCCCACCATCTGTCTCCCTGTGCAATGTTTGCCATAGTATTGTATTTGCACAGAAAAAATATAAATTTTAAAAATCTAAACAATTAGGTGGCTACCAGGAGGAGGGCCTTCTCTGCTGTGGCACCCCGGCTGTGGAATGAGCTCCCTAAGGAGGTTCGCTTGGCACCTACATTATATGCTTTTAGACGCCAGGTGAAGACCTTTTTACTCTCCCAATATTTTAACAATCTATAAATTTTAAATAACATGGTTTTAAATTGTAAGCCTATGCGGCAGGGTCTTGCTATTTGCTGTGTTATCTGTACAGCACCATGTACATTGATGGTGCTATATAAATAAATAAATAAATAAATAAATAAATAAATAAATAAATAATAATAATAATAATAATAATAATAATTTTGCATTGCTGCTATTTTGTTTTTATCTGGTTGAGCTTTTATATTGTATTTTATATTATGGTTTTATACTGTTGTTTTATATTTTGAATGGTTTTAATTTTTGTGAACCGCCCAGAGAGCTCCAGCTATTGGGCGGTATAGAAATGTAATAAATAAATAAATAAATAAATAACTGCAGGGGGAAGGAGAACGTAGGGGGCGGGGCGGGGGATTTCGCCGGCATAGTAGCGTTACAGGTGAAAAGATACAAGAGCGCAACAATGCACAGACATAGAAATGCCCAGCGCTCGGCTCGCTAAGGAAACGGAGGGGGAAACCGAGGATGAAAACCAAAAAAAAGTAGGTGTGACGGAGCCCCTAGCCAGTGCTCCATAGCCTTTACAGATCAGTAAATAGGTCAGATTTGATTTGCAAACATATTTCTTTTCCGCCGTTGGTGCTCCATAGAATGCTGTGGGGCATTGGCTGTGGGAGAGAAAATGCCCCCGGACCTTCCACCGTTGCCCACCTCTGATTTAAACAGAGCTCGGATCATTGCCATCGAAAGCAATGTTTTGAGCGGAACCTCCAGGCTTCTGCTCTGACAGAACACCCAATGAATTGTGAAGCAAGGAAAAGAGGTGGATAGATTAGCAAAACCTCTCAAAGGATTCTGCTTCTTGTCAATCACAGTTCTCCAGATACTGCTTTTGCAATATCCCTGCCTGACTGATATTGTGACATCTTGATGGTTCACAGCCTATGGCAGCAATCTGTACAAAACTGGCTACATTTGAAAACAGATTAAAGTGACAAGGCAATCCTGAGCATCTTCTCTCAGACATGAAGCCCTATGAAACTCCACAAGGGTTGCTCCCTAGTTCAGCAGTAGGCAACCTAATGCCTTCCGTGGGCCATGCTGGCTGGGGTTTACAGGAGTGGTAACACAAAACCTCTGGAAGGTACCAGTCAGCCTACTTCGATTGCAGCCTTAGTGTTTCATTCTCACTGACTGCACTGAGATTTCTCCTTTCCATTGCACACACTGTGCTACCAGGGCTGGGCAGAGGAAGGGGGGGCAGTGGGGCCAGTTGGCATGGGCCTACAATTTTGACTGGGCCTACTCCGAGTCCCCCTGGTAGAGGCAAAGGGGGACCCTTTGGTAAAGATTTGTTACAAAGTAGCAATTTTTCTGTCATTGCCAGCAACAGTGGCCTCTAATGAGAGGAGCTTCAGTGTCCTAAAACAAATCAAGTCATACTTTCGGTCCGCAATGGTGCAAGAACGTTTGAATGGATTAGCAGTTTTGAACATTGACATTGACAAGACAAAGTTGCTTGATTTGTCTGTTGTTGATGATGAATTTGCCTAAAGAAAAGCACGTAAAGCATTTCTGAATGTGAAGAAGTGATGTCTTAGATACATCTTGAATAAAAATGCTTGCCATTACCTTTTTTTATAAATTGTTCTAGTTCATATGTATTTAGAACTGATTAAAAATACTTAATGAGTAGTTTGAAATGGGGCCTACATTTCCCATCTGGCCCGGGCCTACTACCAGCTTTGCCCAGCCCTGTGTGCTATAGTGGGTGTAAGAGCCCCATTCATGTTATGGGAAGAGCCAATCTATGTGCACAATGGTAAATATGCACAGACCGTCTCCTTCAATGAGTGAATGGGAGAGTTAAACAAAACCAGGTATGCAACATTGCTCCTGCCCCCACCCCCAGAATAAATTGCCAGATGACAGTGTTGAACAGTGCAATCCTAAAGAAGCTTCCTCAGAAGTAAGGCCCTCTGTTTCCAATGGGGTGTACTCCCGCTGTATATTTAGGATATTTAGTATTGCAACCTCCATTACCTGTTGGTTAAGAAGATCAGTCTAAATTAGGAAGTAAAGTTCTTGTTTTGAAAATTCTTGCTTGAGTTAATCTGTTCAAAATCCTTTGCATCTTACAAGAGCCTAGGTAGATAGTATTCATGCAGGAAGCCAGACTAAGTTCACGCTGGGCACCTGAAACCAGATCTTGATGGAATAAACTATTGAACATAAACAAACCTGGGAGGGGTATAATGGCTGTGCGGAACAAGTCTCCTTCTCTCATTTATTAATTTGTCTGTCTTTCTTTGAAAGAATTGAATTTCCTTCCCGGGAACAGGTGAAGAACAAGAATGTGAAGCGGGCTGATCAGGTTTCATCAGTAGCAGCACAAGACTAAGGGAAGGAGCCATTAAATTAATCCTTGTCTTCAGACAACATTGACTTAGAGAGGCTGCAGGTGGTAAAATGAAAGTGGGCAAGGAGTGACTTCAGAGTCATCCTTTCTTGGAGCCCAGGGCAACTCCACCACCCTTGCCTTGGCAAAGTATTGCCCTACTTTTCCGTGCACACGCAATAGGTCCTTTACAAACCTACTGTAAAAGCCACAATTGGCCAATACCTTTATTAGATCAATCAAAATTCCACAAAATTATGCAAGCTTCTGAGTTCTCCGGATCTCTTCATCTGGCTAGTAGGTGGTACAAAAAGCAGAGGATGGGGGAAGAAACAGCAGTGGCTAAAACTGTGTCAGTATCAGGCCCGGTCTCCCTGGTGTGTATTCCAAATCGGACTCGGAGGCTGAAGAAGAAGACCAGCCATGACAGGTAGCAGGAGAGGAAATTCTTCAAGAGTCTCCAGGAGTCAAGGAGGGATCTTCCCAGGAGCTTATCGGACAGGAGGCCCAGGCTTAGAGATCATCCTCCCCACCAGTGAGAACTCAGTCTTTGTCAAAGGGGGAGGGAACATTGAAATTAACAGATCCCAGAGTCTGCCACAGGTTCAAAGGGGTGGAATTGAGAGGAGGTAGGAGGCAGTCTACTAGGTTAGCTACTTACTAGACATTACAACTTGGAATCATACAATCATAGAATAGTAGAGTTGGAAGGGGCCTAAAAGGCCATTGAGTCCAACCCCCTGCTCAATGCAGGAATCCACCCTACAGCATACTTGACAGATGGAAGACCTGCCCTGAGGGAGGGGTTTGGTTAAAGCCTGTCAGACTATGTGAGAAACTGTCAATTTAGTTGATAGGCAATTGCCTTGCTTTGTTAAGCTAATTAAATTTAGAGGATACCTCCAAGATACCTCTTCAGATTTGGAGAGATGTCTATTTGCTGAATAAAGCATTGTGGCTTGCACAGCAGACCTCTTTATTGTCTCATATCTCAGCAGAAGGCTTGGAATCAACACAAAATGCGGACAGATGCTTTGGCCCTGAGATCTGCAGTATAGATTGACGCAGTCTCAAAATGGAGATTTGCAGAATGAATTAGTCAATGGTAGGGATGTGCTCCGCTTCTAATTGGACCGGCGAATTAGAAGCGGAGCGGGGGGCTTCGCCTGCCCTTAAGGCGGAGGTGAAGAGGATTGGGGGGCCGGCGGAGCGTGGTGAAGAGGATCGAGGTGAAGGCGGATCCTTCGCCACGATCCGGAGCTCCGCCGGAAAGGTAAGTGGGGTTTACCGGGCCCTGCTGCTGTCGCTGTCGCCCATGCGGCCCAGACTTCCTGGTTGAACCACGGGCTCAATTGAACAAGCCGACGGACCGCGGACGGACGCAGGTAAGGCCCCCCTCCCCCTTGGTCCCTTACCGGGCTCTGCCGCCGTCGCCGTCGGCTTGTACCTTGGCGTGCATGTGTATCCCTGGATAAGCTATCATGGTGGTGAGTTTGAGGTTTCTAACGTGCAAATTGACGGAGATATCGAAAGGGGTGTGAATGGGGTGCCTGATTTTCATAAATTCCCCAAAAATCAGGGGATCATGGGACTGCCTTGAGACTTGGCGTGCATGTGTATCCCTGGATAAGCTATCATGGTGGTGAGTTTGAGGTTTCTAACGTGCAAATTGACAGAGTTATTGAAAGAGGTGTGAATGGGGTGCCCGATTTTCATAAATTCCCCAAAAATCAGGGCATGATGGGACTGCCTTGAGACTTGGCGTGCATATGTATCCCTGGATAATCTATCATGGTGGTGAGTTTGAGGTTTTTAACATGCAAATTGACGGAGCTATTGAAAGGGGTGTGAATGGGGTGCCTGATTTTCATACATTCCCCAAAAATCAGGGGATGATGGGACTGCCTTGAGACTTGGCGTGTGTATGTATCCCTGGATAATCTATCATGGTGGCGAGTTTGAGGTTTTTAACATGCAAATTGACGGAGCTATCGAAAGGGGTGTGAATGGGGTGCCCGATTTTTATACATTCCCCAAAAATCAGGGCATGATGGGACTGCCTTGAGACTTGGCATGCATATGTATCCCTGGATAATCTATCATGGTGGCGGGTTTGAGGTTGACGGAGCTATGGAAAGGGGTGTGAATGGGGTGCCTGATTTTCATACATTCCCAAAAAATCAGGGGATGATGGGACTGCCTTGAGACTTGGCATGCGTATGTATCCCTGGATAATCTATCATGGTGGTGAGTTTGAGGTTTTTAACGTGCAAATTGACAGAGCTATCGAAAGGGGTGTGAATGGGGTGCCCGATTTTCATACATTCCCCAAAAATCGGGATGATGGGACTGCCTTGAGACTTGGCATGCATATGTATCCCTGGATAATCTATCATGGCGGCGGGTTTGAGGTTTTTAACCTGCAAATTGACAGAGCTATGGAAAGGGGTGTGAATGGGGTGCCTGATTTTCATACATTCCCAAAAAATCAGGGGATGATGGGACTGCCTTGAGACTTGGCATGCGTATGTATCCCTGGATAATCTATCATGGTGGTGAGTTTGAGGTTTTTAACATGCAAATTGACGGAGCTATTGAAAGGGGTGTGAATGGGGTGCCTGATTTTCATACATTCCCCCAAAATCAGGGGATGATGGGATTGCCTTGAGTCTTGGCGTGCGTGTGTATACATCCATGGGGTGTCATGGTGCCAAACTTGAGGTTTCTAACTTTAACAGAAAAAAAGATGTATACTTTTTTAGCTTAATGCAAGCCTATGGGGGGGGAAATGGAGCTCTGATCCGGATCCGGAGCTCCGCAGCGGAGCGGAGCGGACATAGGCGGAGCGGGGGCGGGGCGGAGCGGCCCGATCCGCAAATCTGGAAGAGAAGAGGAGCGGGGGGTCCGTGCACACCCCTAGTCAATGGTAGGTGTAGCAGCTATCAGATTACACCTTGCAATGCATTTTGGGAAGCAAGGGCAATGGCTGATCTCCATTTCTGAAAACACAAAGGCAAATTTTGACCACACCATTGAAAACCCTCTCCTGCTGTTGTTTCCCAGCGATTGGTGGGATTCAGATGCAATGGAGGCTGGTGACTCTGATTTCAGTGGGGCCATGAATCTATACTGGGTTTCAATCTGAACCAGCCAGAACTCTGAACTAGCTATCAAAGGTGCTGAACCCTAGCCCCTAAATAGGTTTGGGACCTTGTATAGCTCCTTTAGATTTCTGGCTGGTTCTGACTGAAATTTAGAATAGATTTACAGCCCCATTGAAATCACTATATAGCTTTTTATGACTAGTAGCCTTCTCCCCCATGAATTTGGCTAATCCAATTTTAAAGCCATCACTGCATATTATGGCAGCGAACCCTGGGTTCTAGTAGTATCAAAGAGGGAGAAAAATGTCTCCCTTACCCTACCACCAAATTGTATGGTAACAGTCCTGGCATAGATGCTGTTTTAAAAGGATTAGACAGCTATCTAATGGTGGTGCATTCCAGAAATGTAGGACTGCAATGGATAGGCACTTAGGAAGCTGCCTCATAATGAGTTAGACCATTGATCCTTTTAGCCCAGTGCTGTCAACACTGACTGGCAGCAGCTCAGTGGGGTTTCAGGCAAGTTTTTCCTGCCCTACATGGAGACAGTGGAGATCGAACCTGTGACAGAGGCAGTAAGACTGTATACACTAGTAGTTGGGGAACATGGGTGGGAGAGTGCTGTTGCACCATGTCCTGCTTGTGATTCCCTGGTCAACAGCTGCTTGGCCACTGTGTGAACAGAGTGCTGGACTAGATGGACCATGGCTCTTCTTATGTTCTTAAAGTAAGTGCTCTACCACTGAGCTATGGCGCCTCCCTAACTCTCATCAACTCTCACCAGCATGGCCATTGCCTCCATTGGCCATGCTGTCAGGGGATGATGGAAGTTGTAGCCCAAAATATCTGGAGGGCACCATTCTGGGGAAGGCTAGATTAGACCAATTTAGAAAAAACAGATCTGCCAATGACTTTTTTCTTTCCTCCCCCCCACCCACCTACCCTGGCAGCAAGGATATACTATTTGTATATTCAAGAGTTTAGTCTTGCTTCTGACAAGAGACCCATACATATTCACAGCGAGAGCAACAAAGGGAGGCTGTAAAAAAAGGCAAGAAAGAAAAAGAAGAATTAGCATTGTAAAATACTTCTAGGGGAAAACAAAATGTGTTGTTCCCTAAGGGGGAAAACCGGTTTTATTTTTAGCTCTGTGTTAAAGAAAGTGCTACCACAGTCACCTAACACACCGATAAGTTCCTTGGCTGCTAAGATGAGTGTTAAAAGAGAATACACCAATGATGTGCAGAAATTCTCCTGTCTTCTTCAAGGGGAAATGCACAATTGAATGTGCTTTCAACTGCTGAATCCATACAGAGAATACAATTTTCACTCACAGGTGTATCTCTACAGCAGGGGTTTCAAACATCTTTCAGCCTGAGGCCCAAATTAAATTTTGGAGAAGCCTTCAGGGGAGGCAGGACACATTCCTGTGATGGGTGTGGCAGAAGGCAACATGGCTGTAGCTGAAAGCAAAAGTGCCAAAATCCCAGAATATTTGAGCTAAAAGCACATCGTAACAACATCCCAGTGACCATAGGATTCTTCGGAGTCCCCCTCCTCAAGTTGGAGACAGTGCTCCAACCTCAGAAGGGGGAGTCAGAGATCTCCCCCACCCCCTCTCAGCCAGCATTGAAAAACTGGTGCCTGCTGCCCTCAGAGGAGGAGACAGGAGAAGCCAGGGTACGAGTTACCCAAGCCTCTTCCAGCCTCCTTCCCTCCAACTCTGAAGCGCTCTTGCTAGATGGGCTAAAACGCCTGTCTAGCAAAATCTGCAGGGCAGGAGGATGGGGAGGCAAAGATCATCTCCGCCACTCCTTCTACCCTACATTGGTTGATCTAGTTGATAAGATGGGACCCTAAGTCTTCGGAAAGGCATCTTTTTAAAGTGGGGAGGGTGTACAAAAGCCAACTTGTAGTCAGGGGAAAGGTGTAGGGCCTGGAGGAAGGGTGTGGTCATCTGGGGACCTCTGGAATGCCAAATTGGATTCAACACCCCTGTTCTACAGGTTGGTTCCATGATCCAACCCCTACAAACTATTGGGATGGCTAAGGATCTGGCCTATGAACCAGAAATTCTCCTATATATATATATATATATATATATATATATATATATATATATATATTGATGAACACAATGGATATTATTAGCCATACTGTCATCTCTCAGCCCACCCATCTCATCTGAGATATAGGGGAAATACTGACATACCTTACAGTGTTGTTCTAAGGGTTACTGAACTGATACTTTGTAAGTGCTTTGAACATTCTAAGAAATTAATTCTGGAAGGAACCATTTCTATTTGTTTGCCAGGGCTGCTTCACACATTACAGCGTTTTTAAAAGCAAAGGGAGAGTTTCCACTCGGTGTATAAGCAACTGATCACAGCTTCCCAGAATGTGGGTGTGTGACTGTCTAGTGTGACAATCTACATGTCATTTGCAAGATAATTTCTACACTGAAGCACTTTCCTCTGTAAGGGAATTTTGTATATGATGTATATGTTCCAAATCTAGCTTCTGCCCACCCCTGACCAAAACAATGAATGTATTTGTTTGTGTGATCAGTCCACGGAGTAGGAATGCACAACTCAAAAACACTTTTATTCAAGAGAACTGCAGTATAATACCAATGGGAAAAATACATTTTTCACTTAAAGTTTTCTTTTAGCCCAGTCTCTGTTGAACACCATAGTGCATCTCCATTAACTTCCTCTCTCTCTCTCTCTCTCTCTCTCTCTCTCTCTCTCTCTCTCTCTCTCTCTCTCTCTCTCTCCCCTGTCTTTCCTTATTCCATAGTAGACCCACCCTCTGTGCATTCCCATTCATTACTCCTCTTTTTCTGTTTTCCCGCAAGTTTCCACTGGACCCACTGGACTCACTCCCCTGTCCTTCCCCAGCCTCCCCAGCCAGCCACCACCACTGCCGAGACTTACCTGAAATGCTTTCTCCTCCTGAGAGCCAAGGCCCACAATTTAAAGATATTGTGGGGGCTCTCTGTTTTTAGTATATCAAAGGCCACTAACTATGGCAGTCGTAAAGAGGAAATGGTCCTTTAAGGCTGCCATAGTTTTGGTGCATAGATATATTAAAACAGAGAGCTCCTGAGATAACTTTAAATCATGGCCTGGCTCCCAGGAGGAGGACACATTTCCAGGTAAGTCCCAGTGGCAGCGGCTCTGAGTTGAGGGGCAAGGGGGTGGCAAGGGGAGAGTGGGGAGTCCAATGGACTTCCAGACAGCCTTGGTCCTGGCTTTCCTGGTTGCTGCACAAACAGCAGCCACGAACCCATAAGGCTGACCCACTTGGGGGGGGGGGGCAAATCTTGCCTTGGCTTTGGTGCCAACGTGAGGTGGGCACCCCTTCCCCAACCACCCTGAGTCGGAGGCTCCAAAATGACCTCTGAGGTAAGTCGGGGGACTGTGCACAGGCCTACTGCTAATAGTCAGGGAGGTGGGCACAATCAGTCAGTGGGCCTTATATTGTTGCAGGCTCACTCCAAAGCTCAAAAACAGGAGCCATCAACTTTACCCACTTTTGCTCATTTTCCAAGTCATCAAAATCCTTCATACCTAAAACCTCCTGCTCGGAGGAAAGTCAGACGTAGCTTTTTCTGCTCTAGGACCAGGTTGTCTAAACAAGCAGACGGGATATATAAGTACATGCGGCAGTAAATTCATAAAGCAAAGCCACTTTCTGCTTCAGCCAAGTCTTATGCAAATAAAATACTTTGTTTGCTCACAGTTATATTTATAGTGCTGATTCAGTGTGATAGAGAAAGAGAGAGAGAAAACCAAAACATTCTTTAAAAAGCCGAACATTTATGTATTATGCATGTGTTCCAGAAGTAGTTTGCAAAACAATTGAGGTCATGCCTACGTTTTTTACAATCATCTACCACTGTCACGGGTGCCTTCTGATTTCTTCTATGTTTCAGGCACCGTGACATACATATACACACAGCACAAACTTTTATCCATTGGTAAGGCTTCTACAATGGAAGGCCTTATATAAAAGTGTCCTAGGGTGAGCCGTGGAACCAAGAATCTAAGCTGAACCGCTTGCTAAAAATAGCTTTTCCTTTCCCACGGCTCGTGCTTGTTTCTTCTATTCCACCTCACCTCTTCTGGGGTCAAGGATGTATTGTGCCTCCACCTGTGTAGGAAAGGAGGTGAAGCGTTGCATCTTTCTCTCTGAGGCAGACAGCTGCTTTCTAAGGGGAAATGTTTTACTCGGGTAAAACTAGAGTGCAGATAAATTTAGCGCATCACTCTTCCAGAGCCTCAGGTGGATGTGTTTGAACTAAATGAGGAAGCCCTCACAGAAGGCTGTGAGAAGCTTTCTGGACTTCCCTTGTCCACAAGAGAACAGGTCAGGTGTTTGCATCTCTCTGTGCCAAAATGGAAGCACACCAGTGTTGTATACCTGACTGGTATGAAATGCACCAGCAGTGACAGCTACCCTGTGCGCTCACCACTAGGACATGATCTGCAGGCTAGGGAAGTTGTCATTACACTCTGACATGTCCAATGACGGTGGTTAGCGTCCGACGACTTTTAAATCAATACAGAATCCTCCACTACCAAGTGTAATTCCCATGAATGGGTTGGTGAATGGGTTGGTGTATGCCTGTAGGATAAGAATCACTCAAGGGAAAGCTAAAAGAATTGCCAGCTTGTTCTGCTGGGGAGCCGAATAATAATTACGGGTTCCTATGACCTTGTATAAGATGATGGTGATGACGTATATAGTGCTTTATTACAAAACACTGTACATAAAAAAAGATCAGCAGTTTACAAAAAATACAATAATCCTAATAGAAGACCTTAACTGAATTTAAAAGAATATAACAATAAAAGCTTGGCCACCACAAGGGCCATCAGCACACTCTACCTCAGAAACAACCAGATAGATAGATGGAAGGATAGATGGATGGATGAGACAGCCCAAGACATTTTGCTGCCTGCACCCAAGGACAAGATGGTGCCCCTTCCCCATTCTATGCATGTATAAAAGCCAACTGGGATTATAGGTGAATTGCTCCAACACTGGTGATGGGATAATATAGGATGACTCTGTAAAAAGGAGGATGGGGTTCCTGTATCTTTAACAGTTGTATTGAAAAGGGAATTTAAGCAGGTGTCATTTGTATGCATGCAGCCCCTGGTGAAATTCTCCTCTTCATCACAACAGTTAAAGCTGCAGGAGCTCTACTTGAGTGACCAGATACAAAAGAGGCCCAACACACCAGATTGGGGAAGGGTGGTCTAGCCAGAGGTGACAATTTGTAGGCGCAGAGGAGAAGTGATGTTTAACTCTTCCTTCCCATACTATTTTTCCACTCCAGACTTTCACCCCTGCAGGCTTCCAGAGAGAACCTGAAAACTCACATTATGTATTACAATACATGATTGTTCTGCAGCATAAACATAGACATGAAATATTATTGCCATAATAAGAGTTTATGGGTATCATAAAGTGAATCGCTCTTGTGCTAAGGACTAATTTACTTTTACATTCACTTGTTTAGTCTTGTAATTTCATATATGTGAAAATTACTTTCTTCTCACCACCACCCCACCATTTTAGAGATAATAACACCCCAATCCTTTTTTCTTTTCTTTTTTAACATTTCGCAGGGTGAGAGAGACAGGGAGGGGGCAGGGAGAAATGGTTAGATTGCTTAAATGATTCTGAGAAGTCACTCAAGGCTTCGTACGGGAGCAATTTTTGAATAAAACCACCGTTGTTTGTTTTCTCAAGCTAAAATTAGTTAGAGCCATCAATACGAATAGGCTTGTATACCTGCAAGAAAATGTGTCAGGCTGCCCACAGTACCCACATGGTGCCAGATAGTATGTTAAACTAGCAATTTGGAATGATTTCAACATGTGCCCTCATTTGCTTTTCTAGGGGTCATTTGAGTAACTGGAGCTGCTCAGGTTCTCTTTACAGCTCATCATAACCTTAGCTTAAGTCATATCAAATCCCAGTTGCATAATTAGTGTTATCCCCAGGTATTTACCATGTGCCTTTCCCCCAGCATTCACAATAGGGGCAAACAGTGTGAGAGAACCCTATATGCCTTATTCAAAGAGGGCTGGGTCCAGGATCTGCCTTCTGCTGATGGAAGGGCTTCTCTCTTGGAAGATGCCTCTGCCCGATTTTCAGGGACCCCTGTCTGCCCCTGCACCACAGCTCAACCCATCGCCCGACCCTTTGTGTAGCATTTTCAAAGAGGGGGAAGGTCTGTCATGGGGGGCAAGGGGGCGGGGAACTCCACTTCTGCGCACCCAGTTTCTCAGGCCTAAATCTGGATCCAACCCATAGCATTCAAGACACAGCCACAAGCAATAACGTTACATATGAAGCTGCCTTTCATCAGGTCCCACTATTTATCCATCCAGGACTGTTTCTAGGGTCTCCCGCTACCATCCCCTGATACCTGGTCTTTTTTTCCAACTGGAGAGCCCGAGGATTGAACCCAGGGCCTTCTGCGTGCAAAGGATGTGTTCCACCAATGCGCTACTGTCTGTCCCCATAGGGACCATGATACTGTCCCCATAGGGACCATGATACTGCTTTATGCAACAGGCTATAATCCATTGTTTCAGCTTAACATTGGTTGGCAGCAAACCGACAGCACAATCCTACTCAGAAATAAGTCTCACTGAGTTCAAGGGGACTTACTCCCAGGAAACTATGTGTAGGATTACAGCCTTCAGCTTGTTTCGTTATACTACAAAACAGACAAATGTTGGGAGTATAGCTGCAATATAGCTCCTGCAGCTTTAACTGTTGTGATGAAGAGGGAATTTTACCAGGTGCTGCATGCATGAATTTCCTGCTGAAATTCCCTTTTCTATGCAACTGTTAAAGATACAGGAGCCCGGTCCTCCTTTCCATAGGGTCACCCTAATGGAACCCAGTGGAGCTTACAACTGAGTAAACATCCATGGGATTGCACTGTATGATTCAATATCTATATTGGAAATTTAGCCCAGAAGCCAAAGGCTGCATTTGGATGTCACTTTAAGCCACGATGGCTTAATAAGCTACTGTGTGTAGCTTGACTAACCACCCCTGCCCCCTGCCCTGCTGAAGTCCTACTGCCCAAGCAGTGGCACTGTTTCACCTCTGAAGCGCTGGAAGTTTGCAAGATCAGGACACAACGTCATATACAGCCTCCCCCAGTCAGGAGGCACCGATCCACCATCAAACCCCTGTGCAATAACTCACCAAGAGGGGAAAATCTCAAGTGCCCCAAAGAGGGGGAATAGCTAGAAAACCTTGGGAGTTTGCAGGATCAGGGCCAAACTCCACACAGAGCATCTCCCAGTCAGGAGGCAGCAGGTCCACCATCAACCCCCTGCATAGTTACTTCAGAGAACATTCCAAGTGCCCCAAACTCCCACCAGACAACATGATAACCCATGATTGGTTAATTAACCCAACATGGGTTGTCATGTCATTTAAACCCAGTCAAAGAGTTGTTTAGAGTCACAAATGAGCTTTCTGCCAGCCCCATGGATTTATGCATTTATTTTACTTTCAAAAGCTGATCAGCTCTCAGTCCTGGGCTCACTTAATTAGCTTCCTATTTTTTTTTAAAAAAAAAATCTTGTTTATAGATTTTAAAACATTTAAGCTAATTTCTATTTCTTTCTGTACACAAGGCTGACCTAGCTGGCCATCTAGAAGTTTCAACTGGTGCAGGGCTCAGGAGCATCTCCTCACAGGACTGAGGCACAAATAGATTGCAATAATGCTCTAGCACAGCCTTCCCCACCTGGTGCCCTCCAGATGTGTTAAACTAAAACTCCCATTATCCCCAGCCAGCATTGCCAATGGTAGAAGTGAACCGCCCAGAGAGCTTCGGCTATTGGGCGGTATAAAAAATGTAATAAATAAATAAATAAATAAATGAATAAATAGAAGTGAGAGCTGTTGTCATGATTGGGCAGCAGCATATTCCCGAAAGGCAAGAGGGAGCAACTTTGGTCCTTAATATGAACCTGAAAGGTTCGTCTCCAGACAATGGGATGAGTTACTCTACACTTCCTATCTCTATAGGCTCAAATGCAATCTACATTCTGTAAGTCCTTGAAACTCACAGGTCCTTGTGAGGCCATTTTTGGCAGATTTACCATTTTTATTTTTATTTACAAACATATATAATTTTGCATCTCTAGAGAGTCCTCCAAGCATATAGAAACCACTGCCTTAGTTTTGAGTGGGCCCGTTATGCTTCCAAACTGATAGGCACAGTTATCAGAGGTCATGATTATACACATGTACAGACATTATAGATCCAACTAAATTTAAGTATTTTCTCAACTGAAATTAACAGCACTTAAATGATTTTCTTTTTACTGAAAAACCAAGGGGAGTGTGTGTGTGTGTGTGTGTGTGTGTGTGTGCGCGCGCGCGCGCATTTTACTACCCTTTTCAGACACTTTAATCACAGCTGAATTTCTTCAGTTATGACTTGACTTTTTTTAAAAAAAAAATAAAAAAATCTTTTACCAGCAACATGTCTGTGCTTTTTTATACATGCTTTACAAGGCAAATTTGGCATGCAATTCACTTGCATACCCTAATGTGGACTTATTGAAGGCAGGTGTACACTTTAATATATATGGGCATAGGGACCCCCTTCCAGACAATAAAATACTGGCATGACTAAATGTGGAATATCTGTCGGATTTTATTTGTAAGCCTAAAAACCACAACCCTTTCTTATGCAGCACAAGGAAGTGTGAAAGAGTCAGAACAGTAATCCTGCATTATACATGTACTACATTAAATATGTCCATATTAGCATTTTCTTCTTCTTCAGTATTTTCAATGTGTCATATTAATTTGAAAGGGAAAGGTTAACACAATGCAACACCGCTATTACTAGCAAGGAACGGTCATTTAAGACACAGGGCATAATGAAGCCGCATTCATTAACACAATTTCACCGGAGTCACTTTGATGAGAAGTGAATCATCTCAAAGTATAAACAGTTCAGCCTGCTGGAGAATTATTTCCCTTCATTAGCACTAGATCTTGACTGGAAAGGTGAGAAAATATCACCCCAAATAATAAAGCAATAAATGTCTGTGTCACAAATGGAAATGTACAAACACACAAGCCAAATGATCCAACAGCTAAGAATTTACCAGAGAACACTAAACATTAGGCTCAGCTTTTTTGTACTTAATGTATTAAATACAGTTTCATTCCCTGCCATGGAATTAAATGGGTCTCCCTGATCTTCACCGCTCCAATGTCCATCTTTATTTTGGGCATGTTTTCCTTGCCCATTTCATTGTGTTTAGATGATACTTTCCTTATACCAGTGGTGGGGAACGTCTGTTATTAAACTACAACTCCCATCAGCCAACATAGCCAGTAGTGAGGAATAATGAGATTTGCAGTCCAACATCTGGAGTGCAACATGTTCCCCATCCCTGCCTTAGGTAAACATCACCTGCCCTTCCCTCTTCTGAAAAATATTGCTAGGCCCAGGGAGCAGTATGTAAGGCCCTAAGAAGACCCCTTCTGGATCAGAATCAGACAAAAACTCTGCTTAGTCCAGCATGCTGTTTCCCACAATGGCCAACCAGGTGCCTCTTGGAAGCCCACCTACAGGACCTGAAGGCAATAGCCCTCTTCTGCTGTTGCTCACCAACAGCTAGTACTGATAGGCACATTGCTTCTGATAGAGGAGATAATATAGATCCATCATGACTAGTAGCCATTGATAGGCTTTTCCTCCATACATTTGTCTAAACCTCTTCGAACTCATCTAACTTAGTGGCCATCATGGCATCTTGTGGCAGGGAATACCATAAATGTATTGCGTACTCTGTGTGAGGAAGCACTTTTGTCTCTTCTTTCTTAATCTCCTGCCAATCAGTTTCATTAGATATCCCCAAGGGAGAAATCTGTCTTTCTCAACTCCATATGATGGTCAGATGTAGCTTTGTCTGGTGCTTGTTGTTCCATTCATGAGGGGGAAACGTTGTTACCAAAACAAGCATAGGAGAGATTCATTGCTATAATACTACATCTCTATGGTCTGTAAAGCCCAGATATGTGCTTCATAATTGTGAGGCCTGTACTCAGTGCTCAAAGGTAAGGATTAATTTCAACTGAGGCCAGACTCAATGTAGTCAACATTTTTTTTTTTAATATAACCACACTATTTCCATCTCTTAGCTTTCAACAGGTCTGGTCCTTTGCTGATGCGTAACTGGCCACCCTACACTTGGGTGGGAACAACCCTGCTCTCCACCCTGCCTTCTTCCGCCGAGCTCTCCGACCCCGCCGGCGAGGAAGTAGGTGAGTGGCGGCGGAGGCAAGGACACCTCTTCCTCGTCTCTTCTCCAGGCAAGCTACATGATCGCTTTGGGGGCGCACTGGGGGTGCATGGAAGCGCTCTCAGTACAACGTGTGGAATCCCCCCTGATCTCTGCCGATAGTCACTCTAGCCTTTGATGATCAAGGCTACTGCATCTTTCTGCATAGCCCAGGAATTCAGGCCTCAGTGCCATGTCTGCCCTCCCAGAAGAGGGTGGGGCCCTTCTTTTGGCCCCACCCTCTTTCCCCAGCCAACCACCAATTGCTGGGTGGTTTCCCAGTTTTTTTCCCCATTCTATCTCTCTCCTAAGGCAATAAGAGCTTTAAGGTCAAATAAAGTTTTTTCCCTTTTTCTCTTTTCTTTTTTTTTTGGGGGGGGGGTTGTTTGTTTGTTTGTTTTGCCTTCATCTCCACTGGAATGGAGGCCCCAAGACCTTCTCCAAGATTGAATTTGGTCCTTGTACTGAAATAGGAGGACAAGGCTCCTGTATCTTTAACAGTTGCATACAAAAGGGAATTTCAGCAGGTGTCATTTGTATATATGGGCAGGATCTACACTACTGCTTATAACAGTTTATAATGGTTATGACAACTGTTTAGGCCCAAGACACATTACATATACAGTTTTTATACCGTTTTAAAAGTGTTATATCCTGCTTGGTGTAGATTGGCAGATGGAGAACCTGATGAAATTCCCTCTTCATCACAACAGTTAAAGCTGCAGGTGCCCTGCCCTCTTTTAAATCTGGTCACCCTAGTATAGCTCCTGTATATTTGTCATTATATACAAATGACACCTGCTAAAATTCCCTTTTCTATGCAACTGTTAAAGATACAGGAGTCCTCTCCTCCGTTTCATATGGTCACCCTAACTGAAAGAAACTCAACATTTATTTACTATTTACTTATTTCATTTAAATCCCACCTTTTTTCCTCCAAGGAACCCAAGGTGGTATACATACCCCCTCCTCTCCGTTTTATCCTCACAACAACAACTCTGTGAGGTAGGTTGGGCTGAGAGTCTGTGACTGGCCCAAAGTCACCCAGTGGGTTTCCATGGCTGAGTGGGGACTAGAACTTGGACCTCCCAGCTCCCAGTCCAACACTTTAGCCATTACACCAGACTGGCTCTCTACATCTCTGGCATTGCCCATCCCTGCTTCTGGTTCTTGGTAGAGACAGAATGTTAAAAACAGTCTTTGACTGTTTTTGAATACCCTGTCTGTGGGAAGGAGGTGACAGATAGTAAGAATAGGGGAGCAATCTGTGCATTATTATTATTATTTATTTATATAGCACCATCAATGTACAAGGTGCAGTTCACCTTTTAGTGCAAACATATCTAATTTGCACTTCCCAAACCAATACAAAAACCGAAATGCAGTTATACATCAATATTTATTTATTTATTTATTTATCAATAGCTGCGGGTTTCCAAATTGGGTGCTTCAGTTCTCCAGTAAAAATAAATAAATGCATACAAAAATGCATAGACGAATGAAAAGTGCATTATATTAGGGAAACTTGTTTGTAAAACTCTATTCCCAAGAATTTATTGGCATACAAAGGGCTCTATTGGATGCATCACTTGAATTGTTTATGGTTGTCAGTGATGTTTCAGTTGTTTTATGAGGTGGTGGCATTATACTGGATAATTATGTCTAGCTGTTTTAAATTTTTGTATGTTTTAATTTTTTTGTAAATCACCTTGAGTCTTTTTTGAGAAAAGCATCCAAGTTGTTTTATTCTTTTACTATGTACAGCACTATGTACATTGATGGTGCAAGAAGAAGAAGAAGAAGAAGAAGAAGAAGAAGAAGAAGAAGAAGAAGAAGAAGAAGAAGAAGAAGAAGAAGAAGCCACCTAAACAGCATGTTTTTTTAAAAAAAAAATAAGCAGAATGGTATACAAACAATATGAGAAATGTACACAAAAATGTATTTGAATTTATGTAAAGACTTTTTTTAAAAAAAATCACAAACTGATGTGGAAATGGGATGCAATGGACCTAAGGTTGGAAAAATGAAGAACGGAGTGAAACCAAAACTGACAGACTATCCATCCCTAGAAGAAGGCCAATTTGGAAGAGATTGTATTCATACTATAATCTCATTTCTTGAGGACGTTCTCATTAAAATTCAGTGAGTCTTCTAAGTTCTCATACCAGAAGATGAGGCTTTAATCTTGCAGGTGGCCTCCTGACATTTGATGTTATGGGTCCTTAAACAAGTCCTTCTGTGTTAACCTGTGTATTTGTTTCTTTAAGTGGCCACTCTTGATCTCGGAAATTCTCCTACATCTAAAGTAGGTGTGGAGCTATTTATAAATCAAAGGCTAGTTCTGAAGTTTTCATAAGGTGGTTTATATTGCATATTTGAAAACTGGAGGTGTTTCAGGAATGCGTCGTAAAACCACCTTCCATAAACTGTCTCTCAGGAAACAGTCATGATAACAGAGGCTGTCAAATCTCACTTTAAACAAGCTCCCTTGTACCCCTGATTTGCTAAATTTCTGGAATTTTTTTTTTTTATCCAAGCTGAAAATCTATCCAATGTTTTGAAGTCTTATCAGCTGCATTTTCAGAAGCATTAACATTACGCCTAACATCGCAGCAATTTACGTGCCACATATCTTTCAGACGGCAATGACGCTCTTCTGCTGTATCTTATGATACAGTACCTGGTACATAGCAATAGAATTGTTGGAGGGTTTTCTCCCCTCCCTTTTAGCACTTTGTTTAAAACAGCTTGTAAAAAAAAACCAACCCAGTCGTATGATCAGGGTACCTTTTATTCGCTTTATTTGGTTAAAACAGAAAACATATTTAAAATGTGTGCATAATGTATATAGATTCAGATAACTGCTGCATAACAAACCACAACACAGTATTTACTTAAACTAGAAAAAGAAAACCTCTGTATTCTCGATCTACACCAAGCAGGATATAACACTTTAAAAAAGTTATGAAAACGGTTTATGTAATGTGTCCTGGGCCTGAACAGTTGTCATAACCATTATAAACCATTACAAGCAGTAGTGTAGATCCTGCCCTGATAATGGTCCAGGAGGGAAAGTATATATTGCCACTAAGCCTGATGAGTAGCCAGATTCCATAATAAACTTAGAGCCTTCGAGTACTAAAGGATCCTGCTTGTGGGCTTTCCCGTGGGCAGCTGGCTGGATCCTTGGTCTGATCCAGCATCAGGGCACTTCTTACGTCTCCTGATTATGGAACACAGGCACAGAGGAAACGCACTATGCAACAATGTATACATTTAGATGGGGGGGGGCAGTTACGCATTGCCAAAAAAGAGGAATTGCATCACAAAAAGAGCAGTCCAATTTGCATTAAATTTGCATATGTAAATAACAATGTAAATAGAAAATACACACACAGTATGCTGGAGAAGACTGAGCAAGTGACCTAAGTGACTTGTCCAGGTTTTTGAAGGGAACCCCCCAACAGTGCAATGAGGACTGAGAATGCTCTGTGGCCAGATAAAGTTTCCTAACAGCAGGGAGGGGAGTCAGGGGGAGAATGGAAAACAAGACAGAATGGAATTGGAATGGAGTATCTTGGGAAAAGGTATGGCGGGCTGGATCACTGAACATTAACATTCCGCTCTACAAGATTTTGTTGCAGGTCCCACTTGTTATGACTAATAGCCACTGATAAATGTATCCTATGTGTAACACTTTTATAGTTGAACATTGCATAGATCGCTGGGCAGCCTATAGCAACAGAGAACACTTAGTGGGCCAGATATAATTCATGCTCCCTACATTACCTATTCAAAGAACCAACCCTATGCCCAGCTACAAATCCCGCCGTCTGACACGGAGTCTGTTTTCAACCGTTCGACTCATCCTCCTGGGTCCATGATGCAGCAGGTCCCTACTGTGTTTTCCACTTTTCTGTTAAGTTTTCCATTTTTCCCACTTGGCAGAAGATGTTGCAGCATCAGCATCCTTGATACATCTCTACTCTCAGCGGTGATGCCTAAGAGAGCCAGTGTGGTATAGTGGCTAAAGTGTTGGAGTGGGAGTAGAGAGATCCAGGTTCTAGTCCCCACTCAGCCATGGAAACCCACTGGGTGACTTTGGGCCAGTCACAGGCTCTCAGCCCAACCTACCTCACAGGGTTGTTGTGAGGATAAAACAGAGAGGAGGAGGCTTATATATGCCGCCTTGTGTTCCTTGGAGGAAAAACGGCGGTATATAAATGCAATAAAATAAATAAATAAGTTTGCTCTCACACAGTACGGCCTAAACCCATGTTGAATTCTCCGGGATTGTACATGCCCCACTGAGAATTGCTCATATGGGGCTCCCTATAGACAGCCATCCTTTTACTTTTAATTTCTGGTAATCCCATTTGCATCTGGTATGAATCAGTTCTGAGCAGCAGCAGGCAAATTAGGTTGGAATCCTAGTCAGCTTCACTTTGGTTGGTGAAAGCACCCCGGAGGCTGCATGAGAGCTGTACAGTGCTGTGCTGCCTTTCCGTTTACTTGGGGAGTCTCTACGGCTGCCCGTGCCTTTGCCCTGGAAAGGCTGCACAGGTGTCCCGGTCTCAGCACATTCTTTCAGACACCTTTCCTCAATGCAGTTTCTGCCCCTCCCCTTTCAAGAATGTCTGGTTCAGGGCTGCAGGGTATCAGAAGCCAGAGAAAGCCAGAACAAATGGAAGAAGCAGAAGGAAAATGTACTAGAGCCTGCCAAATATATGAAGGCTCCGGTCTTTAGACAAGTGCCAGCTTTAGGCCTGGTTTCTGTATTGGAACATTTTTCAGAAATAGCAAAGATACGACAGACTTTCAGTTCTTTAAAGGTTGTTCTATCTAGATCAACACAAGACTTTTCCAATATAGATAGATATTTTACATCAAAGCTACTGATGAGGGCAGAAGCCAAAACGTTTAGCACTAAATAGGTTTGAAATTACTCTGTTGTTAAGCTCCCCTTTGCATGTGTGTGTACGTGTGTGTGCATGCATATATATTGCAATGAAATCCATAATTTACTGCTTTAAGAATAATCCTATTACAGTAAGTCGGATTTCTTCATAGTTAGTGGATTGTAGACTAAAGTTTGGACTCTTAAGCCTGTTTTTTTTAAAAAACTGTCTATTCTGTTAATTATTTCTCTTCAGTAAATTAAGAATTTCTTGATTCTGGTATACTCTGGGTAGTACTCTCCAATAGACCCCTTGCACCATGGAGTGGGTTCCATCAGTGGATTAAGAAGGGACAGATTTCCTCCATTCCTCCTGCAGCCCTCTGCATGCCCTCAACATCTCTGTGGAGCAGGTTTTGGGAGATATGGGGATTGGAGGGGGAGAGGAGAGTAGGAGACATAAGAACATAAGAAGAGCCATGCTGGATCAGACCAAGGGTCCAACTAGTCCAGCACTCAGTTCACACAGTGGACAGCCAGTTGTCAACAAGGGACCCACAAGCAGGACATGGTGCAACAGTACCCTCCCATCCATGTTCCCCAGCAACTGGTGTATCTAGGCTTACTGCCCCTGATACTGGAGGTAGCACACAGCCATCATGACTAGTAGGCATTGATAGTCTTCTCCTCTAGGAATTTATCCAACCCCCTTTTAAAGCCATCCAAATTGGTGGCCATCACTAGTGGTAGTGAATTCCATAGTTGCTGTGTGAAGAAGTCCTTCCTTTTATCTCCCACCAATCAGCTTCATGGGAAGACCTCATCTCTAATATGATGAGAGAGGGAGAAAAATGTCTCCCTATCCACTTTGGCCAACCACTTGAATTCTTGATCCTTTTTCTTCATGGCTTATTAAATCTATCAGGGAGAAGACATCTAGGTTGTAAATGCCTAATAGAGAAAGGGAGCAGTTCCAGCTCCTTTAAAAGAAGGCACCACTCAACCAGTCCTGAAGAAACCTACCCTGGACCCAACCATTGTTAACAGCCATAGGCCAGTAGCAAACACTCCCTTTCCTGGGCAAGGTGATGGCTAGCCGACTCCAGACACTCTCAGCTGAAAATTATTGTCTAGATTAGGGGTGGGGAGCTTCAGGCCCAAGAGTCAAATCTGGCCTCCAGAATCCTCCAGATGTCCACACCCTCTAAAGCACCTCGTATAGCTCCTTTAGAGTTCTGACTGAAACCCGGAATGGATTCACTGCCCCACTGACATCAGAGCCACCAACCTCCATGGAGAGTAACATAAGAAGAAAAGATCCCTGCCCCAAGGAATTTACAATCAATATTTCAACAGTGGGAGAGATAACAAAAAGAGAGAAGGGAGAGGCAGAGCTAATAATCAACAGCCTGGAGGGAGAAGAGAGAGCAACAAGCAGAACAAGGGATGAATGTAAGAATATGAGGATTCAAGTACTTAAGCTTTGTTTTGGTCAGGGGGCCAAAAGAACTAGGGAGCTAAGCCAGAAGGATTCATAGAAAAAAGTCAATTGCAAGAAGAAAAGGGAGAAAGAGACGTGATGCCACACAGGACCAAAACAGACATGACTTTAAAGCTGTACAGCAGTTACGTCTTTTGTTCATTTTTATTCTAGAGTAGATGTCAGGGGCTCAATATTGATAGGGTTTTTTGAAGGAGGAGGAGGAGGAGGAGGAGGAGGAAGAAGAACCCCCCAAGCTAGAATCCTGATCTGAAAAGGGACCTTGTGGCTACTCTAGAGTAAAACTTGAAAAAAAAGATACCTGCTAAATACAGATTTAAAGAAATCTCGGTCTTAGATGTTATGGGACAGAGAGTTCCAAGCATAAGGAACAGCAAGGAAAGGGACTGGGATGTGTAAGAAATGTTTAGTGGGACTTAACAGAGATGGGTGTTTAGGACTGGATCCTAAGCCCTGCAACTTATTCATAATACACCACCTAAAGCAAACTTCAGATCTCATCAGCTTGCTCCGTGGTATATAGATCCTAGCTATGAAATCTATTTCTGGAATCTCCACCTCTTCTTTTCCTTCAGATATCAACAAGGGTAGGGTGACCATATGAAAAGCAGGACAGGGCTCCTGTATCTTCAACAGTTGTATTGAAAAGGAAATTTCAGCAGGAGTCATTTATATATATGGAGAACCTGGTGGAATTTCCTCTTCATCACAACAGTTAAAGCTGCAGGTGCCCTGCCCTCTTTTAAATCTAGTCACTCTAGTATAGCTCCTGCAGCTTTAACTGTTGTGATGAAGAGGGAATTTCACCAGGTTCTCCATATATACAAATGACACCCGCTGAAATTCCCTTTTCTATGCATTAAAGATACAGGAGCCCTGTCCTCCTTTTCATATGGTCACCCTAAACAAGGGTCGCCAGAGATTAAGAACAGGGCTGCTCTGCACCTTTAACAGAAACATGATATCCAGAAATCGCCAGGTGAAGCTTTCTGAAGCATGGGCATAACCACAATCACCGGAGGCGTGGTGGTAAATTTTGATGTGCAGGTCTTTGCCATTGGAGTCCTCATAGCCACGCCCCCCAAGAGTCCAAGAACCCAAGCTGCTGTGTGGATCTGTATCAACAAATCAGTTCTACAAATTTTCATATCCACCAGGAACAGGTCTTTGTTAAAAACTAATGAGTCTTAACTGCCCATTCCAGACTAGAGCCAGATCTACACCAAGCAGGATATGACACTTTGAAAACGGTTTGAAAACTATATGTGGAGTATGTCCTGGGCCCCAACAGTTGTCACTACTGTTATAAACCATTTTAAAGCAGTAGTGTAGCTCCTGCCTAGATCAGCCCCCAAATACAACATTACAAGAGGGAACAATATATTGTTGCTGGGGAAATTCATTCCCCCCACCCCATTCCAGAACAGATGGGTGGCAGATGATGTCAGCATCCCTGCTAATAAAAAAAAAGTGTCAGGGTTGTGTCTCTGTGAGCCCTGGTTCCACGATGCCACTGACCATCACCTGCTAATAACTGCCAAGCCAGTTTGCTGTTAAAGACACATGAGCAGAGAACGGAAAAACTCTTGTGACCCTAATAGGAGTGGATATATTTATTCTGGGGTAGGTCAGCCCTGCCATCTTGCCTTAAAAGCTCTCAGATCTTTGATAATGTATCACTGAAATTGTAAGGATAAACTGTGGAAAGATTTCTGGACTGTAAACAATGAGATTAAGATCTCCAACCTGAAGGAAAACATAAGCATTTTTAGCTAGGATACACATCCATTTCTTTCGTCTGTCTTGTTTTTCCTTTCTGCTTCCTGACATGCCTAACCACCGAGAATAACGACTCGGTGCTTTGGAAGGTGATTTTATTTCTTTTGCAATCTGCTCTCACTTCCTGTACCCTGCATTTAAATTACAATGATGAATGTGTGTTATGGCAACAACAAACATCTGCACACATGATGATTTCACCACCACCACAACAACAAAGATTAGAAACTACATCCCAATCTATTGCAAGCCACCATCATTAAAAAGAATGAAATTATTTCCAACAGCTGAACATTTGTCCTTCAGGATTCTTTTTTTCCTCCTAGTGAACTCCTTAACAATCTTCTCAAAATCAATGCAGGAAGCAAATTCTGATGAAGAACCAGTGACATTATCTATATCTCTTGGTCACTCCCAATATCCTAACTTGACCTAACCACAGTAGGGTTAAGTAAAGAAGTCGTCCCAATCCATCAATCTGTTTTTAGGCATGGGAGCCACAGAAAACACATACAGAACTCCTCACCTGTGATAGCTTCTCCATCAATTACAATGGAGAGCCTCTATAACATGTCTGGGGTGGGAAACCTTCTTTATGTCAAAGTCCACATTCCCTTGGAAGTAATTTCTCAGGGGCAGCATAATGGGTGTGAGTAAGGCTGGAGGGGGGTGTCTTCATGGCACTGGGTTGTCACTGCACAGCCACTAAACCCCACTCTTTCACTGCTGTTGGGTGGTGGCAGCTAATGTTGATGGCAGGAGGCATTACAGACATTCCAACGGCCAATCGGCTCGCCAGACCCACCCCCTGCCTGGCTTCCAGCTCCACTCTGTTGAGCATAAGTGATTGAAAGGGGAAAACCTATGAGCCTGTAGGCTTCCATAGTTCTCACAGAAGCCTTAAGTGCATAGAGAGGAGCTAGGGAAGCACACAACGTTGGCATGGCCTTGCTTCCACTTAATTATGCAGAAGCATGCTCCTGGTGGATCTGCATGGATCTATGGCCCAATTGGAGTCCACCAGGAGAAGTGCCCTCAGTATATCAACACTGTATTTTCAGCATCAACACTGTATTTTCAGCAACTCCTGAAAACATCTTTATTTCAGGAAGCCTTCATTGAAGCCACCGTTTAATCAGAATTTTGTTTTTAAAAAACATAAACATGCTGTTTTATTCTTTTATCTTATCTTTGTATGTGCAATTGTTCACTGCTCCGGAATCTGTATAGACGTAGAATGGTATATAAATGTTATAAATCAGTAAATCAGTAGCAACCATGGGCAGTATCCAATACTGTCCATCACAGCACTAGCGTGAATGGTGTTGCACTAGGCATATACCAATGGTAGCACAACATCATTAATGCTTGCTAGGCAAGAGGAAAAAGTGGCAATTTGCCACCAAGTTAACCATGCTGCCAAAATTCAGTGACATACTTAACTCTGCCATTAAAATCAATGGGGATTTTTTTTTTAAAGGCTTACAGATGGCTCGATGTTCACCAAGGTTCTTTATTAAGTGTGGGTCAGAAACATATGTCAATGTGGGGAATTAGGACCCATTGCAGGAAGAAATGAAGGGGGTAAATGATGATGATGGTGATGATTTTCATTTTATTAATATTAACAACAACAACAACAACAACAACAACAACAACAGCAATTCAAAACATTTCCATTCTACTTTTTTAAAGGAAATGGTTTAAATGGCTACCTCACTGTTTCTAACACGTCATGGCTCACTTTCTAAGGGCTGCTCTAGATTTCTCCAAACGTTTTAGGTTCTTAATGTTTTGCCCTCCTTAAGGAATCTTCCAATGGCACAGAGAAACATCAATCATTTTGTACCCAAATTATAAATGATATCTGAAAAGAAAAGGAAGATGTCAAAGTGGATGTCTAAGCATCTAAAACTATTTGGGGGGGGCATGAACCTCATTATTTTTCAGTGTCTCCACTGCACTGTTAAATTCTGACAAACCATAAATAATAAAAGAGCCCACTCTAACCATTTACAGGTCTAAACCCACATTGTTGTGCTTTGTGCTTCTTTAAGAAAGGTGTGAGCATATATGTACGAGCCTTGAAATACAAGAGTTACCATGGTAATTATCTGTGTTTAGAGAAGAGAGGGGAGTAAAGTTCTATGTTAAGTGACCACAGCAGAGAACAAATTAAACAAGCCTTTTTGCAGGACTAAATTGTATCCTGTTTCTCCTACGCTTTGCAAGTGTGTGTGTGTTCCACCACCCCCTTTGTGAGAGAGTTTACTGTTAGGACTGTTGTTAAATCGCTGCGGCTCTCTTTTTTAAAATTAGTTCCTATTTATTATTTAACAAATAAAACATCTTTAACAAATTATTGTTAAATTATTTAACAAATCAACAAATAAAAAAATTATTTAACAAATAAGACAACTTGGAGATACATTAAGTACCATCTGCCTAGGGTGAGCATATAGAAAGGAAGACAGGACTCCTGTATCTTTAACAGCTGTATAGAAAAGGGAATTTCAGCAGGTGCCATTTGTATGCATGTAGCACCTGGTGAAATTCCCTCTTCATCACAACAGTTAAAGCTGCAGGAGCCCTGCCCTCTTTTGTATCTGGTCAAGAGGGCAGAGCTTGTGCAGCTTTAACTGTTGTGATGAAGAGGGGATTTCACCAGGTGCTGCATGCATACAAATGACACCTGCTGAAATTCCCTTTTCTATACAGCTGTTAAAGATACGGGAGCCCTGTCCTCCTTTCCATATGGCCACCTCAACACCCTTCATTACAGTACAGAGATGGTGTCACCTATACTCTGTTCACTTATCCTACTCCATTCATATCCTATTATCCTAACAAATCTTTCCATAATTGACCATGAGTCCCTGGCAGCTTTAATCCTTCCTTGTAAATAGCTGCTGTTCTTAATGAGCCCTTACTCCCATATTCCAGACAGAGAACTGAGGCTCAGAAGAAATGATCTTCTCAAGGCAATTCAAGTGAGTTCAGCTGTCTATCTAGTATGGCTCAAACTACACAATATGTTAAATACAGAGAGTGCTGCTGACCACCTCTTTGTGTTTTACTCACAAGTAAGCACTGGGGGCCTAATCCAAATCTGGATGGGGAGGTTTAATCTCCCCCTGCTGCAGCTGCTTGTTTTCTGAAATTGCCCTCCCCCCACATGGAGGTTAAAAAGAATAAAGTCTCCATTGACACCATTGGAAGCTTTTTCTTTTCTTTTTAGCTGCTTTGTGGGGGAGGCAAAATTTTGGAAAACAAGCAGCTGGTGTGGAAGGTTTAAAAGCTTTCAGAAGCTCAAGGAATGCATTCAACTCCCCCTCCCCTTTCAGAGCTCTGTTTTCCATTTTCAACTGACACTCCACATACTGTGGCTACTGAGCATGGTCTGTTCTCATTGAGCTGACTTGTAGTGGGAGGAGGCCCACTTTAGATATTTTGTTTTAAGGATTGTTGTACTTCTGCAAACCTCACAGCCCCCACCCCCTAGTGTGCTGATACCTTCCTCTTGTTTCTCTATGTGCTTCTCTACAAGAGCAATTTATTGCACACTCATGATTGGTCACTCATGGAAGTTTGCGGGTCCATTATATGACACCATCAACCTCCAGGACATCTCCAATGTGTTCTCCTAGAAATCTTGCTTTTAAAAAACCTAGAGATAATCTGGTAACTAAAAATAATTGCTGGATTAATTCCACCACTAGATGGCACTGTTTCATTGAGCTTTATGGAACATTACCCAGAGGGGAAGGTTTCAGTTACAAATCACATGGTTGGGTCCGAAGGAACCCATACTGAATGCGGAAAGGTCTAAGAACAAAAAGACTGATATGAGGGCATGTTTGAAGCCCATTTTGGCTCGATTCCGATTGGCACCCACAACCTGAATTCACTATTAAAAAGAGTGATTCCTAAAGTAATTGTTTCTTCAGAGAATTTTGAATTAGTCAGCCGTGGTAGGCAAAATGTTCTAATTTCTCTTGCAAAATTTAAAAAGAAGTTTGTTATGGTCTCATCATGAACTTACTATGCTATGGAGAACAAAAAGTAATAATCACTATACTTATGCCCCTAAGTACTGCACAGTAATAAATCCAGGTGCCGTTGGAAGTGAGTTTTCATTTGGAGCCCTTGTAATAAAAATAACTGAAATTACTTCTATTTTTCCAAGACAGCCTAAGGGATCATGTCTAACGCTGTTTGGAATCCTGGCAAGCCGTTTGCTAGGGCTTTGTTCTTAGATGGAGAAATCTGAAGGAGGGGGGGAAACTGTTTTATATATGAATCAGGATATTAAAATAAAGGGCAAGGATTATTAAATCTCTGTACCACAGTAAACAAATATGTTTGAAATTATGTTTCTTGGATGATACAAATGCAATGTTGTCATTAAACTTCAAAAAAGCGTGAGAATTATAATAAAACATTAATTCTTCTTGATCAACATGCCCATTTAAAATCCCTATGCTGGGTTGTTTTTTTTAAAAAAATTGAAGAGCGTTGCAGAAAGAGAAAAATTCCAGTCCTCCCTTGCCTCAAGAGAAGAGGCTGGATTTCCTTGTTGGTCTTTCTTTCAGGCCCAAGGAGTCCTGCTCATCACTGGGGAGAGAAGGCATAAAGAACTCTCCAGTACCCCACCAACAAAAACTCTCTTCCGTCTCTTCCTTGACATTCTCTGTGGTTTATGAAGCAGTAGAGAGGACCTGGAAGCTGCCGGGCTCCACTTCTGTCCCAACCTGGAATTCATTCCGGTCAGGTCAGCAGAATGGAGGAAGCTCATCGGGTGGGGTCCTGCTCTGCCTCACCACAAAGTGATTTTGCAGTGATTTTGTATTTACATAACCCATATAATAACTCATATTATTTACTGGGGGAGACATGAAATGTTGTTAGAAAATACTAGTTTATAAGATTTTGGCTAAAACTTCTTTTGGTTGCCTCAATAAACTTTGACTTGACTAGTTTATAAGAAAAGCACAATGCCATTACAGTCAGGGTGCTGAACCTCTTTCGGATACAATTTCAGAGAAGCTTTGGGGGGCTGTGTTCCAGTAATGGATGAGGCCAAAGGCAAAAGGAGGTGGGCTCAAACGGAAATCCCCCCCCCAAAAAAACCCAACATATTTTAGATCAAGTGTACAATCACTTGATTAGACAGACAAAAAGCCCTACAGTTCCCAACATTCCCCAGCCATCTAAGCTGGTGGGGGAATGCTGAGTGTTGCAGGACTTTTTGTCAGTCTTAACATGCATAGGATTGTGCATGTTGGGAACACAAGAACAGCTCTGCTGGATCAGACAAGAGGCCCATATCTGGTCCAGCATCCTGTTCACACATTGGCCAATGCCAACCAGATACATCTGAGAAGCCTACAGGAGGGCAGGAAGGTCATTGCCCTCCTCCTGTTGGCCCTCAGTGACTGGTATTCAGTGGTCTTTGAAAATGGAGGCTCCATTTAGCTATCTTGACTAATAGCCAACGATAGACGCAACCTCCATGAATTTGTCTTCCATAGCTGTCTAAGCTACTGCCCTTCAAAGCATCTTGTGGCTATGAATTACATACACAAATGATATGTCACATGAAGAAGCACTTCCTGTTTCCTTTGTCATGAATCTCCTGCCAGTCATTTACGGGATGGCCTCACGTTCTAGTACAGGATAGGAAACATTAGGACCCAGGGCCAAATCTGGCCCTCCTTTGCCACCAAACTAGCCCTCTAGAGTTACCAAGTGGCCAAACCCCCTGCTCCCGCCCCCTTTCCACTGACTGTTGGGTGGTTTTCTGGACTTTGTGCAGTTTTTCAACTCTATAAGGTTGAAATGCCTCTCCTAAGGCTTACTTACTGGTACTAAGAGCTTTAGGGCACAAGCGATTGCTGCTCGAAAGCCCCCAAAGCCTTCTGAGATCCCTATACCCTGTCAGGATGAAGATCTCCTGTATTTTTGATAGATGGGCTTTTCAGCCTGTCTAGCAAGGGCGCTTCAAAGGCTGGAGGAAGCTCAGGGTAACTCGTATCCTGGCTCCTCTGGTCTCCTCCCTTCCCCACCCACTAGAACATCCACTTTCCTTCTCCTCCTCAAAGATCCAACCTCAGGGCATGTCTGCACCATGACTTTTCCCCAGGATCATCCCTGGATCATCCCTGTGCATCCACGTGATGCACAGAGGATCCCAGGAGCAGGCAGGGAGGATCCCTCCATTTCCCCAGACCACTTTTTTCCCATTTTTTCCCATGATCCCGAGGACCGTGGGCATTGTGGGCACCCATCCCAGCTTCTTCCCTCCTCCCTGCAAGTAGTGGGGGTCAGCAGAGGGAAGGAGCCAGGCTGGGGGGAGTCCAGGGATATTGGGGGGAGTGGGGTCGGGGCTTCTTCTTTTTTACTTACTTTTTCGCTGGAGCAGAAGTGCACTCCAGCTCCTGTCTTTGTTTCTTTTAAAAAAAAATGGTGGCCATGATGGCGTGACGGCCCTTTTCCCTTCAGGGATATCATGCTTCCATTTAGACAGCCAGGGACGATCCTGGAAGCAGGTAAGTCCGGGATCGTCCCTCTACATCCTATGGTGTAGACGTGCCTTAAGAGACATGTGGTACAGTTCTTTCCACGCTGGCTGCAAGGGGAGGGAGGTCCCCCTTCCAAAGACGGAGCACTGCCTTTTACAAACCATCCTATGGTCTCTGGGATGCTCAGCCAGGGACCATAGGATTGTTCTCTTTAGCTCAGAGATGCAAGTATTCTGGCTCTGCTTCCTTCATCTATGTTCAGTGCACAGATGTCAAGCGTGGAACTAGCCAGCACAGATTCTCTCCAGGGTCATGAATTCCTTAAAAGTGTGAGGCCAAGCCTCTGAACAGGACTGTAATGGCTCTCCAAATCAAGGACAGCTAGGCCACCTTTAACTTGGGTGCCCTAGAAGACATTTTTCTTTGTTCTAGTGTTCCTTTAGTCTACTTTTTCCATCTGAAAAAAATAACAGATTTAAATTTACATACCTCTTAGGTATGATTGAGGATAAAGTCTGGACAAAAATATATGTTTCAGTTAAATATTCCTGTGGATAATGAGCATATCAGGAGACATTTTACAGCAACCAGGAGTGAACTTTCTTCTCAATTCTGAGGATATGCTATTGTTAAGAGAAACACCAGTAGGATATACACACACATGCTGAAATGTCTCCTAGGAGAAGTGAGCCAAGAAAATGGTAAAGAAGATTTTAAACTCTTTTGAATATCCACAGGGAGATTCACATTAACAGTTTCTGAACTATTCTGTAATTGGCTTTAAACCCAGAGATAGTCCTCATCTTTTCTAATTCAGAAAATGCTTCAGGGTAGTCAAAATGAAATTAGTGATATACAATAGAGGAAAATCAGCCATCACTGAGATTTGGTGTTGAAATACCTACTAGTTATTAAGTTGGGTGTAGATCTGCCATAGTGCACGCCGAGTGCACTCAGTCAATTTTGGGACATTGCTTCATGTTTCCTGAGGTTCAAAGTGCTATCAGCACATTGCATGAAGCTTCCCAAAGCCCAATTTAGAGCTGATTCAACTTGTCTGGAGGGGGCTGTACCACTTCATTCTGTTTGGAATACCACCATCAAAGTCTCCCTTCCCATGTTAAGCCAGGACATCAGTCTCTCCTTGACTTTACTAGATTTACATATGCAGGAAACCTTTTACTGTATGATGCCTTCATACTAGAGAGATATGCAAATAGTGCAATGGTATGAGCACTGTACCTCTTCACTCATGTTCTTCATTGGAATCACCTCTTCATTAGCTTTATGCAAGAAGGAAGAATAAAATACAGAGGGGGGAGGAATCCATTAAGAGGAGTGTTGCCTGCAAGGAATTTATGCCTAAGTAGTTTGCATTTTATTGTACACAGCATTTTCTTAGTTATTTAGTTAGAGAGCTTCGGCTATTGGGCAGTATAAAAATGTAATAAATAAAAAAATAAATAGTTTTATTTTTAAATTATTTTGGGGCAACCTTTAAGGCTAAAAACCTTCCAAAGTCAAAATCTCTATTATTATTATTATTATTATTATTATTATTATTATTATTATTATTCCGCCTTTTTCCCAATACTGGGACTCAAGGCGGCTTTACAAATTAAAACAGACACAGTTAAAACAGATATATACAAAAATTAAAAAATAATTAAACATGCTACAATATCAAAACATTTAAAACATTTTAAAACATTTAAAATATTATTTTTTAAAAAAAAAATCCAATATATAAACAATGCATAAACAGGGGTCCAGACTACCCCCCCCAAAAAAATAAGCCAGCTGGAACAGAAAAGTTTTAGCCTGTCTCTGGAAACATACCAGGGAGGAGCCAGTCTAGCTTCCCAGGGAACCAGTCTAGCTTCCCAGTTCCTGGGGCAGCCACCAAGAAGGCCCTCTCCCGCAGTCTCACCAGCCGTGGCTGCGATAGTGGTGGGACCAAGAGAAGGGCCTCCCCTGAAGATCTCAGAGGATGAGTAGGCTCATAACAGAGAATACGGTCTTTCAGATAACCTGGACCCAAGCCGTATCTCTACTGTATCATATATTCAACCACTCTTCTTTTCTCCACTTTAAGCCTTAACAGCGTTTTATTTAGAAAAAGACCATGTGGAGTAGAATGGGGAAGAATATTCGAAATTATATTGTGCTCTTTCCAAGGTTGAGGGGGAGCAGCAGCAGCAGCAAAGCAATAGAAGGCAGGCACAATCTTCAAAGCCACATGAGATCCAGATCCCATTTGATTGGGGTGGCTACTAATGCAGGGGGGGCCAACCTTTTGGGGTTGGTGGGCAGATTTGGAATTGAGGGAATACAACATCCAATTTCTCAGAACTGCTGCGGGAAATAACCACAGAATTACCACCAGGTAAATAATGAATGCTTCACTTTTGAAACCATTTACTTTCTTGTACACCTAGACTGTTGCTGAGGACTTTGGAAGGGAGTGTGTGAACTTATTATTGGATCCAGTGCTGCCCCTCCCTTTGCGGAGGCCATCCTTCCATGAATGCAAAGGCATTCAATCCAGCGGAGAATCCTGTGAACTGAGGGAGGCAGGCCATTTTTTTTCCTGATTGCCTCTCACCACTGCAAACCCTGGCACCATTTCCCCTGCTGTTCCAGAAGGACTCTCCACCCAGCTGATGTTTAGGGAAGTTCCGGGAGAAGGAGGAACCAATGGAAATTGCCTTCCCTCCCCTTATGTTCAGAAGAACTTCTGCTGGATCAAAGGTGCTCCCATGAACAGAAGGGCACCATTGGATCCAACCCATATCACCTATTCTTTTTATATTTCAAGCTACAATAACATTGGAGGGCCTGTTTCTACTGCCTTCATCAATGCAGGGGTGAGCAAGAGGAGAGATATTATTATTATTATTATTATTATTGTTATTGTTATTGTTGTTATTGTTATTATTGTTATTATTTATTACATTTATACACTACCCCATAGTTGAAGCTCTCTGAGTGGTTTACAAAGATTAAAAGACTGAACATTAAAAATCAATATATAAAATTTTAAATTTAAAAACATAAAAACAGTTAACATTTAAAAAAAAAACCACTAAACTCTCAGCCAGGCCAAAGATAGTTCTGGAATCAGTTAAAATACAACATATGCTGTTAAATGCCTGGGAGAAAAGAAAAGTCTAGTCCTGGCACCGAAAAGATAACAATGTTGGTGCTAGGTGGGCTTCATCGGGGAAATTGTTCCATAATTGGGGGGGGGGGCACCACAATTTATTTATTTATTACATTTATATCCTGCCTTTTTTCCTGCAAGGAACCCAAGTTGGCATGCATAATCCTCCTCCTCCCCATTTTATCCTCACAACAACAACCCTATGAGGTAGGTTGGGCTGAGAGTCTGTGACTGGCCCAAAGTCACCCAGTGAAATTCATGGCCAAGTAGGGACTAGAACCTGGATCTTCTTCCTCCCAGCCCAACACTCTAGCCACTAAACCACACTGGCTCTCTAGATTGGTTTTAGGTTAGATTGGTTTCCTCCAGGAGAAGGAATGCCTCTTCCAGTATGTAGTGGTATGAAATGCACTTCTAGATGGAAGCTAGGATGAGACGTCCACATGCTGAGGAACTGCCACAAAACACCCAGAAAAGGTAAGAACAACTGGAGATATTCAAAGGCTTTGGAAGCTTTCCAGCTACTTAGCGAAAACATCTCAGAGGAAATGATGAGATCACAAGACAGTTCATTGGTCTGGTTCAGACAACACACTAAACCATGCTGCTTAACCACAAAATGGTTAAGGGAATGCATTCCATTAACCATTTTGTGGTTAAGCAGCATGGTTTAGCGTGTTGTCTAAACCAGGCCAGTGTACAGAGATGCCCAGAAGAATCATTGGAAGAAGTAAAGGAGATGATTGCAAAGCCCCTTCTTTTGAAGAACACCACCACTGAGGACCAATGATGCTGGGATGGGGAGCCTGTAGGAGAGGGATGGGGAACTTCAGGCCTGTGGGCCAAATCTGGCCCTCCAGGGTTTCCCAGATGGTCCCACCTCTTTCGACGAACTGCCGATTCATGGTTTCCTGTCTTCTGCAGTTTCTTTCCCATTATAAAAGGTTGAGATGACTCTCCAAAGGCTCAGCTGCTGACAGAAAGAACTTTAAGCTGGCATTTGGGGTGTTTTGGAGGCCGCCTCCTTTGGCATTTGGCCCTGCCCACCACTGGAAGGAGGACCCCAAGAGCTTCTCTGAAATTGAATTCAACCCTCTGTCTGAAAGAGATTCCCCATCCCTGGTCTAGGGGCTTCCAATCTTGGTGATGATAACTGGATGATGGAAGAGACTGTTACCTCCACCCACTGGCACTTTCTGGGCTGGACCACAGGGGCGAGGCCCGACAGTTTGCGAGGGGCCCCAAATAACTCCTGGACAGGTGGCCAAATGCTTGTGGTAGTGGTGGCGGTGGTGGATCCTCCTCATCTTATCCTGCTGGCCAAAGAAACAACCTTGGGTTCCTTGTAAGAGGAAAGAAGGCAAAATATAAGTGTAACAAATAATAATAAATATAATAACATATATTGGAAATTATTGTAAGGGCTTTAATTAGCATTCAAGAAATCTATAAAGACTGATCTCTTCCTGCAGGCCTATCCAGTGGAATTTTAAGATGTTTTAAAATGTTTTTAGGATGTTTTTAACAATGTATATTCAGTTTTATGTATTTAATATTTTCTGTTGTTTCCCTGCCTAGATCAGAATAGAGAAATATTATTATTATTATTATTATTATTATTATTATTATTATTACGGTATTATTTGGTGGTGGTAGCATGTTCTTTCATGCTTTGTTAGCTGTCTTGGGGACAATTTTCAGGCTGCAAAGAGGGGTGAAACTGGGAGGAGGGTGAATAAAACTATGCAGAATTCACAGGGGTTTTTTTTTTTGTTTTTGTTTTTTGGTTCTTCAGGATTCAGCCTGTTATTGTTTCAAATAACTCTGTATAAGCAATGAATGAGTCAGCTAAAACAAGAAGAGTCACCCTCTCATGCATAATAAAGAAGAGTTTCCTGTCACACAGAGAAAGGCGTGATGAACAGAAAAGTTCATTTTCCCAGATAAATGAAATGGGCCATGCTTTTTGAGGCATTTCTCTTGAAGAAAAATCTGGGTCAATGTATGTCCTTGGTTATTGTCACGATCCAGGCATAAGGATGTAGGGAAAATCTGCAATGGAATCAAGCAAGTTCGGATTTCTCTGAATGCAACCTGGAGATTCCAAAGCGGAGCATTTTTCCCTGAGTCACACGGATTCTGTGAGTTTTTTACTCTCCGGAATCTTTTGTACTTTTAGACATAGAAACATACATACAATTTTTTAAAAGCCAACCAAAAATACACATTTCTCCAATAGGCTAAATCATGAAAATGCATACTGCTGGGGGGTGGGTTGCACATTTTCGCAAGTACAAATTTGCGCAAATGCAAATTTGCACAAATTGAGGAAATTGAGGGGGAAACGCACAGGTATAAGATGGAGGATAGCTGGCTTGAATACAGTATGTGTGAAAAGCATCTTGGAGTTGTAGTTGATCACAAGTGTAGTATGAGTCAGTAGTGTGTTGTGGCTGCAAAAAATGGCAGGTTACAGGAAGACAAATTTCAGCTGAACATCAGAAAAAAATGTCCTAATAGTCAGAGCAGCCAGACAATGAAACCAGCCGCCTAGGGAGGTGGTGCGCTCTCCATCAGTAGAGCAATTCAAGCAAAAACTGGACAGCCATCCATTAGGGATGCTTTAAACTGAATTCCTTCACTGAGCAGGGGGTTGGACTCAATGGCCTTTCCAACTCTATGATTCTAGGGTTCTAAAAAATAGTGTGTGGAGTGGGCCTTACGTCTTCTGAAGATCCGGGTGCTGAAACACTGACAAGCCAGGAAAGCAAACATGAAAATGATATCAGCTGGCCAAACAATCAAAGCATTCCACACACAAACTCAAGCACAAACTTGTTATGGCCATGTCTCCTTCCCAGATGGGTAGCTTGCTTCTTCTACAAGACCCCTAGTTCGCAAAGTCATTCATAATGGTCAGTACCTTTATCCAATAATCGGGTAATTTGCCACAGCATGCCTACTAATTTCCCTCCGTTGAGCAATTAAAAGAAATTATATAGATATGGTAGTTACTGATGTTGTGTTCCTGGAAATGTCAAGATTCTGTATTAAATTGCCACCGGCACTGTGTAAACATTCTGCTTTCTCATGCCTTCTTTCCAAATTCAAGCATATAATAGTGGAAAGGAGCCAATTACCTAAGCATCAATTTTTCAGTAATGCTTACATTAAGTGTCTGTCTACTTGCACTGTAATTACATCTATTATGCCAACAAATACCTACATACAGGTCTTCAGGGACCAGGTGTACCTAATGTGTAGTTGTTTTATCTACCGAGAAAGATACACAGATGTACAGAGGAATTTGACAAGCTATGAAGTGATTACTTTAAACCAAATGTACACTTTAGGTTTTTCAGTTCACATCGTCGCATTTAGCAAGACCATATACTGATCTAGCTTTACACATGAAATATCTCTGAGACACTTTCTCACTGTTTACTGATAATTCCATAATTATAGTCACTTCAGAAAGCAGTTCTTACGTTCTCTAGTCTTTAGGGTGACCATATGAAAAGGAGGACAGGGCTCCTGTATCTTTAACAGTTGTATTGAAAAGGGAAATTCTGCAGGTGTCATTTGTATATATGGAGAACCTGGTGAAATTCCCTCTTCATCACAACAGTTAAAGCTGCAGATGCCCTGCACTCTTTTAAAATGGTCACTCTAGTATAGCTCCTGCAGCTTTAACTGTTGTGATGAAGAGAGAATTTCACCAGGTCCTCCATATATACAAATGACACCTGCTGAAATTCCCTTTTCATTACAACTGATAAAGATACAGGAGCCCTGTCCTCCTTTTCATATGGTCACCCTGGACTTGTCTAGTTGGATTCATAAGAGCTTGTGGATTGTCGACAAATGCAGAAGTTTAAGTCAGCATTTTCCAGAGCAACGAGATTTGTTTATTTTATTTATTCATTTGATGGGGGGAATCAATGTTTTCTCAGAAGACCATTATGGCTGAGAGACTTGTAACTTTGTCGCCTGCACTGCTGTTGAGATATCCTACTAATTATATCCATCCTATATCTCAGCCTTCCCCAACCTGGTGCCTTCCAGATGGGTTGACTGCAACTCCCACATTCCCAGCCAGCATGGACATTGATCATGCTGTCTCAGGATGATTAGAGTTGCTATTAAATCTACTTACCAGTTTCTGGGGAACATGGGCTGGAAGGTGCTCTTGCACTCATGTCCTGCTTGGGGGGGGGGTTGTAAGTAGCTGGTTGGCCACTGTGAGTAGAGTGCTGGACTAGATGGACCCTTGGTCTGATCCAGCATGGCTCTTCATGTTTTGATTAATTAATTAATTAATTAATTGCATTTATATCCCACCTTTCTTCCACCGTGGAACTACATGTGGTTCCCAGGTGGTCTCTCCTCCAAGCACTGACCAGACCCAGACCTGCTTAGCTTCAGCAAGGTGGCTGCCTCATGTGCCTTCACACTATGCCCTAGGACTTCTTATGTTCTTATACTCCCTAAGTTGTTAAAGAGGAGGACTGGGTTTGCTTTGCCATATAGGTCAGTAGCACAGCTTGGTTCCCCTCAAGGAGGGAATGGGTTGAGGGTGATCTTACCTTGAGCTTCAAGACTGGAGCCGAACTCAACATTCTTATTATTATTATTATTATTTATTTATATAGCACCATCAATGTACATGGTGCTGTACAATGTACATGGTTCTTCAAATCACACATAACAGTCAAGACTGGAGCCAAACTCAACATTCTTCAAATCACACATAACAGGCTTATTGACCACGGAACAACGGACTGGTTTAAGATTGGGAAAGGAGTACGGCAGGGTTGTATACTCTCACCTTACCTATTCAACTTGTATGCAGAACACATCATGCGACGTGCTGGGCTTGACGAATCCAAGGCTGGAGTTAAAATCGCAGGAAGAAACATTAACAATCTCAGATACGCAGATGACACCACTTTGATGGCTGAAAGCGAGGAGGAGCTGAGGAGCCTTATGACAAAGGTGAAAGAAGAAAGTGCAAAAGCCGGGTTGCAGTTAAACCTCAAAAAAACCAAGATTATGGCAACCAGCTTGATTGATAACTGGCAAATAGAGGGAGAAAATGTGGAGGCAGTGACAGACTTTGTATTTCTGGGCGCAAAGATTACTGCAGATGCTGACTGCAGCCAGGAAATCAGAAGACGTTTACTTCTTGGGAGGAGAGCAATGACAAATCTCGATAAAATAGTTAAGAGCAGAGACACCACACTGACAACAAAGGTCCGCATAGTTAAAGCAATGGTATTCCCCGTAGTAACCTATGGCTGCGAGAGCTGGACCATAAGGAAAGCTGAGCGAAGGAAGATAGATGCTTTTGAACTGTGGTGTTGGAGGAAAATTCTGAGAGTGCCTTGGACTGCAAGAAGATCAAACCAGTCCATACTCCAGGAAATAAAGCCAGACTGCTCACTTGAGGGAATGGTAATAAAGGCAAAACTGAAGTACTTTGGCCACATAATGAGAAGACAGGATACCCTGGAGAAGAGGCTGATGCTAGGGAAAGTGGAAGGCAAAAGGAAGAGGGGCCGACCAAGGGCAAGATGGATGGATGATATTCTGGAGGTGACAGACTTGACCTTGGGAAAGCTAGGGGTGGCGACAGAAAGCTCTGGCGTGGGCTGGTCCATGAAGTCACGAAGAGTCGGAAGCGACTGAACGAATAAACAACAACAAAACCACTCCAAGGGCATTTGCCACTTGGATGGTAGTAAAATAAATTTAATAATAACCTAACAAATATTGGCAATAAATAAGGAAGACCGGTTCTTTTTTTTTTTTCTTCTTCTTCTTTTTGGTTCGATGGAATTCTGCAGCATGTACAATTCACTTTGTATCTGTGAGCTGAGCTGCCAGCTTTCCCCTGAACTCTGGGAATTTTTTTGTCCATTTTTGTGGGAGGGAGGGGAAGTTCTGCAATGTGCACAAATCCTTGCGCAATTTGCGCAAATTTGGTTGCAATTTGCACACATTTGGCTGCAATTTGTGCAAATTTGGCTGCAATTTGCGCAAATTTGGCCGTGATTTTTACAAAATCCAGCCAGAACGTGTACAACTTGCTCAGAAATCTGCACATATTTCAGAATTCCCCCACACACAAAAAGTGCAGAATTCCCAGAAAATCCATATACAGGTCCAACTTGCTGCAGATTGAGTTGGACACCAGAGTGGGAATCGAAATGAAGTGTGGGGACCCAAGCTGAAGAAGGCAAAAGGAAGAGGGGCCGACCAAGGGCAAGATGGATGGATGATATTGACCTTGGGGGAGCTAGGGGTGGCAACGGCCGACAGAAAGCTCTGGCGTGGGCTGGTCCATGAAGTCTCGAAGAGTCGGAAGTGACTGAACGAATAAACAACAAAGCATGTGTGGTCCCAATTTGGATCAGGGTGGGCGCAAAAGGGACAAGCTCTGGTGCTGAAAGAATTCATATAGAATTTTTTATTTGTATCCAAAGGTGCTCAACGTTTCAGACTGTGAGTCCTTCGTCAGGAGATACAAATAAAAATTTCCATACGAATTCTTTCAGCACCAGAGCTTGTCTCTTTTGCGCCCACGCTACTTGGTGCTTTTCCCCCCTCGCATACATACTCCAATTTGTATCAGGAGCATGGCACCCCAAAAGAAGGAATTCAAGCTCTCCACCCCACCCCCTTTTTCATCCTGAAATTCCTATATGATTCATATAGGCTCAAAGAAATGCCTCCATTTTTTAACCCCCTGTGTGTGTGTGGAATTTTAAATCTGCCCCCCTTTTCGGAGTGCCATAGGCCCACTTCAAATTGGGATTGTGCATGCTTACACTGAAGTAGACAGAACAACCACGCATAACTCTGCTCTGTGTAATTTGAAGAATGTTTAGTTTGGCCCACAGTCTGGGGCAATGAGGATAGAGCAGACCATTTAGTCACGGGTTCCAAAAGCTATACTAAGGGGAGTTATGGCTCAGAGCACCATCTTGTCTCCCCAGCATCTTCTCTGTGATTGGGGAATGTGAGGGTTTTATAATACTTAGGCACGATCTACACTACTGCTTTAAAGGGCTTTATAACAGTTTTAACAACTGTTGGGGCCCAGGACACACTCCATATACAGTTGTCAAAACTGTTATAAAGCGCTTTAAAGCAGTAGTATAGATCCAGCCTTAGTCCCAACCCCTCTTGCCTCCTCCTGACCAATGGAAGAACTCTAGAAAACATCTTCCTGAGCAGAGGTTTCCATTCCAGATGGCAAAGCAATATATTTGCCTATAATGATCAAGGGAGGTTACCCTGGTATGGAACACAGAACCAGAGAGATAGAAACCACTGTGCACTTTTCTCCTCTGCTTCTACACAGAGGAGAACTGAAACTGGTAGGAGGTTGAAGGGTGAATGGTATGCTGGGGAGCAAGGGAATATGGTAAGGAGGGAGGGAAACAAGAATGGGAGCTGCAACAAAATATTGCAATGCAGAGTTCTCCAGTTCAGAGTTCCAGCCAAAATTCCATTACATTATTCCTCCTCCATTTTCCACAAGCCAAACACACACAGGGCTTCTCTAAACAAGGAATTTATAACATGCTCGTGACTCATGGAAGTTTGTGGGTCAATGACATGACGTAGTCAACAGCCAGGGCGTGTCTGCCGTTTAAAGGAGCCCATCCCAATACCGCAAAGAACCCAAAACCAGAAAGCCATAATAAGGATGTGGGGGTTTGTGGGGGGGGGGGTGCTTAGGGTGACCATATGAAAAGGAAGACAGGGTTTCTGTATCTTTAACAGTTGTATTGAAAAGGGAAATTCAGCAGGTGCCATTTGTATGTATACAGCAAGGGGTGAAATTCCCTCTTCATCACAACAGTTAAAGCTGCTGGAACCCTGCCCTCTTTTGTATCTGGTCACGCTAGGCAGGGATCCTGCAGATTTAACTGTTGTGATGAAGAGGGAATTTCACCAGGTGCTGCATGTGTACAAATGACACCTGCTGAAATTCCCTTTTCTATACAACTGTAAAAGATACAGGAGCCCTGTCCATATGGTCACCCTAGTTTTGCTTAATGTGGAGACACCCACAAACTCAGTGTTCCATGGCCACTGAGTATTCCTTTACAAACCACTTTCTTATGTATGGTTCGGCATTTGAAAAACCAGTTCAGTATTATTAGAAAGGATGTCCTTTTTTTCCCCTAGGCCCAAACTTATGCTCAAGGGTTATAAACACCCTAATGCTGTATTATCATTCATATGTTCTCAGGAATGTAGGCAACTGGTAATTAATTAAAATGTGGTTTTAATCTCCTATCTTTTCTGGAATGCTGTACATAATGGCATATTAATTGTTTTATACATGTAATTATTTTTGTTTTTCTTATTTTTGTTTTTTCCCCACAATTTGTTTTGTTAAAACCACAATTAAAAAAAATATACTGGCTGGGGAATGCTAGGAGTTGTATGGCATCTTTTCTGTCTAAACATGCATAGCATTGAGCCCTAAGCTACCTTAACCACAATCAGCCCCAAACTTCTGGAATCTTTTTCTAATTGCCAGAAATAATTAATTGCTCCCACAAATCTTGTTGCCATTCTTCTTCCATTTTCCTTTTTTTTAATGATACCATTTCAAAGCTTTAACCTCTTGACCATCTGTCCTACCTATAAGCCACTGAACATGTGTCATCCTATGCAAAATATTATCTGCCCATTTCTTATTTGTATAGAAATCAACTCTGCAGTGTTGCAGCCAGCCAACCACTAATTCTAGTTTAAATAAAGCTACTGCTCACCATATATGTCTTATTACATAGTATGTTTGCCCATTAGACTAACAAAATAAATGTGGAGTTGTATTTAATGAGGAAAGCTGGAATTATTAGCGGCTTGCGCTAGCCAAATTCCTGAAAGTTGTACAATTAATCCAATATGCCATGAAGCCAGGGTATTTACCCCAACTTGTAAAATTCCTTTAAGTGATATAAAAGTTATGTTTGAGCAAATTGGGGATTTTGTGTCACTTTGATATCAAAGTTTACATCTTAATTAAAAACAGCCGAACTCAGTGTTGGAGGTCTTTCATATGTTGCTGAATAGTGTATGCCAAGCTGAACAGTGCTTCCCAATCTGTTGAACTACATTTCCCAGCATGTCCCAGCCAGCATCATTGGCTGGAGTATGCTCAGAGTTGTAGTCCAATGCATCTGGAGAACAGGTTGGGAAAGGCTAGTGTTAGCCATGTATATCATGTGGTCTTCATTAACTGAATTTACTTTCTTCCTACCCTGGGCTTGACCCTGTCTTGGGAGCCTCCTAGGGTGACCATATGAAAAGGAGGACAGGGCTCCTGTATCTTTAACAGTCGCATAGAAAAGAGAATTTCAGCAAGTGTCATTTGTATATATGGAGAACCTGGTGAAATTCCCTCTTCATCACGACAGTTAAAGCTGCAGGAGCTATACTAGAGTGACCAGATTTAACTGAGAGCAGGGCACCTGCAGCTTTAATTGTTGTGATGAAGAAGAAATTTCACCAGGTTCTTCATATATACAAATGACACCTGCTGAATTTTCCTTTTCAATACAACTGTTAAAGATACAGGAGCCCTGTCCTCCTTTTCATATGGTCACCCTAGAGCCTCCTAACCAGGGCAACCATATGGAAAGGAGGACATGGTTCCTGTATCTTTAACAGTTGTATAGAAAAGGGAATTTCAGCAGATGTCATTTGCATGCATGCAGCACTTCTTGTAATTCCCTCTTCAACACAACAGTGATGAACAGCCGACTGGCCGGCTCCAGGTTTTTGATCAGATACAAAAGAGGGCAGGGCTCCTGCAGCTTTAACTGTTGTGATGAGGAGGGAATTTCACCAGGTGCTGCATGCATACCAATGACACCTGCTGAAAGATACAGAAGCCTTGTCTTCCTTTCCATATGGTCACCCTAGGATTCCTAACTCATGTCCTTCCAAATCTTGCACAAGTGTGTGGCTGCTTTTTCACTTAGGCCCATGGTGGTCAAAAGCATAGCTGCACTCATGTCCTGCTTGTGGGTTCCTGATCAACAGCAGGTTGGCCACTGTGTGCTGGACTAGATGAACCCTTGGTCTAATCCAGCATGGCTCCTCTTATGTTTTTATGGCACCTCCAAGTGAAGGCTAATCCCAATGTGCCCTCACATAGCAAGAGATCCACACTCACATGGCTGTCAACTCTAGAGCAGTGCATCTCAAGATGTGGCTGCAGGAGAGGCTACTGAAAATGATGTGTAGCTCCAGCACAGTTATAACCATTCACATCAATGAAGCAACCACAATATTTCTATGTCAGGTACTAGGAGTGAAAACCCTACTCTAGAATAGGTCTTGCAGGCTCAAGAATCCCTACCATTCAGCAGATTAGAGAATCTCTCTATCACCAGCAGACATCCTGGTGGCACCTGATGGTGGATGGTGATCCATCTAGATGGAACATTTCGAATATGGATAAATAATGCTCTTTGCTGTACCCATAAGTTGGGGTGGGAAACCTCTTACAATCCAAGGGCCAACTTGAATTTGTGAGAAACTCTCAGGGGCTGAATTCCAGTTGTGCGCAGGGCTGAAGGCAAAAGGGGAGGGGCCAAAAAACAATAAACCCCAGCATATTTTAGCTAAAACCTCTTACGGCCCATAACTATTATTTATTTATTAATTACATTTATGTCCTGTCTCTTTTCCTCCAAGGAACCCAAGGCGGCGTACGTAATCCTCCTCCTCCCCATGTTATCCTAACAACAACCGCCCTGTGAGGTAGGTTGGGCTGAGAGTATGTGACTCAGTGGGTTTCCATGGCCGAGTGGGGACTAGAACCCAGATCTCCCAACTCCCAGTCCAACACCTTAGCCACTACACCACACTGACTCTTAGGAGAGGCACACTAAGCCTTAGGAGAGGCATTTCAACCTTTTACAATGAGGGGGATGTGCAAAAGCAAGGAAACCTCCGAACAACTGGTGGTTGGGGAAGGGGTGTGGCCATCTGGGGACCCCAGGAACGCTGGATTGGGACCCCCAGAGGGCCAGATTTGCCCCCCCCCAAAAAAAACCCCTGCCATAAGTAAAAAGCTCACCATACAGATTGCTCAGTGGAGGGGGTTGAGCTCTATGACCTTGGAGGTAGGTGTCTCCAGTGTCAGTGGGGAGGTGCATCCGCTCCGGGTTTCAAGAGCCAATTTACTTCCCCAGTGACATCGGAGTCACCAGCCTCCTCTACTTTCAGTACATTTGAGGGCGACAATTCTGCAGTTGCTTAGACTTTGACATTCCACTTCATACCCTGCTGGGAAGGGGAGGGGGATGTTTGTTTGCTTAGAGACAGAAGCCCCTCGTGTATGGCAAGGTCAGGTGATGTCCTTATTTAAAACGTTTGCTCTTTTTCGAGTCTACTTCAGATCTTTAATTAGCATTGTTCAGAGCACAGCAGTGTCACAGGCCGGAGAGACAGAAAACACCTGTTGAAGGTCATACAGTTCACTTTTTCCGATGAGGCAGGATTCTTTGCTGACTCGGATTTTCTAAGTGCCTCCCTCCCTTCTCTCCCTTTGTAAGAATATTCTTCTGAATACTTCAGAAGAATATTCTTACAAAGCTGTGCTGTTCCCTCCTGGTATAATGATACTTGTGATTTCAAAGCTAAGTGCTATGCAATACTTTTTTAAAAAAAAAAAATCACATGGCCCTGACCATGGCTATCGAAACATTCTCTGAGGAGATGGAATTTATGGCAAATAGAAAAATGAGGGTCTTCAAACATATGAAAGCCGATAGAGAAACCCACCACCTATCTCTAGGCGGTCTTTGTTGCACATGTACCCAAATGAGAAGGTGCTTCTCCTTCCATCTCAGATGTATCCACTAAATTCAGTGAGAACTAGATGAGAATTCCAATGCTGGTCTGCAATTTGGATGTGTTTTCACATCAGCTGAGCACATGGAGGGTGAACTGATGCAACAAACCCAAGGATAGACCTGGATCTCATGTATAACTGGATCTCAGAACAGATACCAATTTTAAGGCTATCAAGCCAAGGATGTACAATGTCAGTGCAATTACCTCGTTCCAAACTTAATATTCTATTTTTCAGCTGTGGAGAAACTGCTGCTTTCATTAAACCACAGACATGACCTTCAATTCAGCAGTCTCTTCTTGACGTCAGTTGCAGAACACTTGACAGATTGACAGTTTTCTCATTTTACTCCAATCCTCTCAGTCAACCAGAAAGGCATATAGGGCAATGAAGCAAGCAGAATAATCCTCCTTTCTCTGAATTTTGTAACCTTCCCTTTTCATAAGCCCAGCTGCCCTAAGAGGCTCTGCCTGGTTTTCAACAAATTTTACATTTGCACATTAAGTCAGTTTTGATCCACCTTTTCCGTGGTTTAAGTGTAAGAAATCAAAGTTAAATACCTTGTGCCTCTCAAAGCAATGTCCAGTTTTTTAAAAAGCAATTAAATCATAATGCACCCCTCTGTATGTTTACTTTGTACATGTTATTTTTTGAGCTAAACTCCCCTTCTGCACTTACAGACGATGAAAGGAAGACCTGATAGAGGTGTGCAAAATCATGCATGGTGTAGAAAGAATGTGGATAGGGAGACATTTTTCTCCCTCTCTCATCATACTAGAACCTGGGGTCATCCCATGAAGCTGATTGGTGGGAGATTCAGGACAGATAAAAGGAAGGACTTATTAACACAGTGCATAGTTAAACTACGGAATTCACTACCACAAGATGTAGTGGTGGCCACAATTTGGACGGCTTTGGACAAATTCCTGAAGGGGGAGGAAGCTATCAAAGGCTATTAGTCCTGATGGCTATGTGCTACCTCCAGTATCAGGGGCAGTAAGACTATATACACCAGTTGCTGGGCAACATGGGTGGGAAGGTGCTGTTGCACCCATGTCGTGCTTGTGGATTTCTGTTCAACAGCAGGTTGGCCACTGTGTAAACGGAGTGCTGGACTACATGGTCCCCATGGAATTCACTACCACAAGGTGTAGTGGTGGCCACCAGTTTGGATTGCTTTAAAGGGAGATTGGTCCCCTGGTCTGATCCAGTAGGGCTCTTCTTATGTTCTTACATTCATTTTAGTACACTCCCTTCACCTTATTGCGATTCCTGAATAATGTCATGGATATGTCACAATGCATAAGGCTGGGGAGAAATGAAATAACAGGTACTTCTTCTGTGAGGCATTTTATGTTTTGCTTCCAGGTTTGTGTCTACAATTATTGGGGCAACTGAATGGAAGCATTCTAAGTCAGCTTCTGGTTTGACAGGGGGAAGGGGGTCTTGGGCAAAATGTCCTCATTGGGCCTTCTAGTGAGCTTCTGATGAGGCAGATGCCCTGGAAAGCCAACCCCTGGCTCCAACCCTGATACAAGCAGACCTGCAAACAAGGGTGCTGTGAGGTATTTGCTGCTGCTGCTGCTTCTTCTTCCCTCTGACTTCATTGCCCAAACTTCATTGCTCTTTCCCTCCCCACCCATGCTTCAAGTGGGCTGCGTGCTTTATTTTTCAAGCCCTCACATGTTTATCTGATCAAATATTTGGCACTTCTTTTCTCTCTCTTTTTCTAAAACAGGTGTGTGTGTGTGTGTTTAACACATAAAAAGAAAACACAGCTCCAAGAAGAAGAGGTGGTTGTGTGATTAACTCAAGGAGCAGACAATCAATGCTGTGTGCAGCCCTTTCAGGTGCAAACTGTAAGAAATGGTCTGCCTTGCACTCAGTCTGGGGGTGAAGACTGTGTCTGCCCAAAACTCAGTGGGCTGGATCCAGATTTCATCAAATTTAGAGAAGGTACATTGAAATCAATGGATCTTAAGAACATAAGGAGAACGGTGCTAGATCAGACCAAAGGCCCACAGGCTGGTTCCAGAGGGCCCTTGGGCAAGACATCCCTCAATGGGGGCCCTCCCTCAGTGAGTTTTCCTTCTCACCGCCATTGCTACTGGCTGCTATTGTTCCTCACCCTTTTCGTCGCCATTGCTACCACTTGCTTGCTATTTACCCAGACTGCTCACCAAAAGGGCATCCTTCCAGCCTCCTTCAATCACGCACCAAAGTGGCTCATATAGAACATAATGGTTAAAAAAAATGTTGTTACTTTGTAGGAGGAGGAGAAAGGTCCCTGGCTAATATTACATTAAGGGCATCTAAGTCCTTGTGGCTGAACCAACAAGCACATACAGTACAGAATCCTAAATTGTCACCGCTGTATCGGGAGGGCACAAATGACATCCAGATCTCAGTTGAACAAAAGGGCATGATTTTGAATACAGTAATACCGGCGATGTGAACACACCCACCCAAAAGAAACCCTTTACGTTCAAAGAGCTGTTTCATAAATCTTGGCATACTTTGAGACTTGTCTAATGTGGCACAGGGTGAGTGGGTGGGTGTGTTTAACATCAGTGCTGCAGTGAGTCAGTGAAAGTGCAGAAAATCCTGCAGCAGCATTTGTCAGTATTCAGCGGAGAGGGTTTCCCCCTTCTTATGTTAGCGACTCTTGTGCCAACTCTCCTGACTGTCTGCTGACTCCAAAATGAATTAAACAAACCATAACTCCTATTGACCCTGTTCAGACAACACACTAAGCCACAGTGGTTAAGCATTTTGAGCTATGGTTTACTACACCAAGCAGGATATAACACTTTAAAAACGTTATGAAAATGGTATATGTAATGTGTCCTGGGCCTGAACAGTTGTCATAACCATTATAAACCATTATAAGCAGTAGTGTAGTTCCTGCCCATGACTTAGTGTGACATGTGAACCATTCCTACCCATGGCGGCTATATAACCACAGTTTAAACACGCTCACTCACCATTTGCTGCAAAAGGGTTAGCGGCCTAACCATGGCATAGTGGGTTGTCTGAACAGACCCAGTGCTGAATACACAGAGTTTAAAAACACACACACAAAAAATCAATAACTTTCAGATCTATTCCGATGAATGTTAACCCTTTTACAAGAAGCAGAAATATTCCAGTTAAGATATTAACATTACAGTGCAATCCTATGCATATCTACTTTGACGTAAGCCCCTATGAGTACAAGAGGGCTTACTCCCAGGAAAGTGTGAATAGGGTTGGGGGTCTCAATTTTTTTCCTAATTTATTCTCTGAGGTTTCCATTTCTTTTTGTCTTTTAGTTTAGCCAGTTAGAGCAGGGTAAGGAAGGAATTGAAGGAACTAAATCTTAGGGAGGGCAGAAAGCCTAAATACACCAGTTGCTGGGGAACATGGGTGGGACGATGCTGTTGTACCATGTCCTGCTTTTGATCCATGGTCCTGCTTGTGATCCAGAGTCCAGCACTCTGCTCACACAGTTGGTTGGCCTGTGAGGCTAAAACCTAAAAACTGGGTGAGACCCTCTGAATCCTGTTTCCCTGGTCCTGCCCAAGGCCATTGGGAAACAGCTGAGGTCCACTTCTTGTTCCATTCAGGGCTCCGCCCCCTTGCTCAGTTACCAGATGGTTGCTGCTAGCTGCCCTTCTCAGGAAGACCAAGGTTGGCTGATGGATAAACTACCACCTTTCTGGTAGTTGTGCTTATGGAATTTTTTACCTAAAATGATCCACAAAAGCTCAAGACTCCAGTCCATTCAAAAACAATGCAAGTCTTTTTTTTTCTTTTTTAAGGGAAGTATTTGGTGACATGCTCATGATTTTACTCTGTTTGTGCTTCTTGCGGTCTGAATTGCCTTGATTTGCATTTGTATATTTTATTGGAATGTTAATTATTGTTAGTATTATGATTATGTTATTACTTCAGGTTTTACAGGGGTACTTGGACGCTTTATATAATGTAAGCTGCTTTTAATCTTCTTGGAGGCCTAGAAACTTAATAAACTAAACTAAACTTGTTAACAATCCCAGTAAAAATGGCTTCATATGAAGTCCGAAGCTTAGGTCCTAGTAAAATGTTGTCACATTTCTATAAAGGTTATGGAATGTTTCTCAAAAATTCTTTGCTGTTATCCTTAAGGAGTAAATTAAAGTCAAGCCTGCTAACCTCCTAAGTGGAGATTAATTAGCATTCCACATGCAAGTACTTGTCTGGGGGGGGGGGGGCTAAGCAAATCAATGTGACTTTGCTCACAAGTAGCTGAATGGAATACACGTGTGTGTGTGTGTGCGCGCGCGCCTGTGTGTATGTTTTGTAGTAGCCTTTGAAGACCTTGCAAAGATTTTACAGAGTAAACTATGTATTGCTAAATATTTTCAAAACGTTTTCTGCACATAAATAATTGTATAGAGAAAGGCAAGTTATGCCCAGTTTTGAACAAAATCTATTACTATTCTTTATCAAAAATTGTTCAATTTTAACAAATGGTCCTCCTTAACTTGACTTGTCAGACTTAAACAACACAATCCTATATATGTCTACTCAGAAGTAAACCCCATCTTGTTCATAGGGGTTCACTCCCAGGACAGTACGGATAGGATTGTAGGCTTTAAGTACAATCCAATGAATGTCTAGACAAAAGTAAATCCCATTGAGTTCAGTGGAGTTTATTTCCCACAAAACTGAGTTTAGAATTTCAATCTAGGATCTTCCATTCTTATACCTTTTATGCTGATATAAAACAGTGGCTAAAGCTACAAACCAAAACACACTTACTAGAGTGTAAGTGCCATTGAACTCAGTAGGCCTTACTTCTTAGTAAACAGGATTAGACTCACAATGCACAAGATTTATAGAATCATAGAATAGTAGAGTTTGAAGGGGCCAATAAGGCCATCGAGCCTTAAATTAAAGCATATCTGACAGATGGCTTTCCACCTGCCTCTTGAATGCTACTAGCAGTGGAGAGTCACTACCTCCCTAGGTCATTGGTTCCATTGTCGTACTACTCTAACAGTCAGGAAGTTTTTCCTGATCATAGAATCATAGAATAGCAGAGTTGGAAGGGGCCTACAAGGCCATCGAGTCCAACCCCCTGCTCAATGCAGAAATCCACCCTAAAGCATCCCCGACAGATGCTTGTCCAGCTGCCTCTTGAAGGCCTCTAGTGTGGGAGAGCCCACAACCTCCCTAGGTAACTGATTCCATTGTCGCACTGCTCTAACAGTCAGGAAGTTTTTCCTGATGTCCAGCTGGAATCTGGCTTCCTTTAACTTGAGTCCATTATTCCATGTCCTGCACTCTGGGAGGATCGAGAAGAGATCCTGGCCCTCCTCTGTGTGACAACCTTTTAAGTATTTGAAGAGTGCTATCATGTCTCCCCTCAATCTTCTCTTCTCCAGGCTAAACATGCCCAGTTGTTGCAGTCTCTCTTCATAGGGCTTTGTTTCCAGACCCCTGATCATCCTCATTGCCCTCCTCTGAACATCCTCCAGCTTGGCTGCATCATTCTTGAAGTGTGGTGCCCAGAACTGGACGCAATACTCAAAATGAGGCCTAATCAGTGCCAAATAGAGGGGAACCAGTACCTAACATGGTTTGGAAGCTATACTTCTATTAGTGAAGCCCAAAATAGCATTTGCTTTTTTGCAGCCACATCACACTGTTAGCTCATATTCAGCTTGTAATCTACAGCAGTTCGAAGATTCTTCTCACTTGTAGTATTGCTGAGCCGAGTATCCCCCATCTTATAACTGTGCATTTGGTTTCTTTTTCCAAAGTGCAGAATTTGGCATTTATCCCTATTAAATTTCATTCTGTTGTTTTCAGCCCAGCACTCCAGGGCTATCAAGATCACTTTGAAGGATGTTTCTGTCTTCCAGGGTATTAGCTATCCCACCCAATTTTGTGTCATCTGCAAATTTGATAAGCATTCCCTGCGCCTCCTCATCCAAATCATTAATAAAAATGTTGAAGAGCACTGGGCCCAGGACTGAGCCCTGCGGCACCCCACTCATTGCCTCTCCCCAGTTTGAGAAGGTTCCATTGATAAGTACTCTTTGAGACCTATCCTGTAGCCAACTGTGGATCCACCTAATAGTTGTTCAATCTAGCCCACTTTTAACTAGTTTGTTAATCAGAATGTCATGTGGTACTTTGTCAAAAGCTTTGCTGAAGTCAAGATATATTATATCCACAGCATTCCCACAGTCCACTAGGGAGATTACCCGATCAAAAAATGAGATCAAATTAGTCTGACAGGACTTGTTCCTGACAAATCCATGTTGGCTTCTAGTGATCACCGCATTGATTTCAAGGTGTTTACAGATTGACATCTTTATAATCTGCTCCAGAATTTTCCCAGGGATGGATGTCAGACTGACTGGTCTGTAGTTCCCAGGTTCCTCCTTTTTGCCCTTTTTGAAGATAGGGACAACGTTAGCCCTCCTCCAGTCGTCCGGCACCTCACCCGTCTTCCATGTTTTTGCAAAGATAATAGAAAAGGTTCTGAGAGTTCTTCCGCTAGCTCCTTCATTACTCTAGGATGCAGTTCATCAGGCCCTGGAGATTTGAACTCATTCAAGGAAATTAGGTGTTCTTTGAAATTGCAATCCTGCCCCCTCAACTTCTGCTTCACTTTCTCCAGGGGGGTCATAGACCCGCTTTGGGGAGAAGACTGAGGCAAAGTAGGAATTGAGCACTTCAGCCTTTTCTTTGTCCTCTGTTATCAATTTGCCATCCTCATTAAGCAGTTGAACCACCGTTTCTTTCCTCTGCCTTTTACTACTCACGTATCTGAAGAAAGCCTTTTTATTTCTTTTAACATCCCTCACTAACCTCAGCTCATTCTCAGCTTTAGCCTTCCTGACGCCGTTTCAGTACTTCTGCGCCACCTGTCTGTACTCTTCTGTTGTAGCCTGGCCTTCCTTCCACTTCCTATATGTATCCCTTTTTGTTTTCAGGTCATCTCTAAGCTTTTTGTGGAGCCACATTGGTTTCCTCTGTTGTCTTCTATCTTTTCTCCTTGTTGGAATTGTTTGTAACTGTGCCTTTAAAATTTCCTTTTTAAAATACTCCCACCCATCCTGCACTCCTTTTCTCATTAGGCTCCCCTGCCACGGGACCTTACTTATTATAGTTCTGAGTTTATTAAAATCAGCTTTTAACTGATTTTAACATCGCTTAACTGAGCAGGCCCTTTTTAGAGCATGTATGAGTCAGCCATAAGAACATAAGAGCCATCCTCATGATTTTGAGGATCAGACCCAGGGTCCATTGAGTCCAGCATTCTGATCACACAGTGGCCAAACTGCTGCCTTATAAGAAACCCACAAGCAGGATATGAGTGCTACAGCACCCTCCTGCCATGTTCCCCAGCAACTGATGTACATAAACATACTGCCTCTGATACTGAAGAGAGCATGTAGTTATTAAGAGAAGCATCCGTTGATAGCCTTCTCCTACAGGAATTTATCCAACCCCCTTTTAAAGCCATCCAAATTGGTGGCCATCACTACGTTTTGTGGTAACAAATTCCATGGTTTAATTACAGACTGTGTAAAGAATGCAGGAATCCAAGCATCCCTGACAGATGGCTGTCCTTCCTTTTATCTGTCTGGAAACTCCTACCGATCAGCTTCATGGGATGACTCCGGGTTCTAGTATAATGAGAGAGGGAGAAAAATGTCTCCACACCTTGCATAATACTGTGCACCTCTTTCATGTCTTCCTTTTCTTTCCCAAGCTAAACAATCCCAGCTGTTTTAATCTTCCCTCATAGAGGAGTTGCTCCAGCCCCTTGATCAATTTAGTTGTTGTTTTTCCACACTTTTTCCAGCCCTAGATTTTCATGCTTAGAGTATGATACCAGTAAATGTGCTTTGCACCTTGGATAGCTCCTTTAGATTTCTGATTAGTTCTGACTGAAACTTGGAGCTGATTCACCACTGCACTGACATCAGAGCCACCAGCCTCCAGTGGTGCCATGCTGAAAGGTAAAGCAATGTGCTGTCTTGTTGAGGATCCTCAAAGTAGCACTTCTGTAGCAAGGATTTTCTCATTTTCCGTCCTCTCCACAAGTACACCAGTTGGTGCTGAACAAGCATTCCAGGCACCCATTGTATAATGCCTGGGCTGTGCAAGTGTTACAGCATGCCCCTTCAGCCCATGCCATTGTGTGAGAAATATTATTCTTATATTTAATAAAGGCTAAGCACTCCTCCATGGCACTGCTGATGCAAGGAAGGGCAGATGGAGCTTTGTGTTGACAGCAAGCAGATACCAGCATGGGCGTCCTTCCCTTCTGGAGCAATGAATTGCTCTTTGTTGAACACTTCCCCACAAAAAAATATATCTGTACCTTGAAACCTGTCTACTCCCCCTTAATAGGATTGGTGTACACATCTCCCAATTTAATTTGTAGCCAACCTGAGAACAGCTTTCCAAACAACGGGGCTCTATGCAGATTGGATCACGCCATCACCACCACCAGAATGGGACTAGTTTCCTCCAGCATCCCTCTAAAAGAATAACAAAGTGGGTTCCATTGTTTGGAAAAGTTTTGTAAGATTATTTTCTCCCCCAATACTTTTCTTCTCACAAACAACATCGTCCTCCTGTGCAAAGGATATCTCCATCTTCAATGGAACATTGCGTTGCATTCTGGCATCCATAGTAATAGTACAGAGAGATGCTGCAAAGAATTGTGTGATGGCTAAGAAGCAGGTCTTCATAGAATAGTAGAGTTGGAAGGGGCCTATAAGGCCATTGAGTCCAACCCCCTGCTCAATGCAGGAATCCACCTTAAAGCATCCCTGACAGAAGGCTGTCCAGCTGCCTCTTGAAGGCCTCTAACGTGGGAATGCTCACTACCTCCCTAGATAACTGGTTCCCTTGTTGTACTGTTCTAACAGTCAGGAAGTTTTTCCTGATGACCAGCCGGAATCTGGCTTCCTGTAACTTGAGCCCATTATTCCATGTCCTGCCCTCTGGGATGATCAAGAAGAAATCTTAGTTGAGGTCTTAGCTGAACAGATTTGCAGAGTGCAATCCAAACACACTATCTGTTTATTTTATCAAATGGGACAGAAATTGGTTTAATCGAAAGGCATACCTTCAGAAGAAGACAATGAAGAGTACAAAAGGGCTTCTCTTCTCAGTCTAGTAGATGAAAGCATAACAGGAATCTGTGGCTGAACACATTACAATGAATTGCAAATCACTTAGCTATGAGTATACTCAATCGAATTATCAAAGGTGCATTCTCCATCTCCTACACTGTAGGAAATGACCTGAGCGCATGGTGGTCACAGGAATGTGATTGAGGTTTTCCCCCATGCATTCCAGCTTGCTCCAAAGCTCTCCAGAATTACTCAAAAGTTCCAGGACATGGAAAGCAAGCTGGATCGCATTCAGCGAATAGTAAACACACACACCACCAAAAAAAGGGAAAGGGGGAGGGGGAAGTGGTGATTGCTGGCTGGCAACTGGACTACCAGCTCTGATAGACAACCAAGCAGTGATCAAAGGCAAGTGAGCAGGGCATCAGGAAGGGAGCATAGTGACCCCAGGAAGCGCCATGGGCCAAATTGGGACCCCAGACAGCCTAGAATAACCTGTGGGCCCAAAGTTACCAAATACAATATAGAAACATCAATTAAATGCAGCGTTAGCAGGTTTGATGCTGTAATAATAGGGAAAGGTTAACTTTGCTTGCCTTGAACAAGAAATTACATTAAATTGTGTTTATGGTCCCGTATGACTCTAAATTCAATTAGCTTGGCCACAGGCTGAAAAGTGGGGAATCTCTTGTTGACTTCCATATGAGAGGATCATGCCCTTTGGGGACTGCTCTCGAAAGAGAGAAATCTGTAGGCCTCCCTCAACAATATCAGTTCCGCATTCTCAGTCTCTTACAGGTTTGCCAAAAGTGGTATCTGATAAATTGCCTATGGCAGGAACAGAGCCAACCCAAGACATTTTGAGGTGTATAAAGGGCGATGGCCCTGTGGCCTATCTGAGTTTCCTTACATATTATAAATACAGGTGGGCATTTACTAGGGCTCGCTACAATGCTCTCCCTTCCAAGTTCATAGAAGGCAGATATCAAGGAATTCCAGTCCCCCAAAGGTTATACCCATGTGATTCAGGTGAGATAGAGACATCCTCTCATGTGCTTTTACACTGCTCATTCTACTCAGAGGCCCAGTCAGGTTTAATCCATCCTCTACTACAGGACTTTCCAGGTAACTCTGAAGAATTTTATACCAAGTTTCTCCTTGCCGATAGAAACCCCTCAGTTACTTATAAGGTTGCTAAATTCTGCCTCTTGGCTATGAGGACGCGTCATAACCTATTAAACTCAGAGGACTGTTAAATCTCTGGGAGATGGGAACTAAGGATCTGTACTACTTTGTATGGTTGTTGTTGCTGGATTAATGTTGTGCTGGTCTCGGACCGTAATAAAGTGATTTGATTTGATTTTGAGATGCCAAACAGCTACACTGCAAAGACCAAGAAGGATGGTCTTTGGGTCCCCTTCCAATATGGAAGATAGCACAAGAGTACAACTCTTGGATCAGCATCCTGCACCCCTCTGCAGAGGATTCTGGGATGTACTTCTTGGGTTGTGTACTGCCTCATTGTTAAAAAGATTGCAATCCAAAGCAACCACACGTGTTGCTTCCGCAGCCCAGGTAGCAAAACAAAGTGTTTTCCCCATGTTAAAACGATCATTTGTGTTTATTTATATTTAAATATATATCCTGCTTTTCCACCATGAGGCACTCAAAAATGGAAATCATGGGTTTTTGGTTTGGGTTTTTTGACCATAACTTTTTTATATATAGGTGGGCCTTTCTCATCATTCTCTTAAGAGCGATTAAGGTTTCCATTGTTGTTGAACAGATCTGAAGAAAACATCTTATCTGATGGAACTGCAAGAAAATAATACCCATTTTCAAAATTCTATAACAATATATTTATACAAAGTACATATTTCCGTACGTATTTACAGTTACATGTTATCAAGTATATAACACCGGTTTGTTCGGATTGCTTTGTTTGTGTGGATTTTAGAGAGGTGCCGGCACTAGAATATATGAAGGCTTCTACTGGTCCATAGCATAAGAATAGCAGCAATAAAAGTTTCCCCATTTTACCCCACCCACTATAGTGCACTCGCCTTATTTCCAAGGCATCCAAGTGCAAAGGTAATAGAAGTAGCCTTAGTTATTTGTTGTCTACGAGAAATAAGTCTTGATTGGAATAAGCAATCATCCGTAGTGAATATGTCTGTGAGGCCTGGCAATTGGTGGACCCAAACATGATATAAAGATGAACATCTGTGTATTCAGGAAAGGAGCGCAGCTCCAGGCCACACTACCACTACTGTCATGATATGACACCTGGGGTCTCCATGAAATTCAGCTACATGCTACATCTAAAATCTAAGGGATGTATTGTGTGTCTTTCAATCCTATTTTGGAATTATTGCAAAGAGGGCTTGCAAACTTCCACTCCCATCCAATCTTGGACAATGAAATTGAAGTGAATGCATAGAATAGAACAGCCTTCAACCAACCCGGTGCCTTCCAAACGTGTAGGACTACAACTCCCAGAATCCCTCAACCAGCATAGCCCATTCAATTCATCTAGAGGGCTCCGGATTGAAGAAGGCTGGAACGGAGTGATCTATGGAAAGACATATATGGAGTTTTGTTCTAGAGAAGTGACCAATCAAACTTTTGTTTTAGTTCTGTTATACAGTATGCTAATATGAAAGGCTCTGTAGCCTGCTACCATGTGTCAGACCATCCATTTCCAAGATAATGTCTATAATAATTCTGTATCTACAAAAATTCAATAGGTATATACACACCACTATGGGTTATTTGAATAAATTGGTTACAGTTTATTGTATCAACTGCCATAAAGTCATAACATTTTTCTTGCTTATTTTAGTCCTTTCTTTAAAAAATACAAAAAATAAATTAAATAAAAACACGTTAAGTAATATTAATGATCTGTCTATGATCAAAAATACCAGCAAATTCCACATTAAGGCTAAGAAGTATGGTCTTATGATTCTGGTCAGTTCATGGCAAGGTTGACCTTAGTTTTGGGTGTCCTTAACATTTTTGTGGACTTAGTGCAAATTCAGATCCTTATTGCTACTTGAATCCACCTTTATGCAATATAAAACACCTTTTCACTACTTGATGTTGAGCATGCTATATATTCTCTAATTCATTTCTTCATTTAGAACAGAGAGGGTAATCATTTCTGGTATAAATTATCCAACTAAGAGTTAATTTACAATTGAACAGTCTTCTTGAGATCTGTATAATTATTCCAATTAAATTGGTTTGATTATTAAAGACTTACAGCAGGTCTGCACAACTTGTGATCCACCGAACCAAACACAGCCCAGGATTGTGGCTTGCCACATGTTTGACAACCCACTCATCTCTTCTTTTTGCAATGCCAGTCAGGCAGATGGGGGTGGGGGGATGATCAGGCTCAAGTTGTGCCATCATACACGGCCAGTGGGCTTCGTTTGGCTTGGCAGCTTAAAATTTGGCATGTCCCTATCTTATGGTTATGTTAAGATGCAGCCTGTTTAATAACTATTTCAATAGTGGTGCAAAGGTTAAAACTAAACAGCAGGTAGTAATTAGAAGAGCTACAATAAAATGGGATAAAAGTCTTAAATACTAATGGAGTCCTGATCAGCAGTTAAAGGGCAATCCTATACTTGTCTGCTCAGAAGTCAGTCCCATTGAGTTCAATGGAGCTTACTCCCAGGTAAGTTGGTACAGGATTGTAACTTACACCAGATTATATTGTGTGTAGGCAGAACTGATCTGCAATTAGATCTCTAATGTTCCTTGGAATTAAGCTAGCTACCACATGTTTACTTAGAAAGATTTAGTCTGAGCGTGATATTCAGCCATTTATAATAAATTTGGAAAGTCCCAGTTTGGTTGCTGAGAAAAAACTGACACTAATTTTTTCATGTTAACATGAACGCACACATTATGGTGCTCACATTTTATTTCTGCTATCATGTACGTGGAATAGCTGTCTTCAGTGTATCATGGGAAGTTGCATCTTATCACATCTAGAATTTACCCGACATTGGGTATTATGAATTGGCTAGCATAAAGAAGTAACTATACATTACACATGACATGAGGCTTCTACTAAAACACCTGCCCCATGCTCAGTTTTCCAGCTCCCCTATAATGTTTAAAGCCTCCTGTGTCATCATCACATTTCCTTGGCTTTGCTCTACAGCATTGATTGCCATTAGAAATGGCAGGAAAATGTACAACCTAATGATATAACAAGAGTAGGAGTGGCTCTGTTTCATGATGGGGCAGGGCAAGACCCAGACACGGGGGGTTGCCATTTTCAGTTGCAGCCCCCTATTCAATGTAATGTATTGTTCTCCCCTAAAAATGAACATGGGGGCTCATCCTACACAGCTTGTTATTTTATAACATACTTCGTTCCATTGGGCAATTGTGCAACCAAGCAAAGAAACACTGACTTCATTTTTAATGTATTGATCATCGTCTAACATGTTCACAAACAGTACTAAACCTCTTTGTGCATTCGGCTCCAATCTTACTCTAGATGTGTTGAAGCTTCAGTCTTGAAACTGTTTGTTTACTAATACTTCCACATGGAAACTCAAGGTACAAGTATATGGCTCTGAGACTGCTTATACTATCAGAACTGCCACTGATTTCAATGGAAGTTGAACTGGATCATGAGACCACAATCGCCAACTCGCTTACTCCATAGCAGGTGGCTTTTGAAATGCTCCATTATCAATACCAGAAGTATCCTTTCAGTTATTTTCATTGGTGACTGCAATGCAAAGGTGTACACATTGTTCACACAGAGAAAGATGTGTGACGTTCCTGACTAAACAGAATCTAGGCAACAACCAAAACCATATTGAGCTACCTGCATCAGTACAAAACATTGTACCTTTCCTCTGCACAATTACATAACACTTGCTTTGGAACAGCACACAAGTGCATTGGACTGGAATTGTCATCAGCACTTCTACCTGCTATGTAGTTCTCAAAGGTTCGTGACAAAGGCTCTTTTCTAAGGGCAAGTCTGAAATTATAGCCCAAAACTAAAGGAGTGTTTGCACTTGTTATGTTACCTAATCCAAATGACATATATAAGAAAGTGGAGCCTGCATGATATACTTTCAGGAACATTGGAAAGATAACTTCAGGAAATAAAACGAGTATAGTACTTTCCCCCTCATTGCAATTCTCAATAGAGATTTATTAGTTTCATTTTGCATTAAGAAGGGTGCTAATATGTATTATGACAGTTCACACTGAAAGCAATTCTTTCCCCATAAAAGATGTTACAATAAGAACCCCCTATGGAACTTGTGTAATTTCAGAGTAGATAGGCAAGTGCACAATTAAACAAGTTTACAAGAGTTGAACCTTGTCCCTGGCCTCTTGTACTAGTTGTGAGAACCTTAATTAGTACAAAATGTCAATATTAGGATGTTTCTGGCATTCTGCTTAAATAAAAAGAGCATATTTATCATTTAGCTTTGGTATTATCTGCAGTAGATTTTAACAAGTAGAATATATACCAACCCTTCTTTTCCTGTCTTTCTTTTTTCTTTCACAACTGTGAAGCTTACAAAGATGGAATAAGTCACTTATCAAAGAGGAAATATTACAGACACAGAATTAAAGTTTTGAAGACCCAGTTTTATCTTTAATCCTTGGGGAGGAAAGGGGGGATTTAAGCTATGAAACAAGCCATCAGAAGAGTGAGCACTCAGTTTTAAGAGTGCTGTGCATATCTTTACAATAATATGGGCACACAAGAGATTCCACCTTCCGTACATTAGGGTCACTAGACTTCCCTTTGCCTCCATGCACCTTTACGTTTGACTTGTGTGGTTCACAGGTTCGTAGTGGCCTGGCTGTTGAAATGTTTTACAGAGCCTAAAGCTTCCAAACTGCCTATCTGGCCTGTACAGATTTCATTAAAAATAAACTCTATATAATAAATAAATATATAAAATAAATAAAATGTTGCCTTTGGAATTTCTATAAATAAATTTAACTTTTTATTCATTTTTTTATTTTTTTAAATCTTTTTGTTGTGTTACCTAAGAGATCTTTGCTTGAAACTCAGCAAGGGGTGACTCCCACTTGAGCAGTCAAACTGAAAATAAGTCTCGCGTGTGTGTGTGTGTGTGTTTAATTGTGTAAGTAAGACCGTACCCTCCATGCCTTTTTTTTTAAAATGCAGCGTACACTTGAGCAGGCCACCAGCCAAAATTCCTGATGAGTCAAAGTATGGCAACTATGCCGATATAGGATGAAGTACAACGGATCAAAAAATTTAAAAGCGTGTCTATTTCCCAGCATGCATCAGGCCTTTCCCCCCTTCCTTCTTGCTTCAGCTTCTCCCTTTTACCCTCTTTCTCTTTCCCCTTCACACACTTCTTACTCTTCCTTCCTTCCTCCCTCTCATAATAAATCAAGCGATGGGCATAGGCTCTCTTCCAGGAAGACAAACCCTTTAAGTGCAGAATGAAATCAGCATGTTCCATCCAAGCCTCCATCATACATCATGCATGCGAAAAAGTTTGGCAACAGTGTGGAGCTGATGTGATGACACAGCTAATCAAAGAACCCACCGCATGAAACCTTTATAGTGGTTACTTTTTTTTCTTTTTTAAGGGCTCACGTGAAGGAAATGTCTTTGTCAACTTTGGCTTAAAATATCCTTATATAGTTCAGGGACTTTCTCCGGGTCCACTGGTCTAGGTAAAAAATGTGTGAATTTTTGATGCCGTTTAGTCCTAGTCCCTTCTCTTGGAGTCCCATCTCGATTTAATGCAACATAATATCGTCTTCCAGTGTCCACATGCTTATATAGGTTCGATGAATATGTGTTATACCAGTTCTCTTCAAATTGTTCTCTGAACACACACTCTTGGGTTAACTTTTCCTGTGAAGAGAAACAGAAGAGAGAGAGAGAAATGTCAGAAATGAGTACTTTTCATTTTCCTCTTTTTTAGTGATTCTTAAATGACCACCCTATGACAACTATATATTACCACCAGGATTTAAACAGAAATGCAGCTCTGAACATGCACACAGATCACCTGATCATAGTCTCCCCAATAGTGGGGAAGTGGTCACCATAGCAGAAAACACTGCTTAACCTACAGTCCAGTTCCTAACCATTGATGGGCACCTTCAAGGCCCCTGATGTCTCCCTTATTTATCTTTAAATTGGACTTGGACCGGACAGCCCTTCAAGCAGAGGATACCTCCAAATAGAAGACTGTCTTCTGCAAATGATATAAACACAAAAACTTTTATGTGGCTGGGAAGACAGTGAAATATTTACAAATCTTAAATGGGCAAGCACTTTACCCATGGCCACCATTCTGTCTAATTCAACCCAAAACCTTAGCACAGAAGTAGTCCCAAATCCAATGCATTTGCACATTGAAGAGGAAACCATTTCACTGAATTCAACAATAGGTAAGAGCTGAATGTGTTCTAATAGCCTCCCATAGCTTATATAAAGAGAAGAATGCAGACAGCTTTATAATCAAGGTCTTCTTTATATTTGCTGAATAGTCTTTAAATACGGCTCTTGTTGTCTTAACATTTCTTGGAGCAATTTTTAAAATTACTTTGTGTTCTTTCAATTGCAAAACCAGATGCCGAGGGGAAGTAGAGAGTGCTGGGCTCTATCTTGGGAGGGGGGAGAGAGCATAAGACTCATTTGAATTAAGTTTTTCTGCTCCCTGCAGGCAGTTTAGATCACATAATGCGCACCGCAGAACCTCTCTGGTGTTAAAAAGAGAGGTCCCCTTAACGGTTTCAGTTCTTTCCTGAATCAGTTAATTCTTCAGTTCACCAGCTTTTAAAAATACTCCAAACAGGTCATTTGAAACTGAGGCCATAGCTAGATGGGGCTTTATCCCTTGGTGATCCCCAGGATTGTCCCTGTGCGTCCGCATGGTGCACAGTGGATCCTGGGATCAGGGAGGGATGATCCCTCCCTTGCCCTGGGATCTCACCCTCCCCTTTAGCCTCGGTTTTTCCTCAGTCTTGGGCTGAGCCCGAGACTGCGGAACGTGTGGCTGGGCGCCGTGGGTTGACCCGGCTCCACGCGATTCCTCGCGAGAAGCCAGGAGCTGCGCCCATCGGGGGTAGGGTGGGAGGAGTGGGGAAAGTCATTTAAATTTTAAAAATTACTCAACGTTTGCACACAAGCATTCATGCGCTGCTGCCCCTTTAAGTTAAAAATGGCGGGCACGACGTCTCTCCTTCTGAGGTCTTCATGCGTCGCATGTAAACAGAGGAGGGATCTCGCAATAAACACATCATGAGATCTTCCCTCTTCCGTCGCGGGCTAACCAGTAGGTCTAGCTAAGGCCTGAGATACATCTTTTAAGAACATGCATATTTTCCTCTGGATGGCTTCAATCAATTATAACAACACTGCAGGATGCCACCATGCTGCCACTAAAAGTTATATCCTTTTGAAAAAATGAAAGCTTCTTCTTCGCATGAAGTACTGTAGCATAATATTTTATTTATTTATTTATTTATTACATTTTTATACCGCCCAATAGCCGAAGCTCTCTGGGCGGTTCACAAAAATTAAAACCACAAAAAACATCCAACAGGTTAATATAACACATGATAAGGCGTAACACCAATATACCAAAGAAGATTATGTACGTTGTATTACACATTGGGTATAACTCGTAATTGTGTTTTTAACCTGTTGGATGTTTTTTGTGGTTTTAATTTTTGTGAACCGCCCAGAGAGCTTCGGCTATTGGGCGGTATAAAAATGTAATAAATAAATAAATAAATAAATAAATAATAACTCTTGCAAAATGTTAAAGAGATAAAGCTTAACAAAAGTTTTATCAGTCTGGGTCCTCTATGTATTTTGCACCTTTTTTTAACCAAACAGTGTTATTTAAATTTAAAAAAAACCTACCATATCCTGTCTTCCCAGACAAAAAGCAACAATTAGTATGCAATGGAAATAAAATTGTTTCTAACCAAATACTTTGTTCCACTGCACTTCCACATATCATATGAGCTATAGTGGCTTAGGATTTCAGTGGCTCATAAGAAATCATACTTTGTTACTTTGGGATACAATCAATAACTTTTCCCATATACCTGTGAGCAGCACTACTGTGCCTCAACACCACCAAACACTAGTGCAGACACTAGTGGGAGTCTAGGTGGCAGCCATACACCCAACTCTCATTGCTTCTCCATTCAACTCCCAGCCAGAAATGATGATGAGCGTCATCACACAGGGGAAAATGGCATTTGCTTACCATCGCTTCTCCACCTGCGCATTTATCCCTCATTACTTCCTCTTTGAAAGAGAAGGTAAACAGCCTGCACATGGCTCATTCAGTGAGCAGTTTTGATTGCTCTGCTTCTCCTGCACACAGCAGGAGATAGTGGCAAGTTCCGTTTCAAAAAATAAGTCTGACTTATTGGGGTGGTTTTTTGTGGCGCGAAAAAGGCTAGAAGGGGCGGGAGGTGCGCAGGAGACAGACAACGTCATGAGAGGGACCCACAAAAGTCCGTGAGTGCTCAGTAATAAGCGTGCAATAAAATGCTCGTCTGATGGAGCTCTAAGATTGATATAGCACCATCAATGAGCAATTAGAGATACGTGAATCAGCAAAACCTGAACTCATTGAGGGTCTCCAAATTCTACCTTGAGGCTCATTCTGACTCATGTCCATATAAGATTGCGAGCTTTGAGGGTTTCTTTTTTCTTTTGCATGAAAACACTTGTGTATTTTCTGTGCCTTTCCCCAAATGTACACATAAATAGTGTGCATTTTTTAAAATATATGCATTTTCTCCCATTTACTAAAGTGTAATCGTAGGCATTTTTCAAAAGTATGGGTCTTTCGTGTACATTTTTCAAATGTATGCATTTTTAATGCTTTTGTTGTGGTGGCAACGGCGGTTGTCATTAGAATCATATCACAAGCTCAGAAATGTGCAGACTTTGACATCTTTGGTTCTGGTCAAAAGTGAATTGACACAAATTTCTTTTACATCCCTTTCTGCAATGCACATTATAGATTAACATAACTGTTCCCTGCCCCAACAAACTGGCAAGTTCAACACTAGGGAGATGAAGGAAGGAAGGAAGGAAGGAAGGAAGGAAGGAAGGAAGGAAGGAAGGAAGGAAATTAGGAAGATGGAGGAAGGATAGAGGAAACAGAGGAAGAATATACATTCAAGTCAGTTGCATTTTGAAATTTAGTTGGGAATGAGGTCTAAAGGGTTGTACCATGGAAAGTATAGGTTATGAAAAGGGATTTGAGGGAAGAGAGAGAGCATGCATCATAAATCTGTTCCAGGCAGGAGAGGCAACAGTCCTGAAAATGTGCACGGACTGTAAAAATACTCTTCCAAGCCTCAAGAATATTTCCCATAAAGAGTAGGGCAGCAGGATGCCTCCAGCCCCAAATATGGCTCTGGTTTGCCTGGCTGTGAGGACTAGGACAGTAGTAGCACAGAGTCTTCCAGAGCTGTGCAACACAAAAGTTCGTGGGACAGGGCACCCATGGGACTCCCAAGTGATCTCTCTTTCTCATATCCACATATTGTCCAAACCCCTCCAGGAGACTGCAGGTGGACATCTGACCCAAAGTCCTACCCTGTTTGCACCACTGTTCAGATTTTTTTAAAACACACACACACACACACACACACACAGAAGATCTGACTCTAAAATCAGTGCTGATGAGCCATTTTGTCTTAAAGATTTAAGAGACAATATACCTTCCCCCTGCCCCACTCAGATTTGACATGTTTATGAGTACATCCTCATGTAGCAAGTTTGCAAATTTCCGCATCTCAAACATTTCCAGCATTTTTGAGAGGCTGAAGAGGTGCTTTCACAAGACTATTACACAATACAAAACCTGAAGGGAAAAGTCACTTCATGAGCAGTTTTCCACGTAAAAATAATTGTCATGCAAGAGGACCTTAAAACAGCTATGGGGATTGCCCATTCATATACTATTGGGCATATGTGATAAAGTCTAAAATGTGCTGGAATTAAATGTGGAAAAAGTCTATTATTTAAAAAAATCTTTTACTAAATGTATGTCCGCAGAAATTGCCTTTCCTAGGATATCTCCCAGAATATATTTGAAACCCGCTGATGTCATAAGAACATAAGAAGAGCCATGATGGGTCAAACACTTTGTGAACAGAGCAGTGGACTAGATATCTTAACTGTCCAGGAAAACACAAGCAGGAGATGGTGCAAATGCACCCTCCTGCCCATTTTCCCCAGCAAGTGGTGTATATAGGCTTACTGCTTCTGGTACTGGATACTGATGCCATCCACACCTGGTATCCTCTGATATCCCTGATTATGGATCTACTTCTAAGACTCTATACTGGAAAAATCAGTATCCTATGAAAAAACTGAAGCATTCCTGAAATGAGATATTGCAGACTGCAAACTTGGATTTAGCTGCAACAGAACCTGGGGTCATCCCATAAAGCTGATTAGTGGGAGATTCAGATAAAAGGAAGGACTTCTTCACACAGGGCATAGTCAGACTATGGAATTCACTACCACAAGATGTAGTGATGGCCACCAATTTGAATGGCTTTAAAAGGGGGTAAGAGTTTTTCTACATGAGGCTGTTAATTGCTGCATCTACTTTTGGTTTCGGTACAGAATTGAGATCCGAACTCTACACAAAGAGCTTTTCCTTTCCTGCTTTTCCACTACTTAAGCTCTAGGTGGCACTATGCTATAGTCAGCGATGTACGGATTGGCTAAAATCCATCTGTATTTTGCAGATTGTCAGGTGCCTCTTGTTCCGTTGTCCATCCACCCATCCACAGAGTCGGGGGACAGGGTCACCTTCCAAATTTGCACAAATGTGAATTCGCACACATTCACATATGCACAAATCCTCCCAAAATGTGTATTTCACACTTTAGCCTACAGAGATATGTGCATTTTTTGCCATTTTAAAAAACATTTTGCATATTTTTAAGACAAAATTTGTGCAAAATCCCCAAAGGTTAGAAAATGGTCTATAAGTCTGCAGACACCATCAGACAGGGGGAAAGATGGTCCACTGCAGAATCAATGGGTAGGATTCATAAAAATCTGGCCTTTTTTAGTTCCATTGTGGATTCCTCTGACATCCCTAGCTACAGCAGAATAACACAAGTAATTCTTTTGCTTTCAGAAATAATAGCCCATTTTCTCTTCTCTAAAAAATAAATAAATCCCCCAACCTGATGCCCTCCAGTTATGTTGGACTGCAACTCCCGTCATTCCCCGGAAGCATAGCCAATGCTTTGTTGAGCAATGATTAGGAGTTATTGGCCCATATGAAATGGTGGCTGGCGGTTCTGATCTCAGTGGGGCATTCAATCCACTCCAGGTTTCAGTTAGAACCTATCAGAACACTAAAGGTGCTTTACACCTTGGATAGCTCCTTTGGAGTTCTGACTGGTTCACCGCTCCACTGACATCAGAGCCACTATCCTCCACTGACGATATGCCCCGCCCAACAATGGAATCACAGACAGCTGTGCAGGCCATTCATCACTGTGGGGAAGGGCCATAGCTTAATGGTAGAAGTCACACTTTGCACACAGGAAGTCCCAGGTTTTGGTTCAATCCCTGCAGCAGCCAGTGCACACAATACTGAGCTAGACAGACCAGAAACCTAACATTGACCCCGTTCAGAAGACACCTTAAACAATGGCTTTAACCACAGTGGTTAAGCCAGAAAGCTAGGCTGTGTTCAGAAGACACCTTAAACCATGGCTTTAACCATGGTGAATAAAGCAAAAAGCCTTATTCACTGTGGTTAAAGCCATGTTTTAAGGTGTCTTCTGAACACAGCCTAGCTTTCTGGCTTAACCACCGTGGTTAAAGCCATGGTTTAAGGTGTCTTCTAAACAGGCCCTCTGTATAACAGTTTCCTATGATATGCACTTAAAATGGGATCCTATGGGTTGTATCCAATGTTAGTCCTACTTAGAGTAGACCCATTGAAATAAATGGGACTTACGTTAAACTAACATTGGATCCAACCCAATCTCAATATTTATTCCAGATATAGCTATAGGGTCAGTAATTTATTGTAAGCATTAATCCTTCACAATATAACATAAATACATATAAAATGTATTATTACGTTTAAGGACAGTTTTGCTTTCCCCCCACACCCAAAAAGGACCAGAGCACAGGAGAAAAGAAACGGAGCTGAGATATTTTTACAGTCTGCCCACATTCCTATCCACAAAGTCCTGTCTACGTTTACCCACTAGAACAGCAAACTGGGCCACTTTTAAAGTTACATATTTGTCCACGTCATTTAACAAATATCTGAACATATACAGCAATGGCCACCCATTCTGGCCAAAAAAGGGCTGATTCACTAGGAGCTCCAAAAGGGAGTAAAATGCTACTCAGTGAGCAAGCTCCACAACCACCTGGGCAAAGCTTGCCTCATCCAAACTTACAAGAATCTATAGTTTGCAGTCCAAGAATAATAAAGCCATTTTTTCATGAAAAGACTCAGATCCAATAAAGAACTAAATGTATTTGACAACTGTTTGAATCTCTTATATATAGAATTCAAAATCCAGAGGGCACTTCCACACGTCGTCCTCAGGGTGCTTCCATCTGCCCCCAGTGCACCCCGAAAACGATCGTGTAACTTGCCTGTAAAAGAGACGAGGAAGAAGCGTCCTTGCCGGCACCGGTGCCCAACTCCCTCCTCACCGGCCGGCTCGGAGAGCTCGGCGGAAGGAGGCGGGGCCTTCTTCTGCCGAGCTCTCCGAGCCATCCGGCGAGGAGGGAGTTGGGTGGCGGCAGCGGCGGCAAGGACGCTTCTTCCTCGTCTCTTTTACAGGCAAGTTACACGATCGTTTTCGGGGTGCACTGGGGGCGGATGGAAGCACCCTGAGTATGACGTGTGGAAGTGCCCAAAGTTAGTAGACTGCCTTCCCATTGACAGATTCTCAAGAAACAAGCTTCACTGGAAAGCTCCTGACACTCAGATTCCAAGAATAACAACCATTTTCACTATAATTCAAAGTCAGGAGTTAATTTTTGTTCATAAAGTGCTTTTTTAAAAAAAGATTTGGGCTATCTTTGAAAGTTTTGTTTTTAATATCAAAAAACATCAAGTATAATAAATTGCAAATTGGAGCAAAATGAAATATAAACACAAAAAAGTCTCTGTACACCTTTATAAACAAAAGTTCAGGCCAAAGTACAGTGATATGCCAGTAACATACAGCCTGTAAACAAATCATGAAGGGATTAAGAGACACCTACACTTAAAAGTAACCCAGTCAAAGTTTAATTAAACCTTTTGTTAGATTTGGTTTTTCTCCACGAACTGCTTTTATGGGTAACCAAGTGGTATTATTTATTTATGTGCCAGATTTCTAATCAGCCTTTTCCTTTCTATCAGAGCGCTGAAGTCTTGCTACAGTCTAGGGGTGCTTCCAGACACAAGGGGGGGGGGGGGTCCTAGTGCTAACACACCAAAGGCATTTGTGCAGCTATTCCATGTTTTCTTCCTTTCTTTCTAATAAGAAAAACAGATGAAAGAAATGGTTGGAAAACACAGGAGAACTATAAACCGAAGATAACATAATCTGCGCACACACACACACACACATCAAATTCTGTGAATGAAGTAGTGTGACTGCACAAAGGAAGCCTCACCTGGAAGCACCCTAGGTACTGCAATTGGGAGTCAAAACAGACACAACGGAGGCCTCGTTCAGACAACACACTAAACCATGCTGCTTAACCACAAAATGGTTAATGGAATTTCCCTTAACCATTTTGTGGTTAAGCAGCATGGTTTAGCGTGTTGTCTGAACCAGGCGATAGCTAGCAGTTACATCTTTTATTTATTTTTACTTTAGAGCAGGCACTGGGTGCCTGATCCAGATTGCTACCCTAGTATAGGAGTGGGGGGGGTCACCCTTCTCTTTCCCCTGACACCACTATGGGCCTAATCCAGATTGGGGGGAGCATGTCTCCAATTTATATACCAAAACAGAGGTCCATTTGTTTTAGGGATGCAAACTAAATCTTTAAAGTAATGTTGGTTTTGGCCTTGAGAAGCATCTTTCTGCTGTTCCCACCAACTGTACTTCAGCTGCTGGGGATCATAGAAGGGCTGACTGCAGGAGACAGGCAGGATCATATAGGGGAAGATGATCCTTTAGTTATTCTGGCTTTAAACCAGGGTGGGCAGAAGGTAGATCTCTGAGTGATTTGCCATAGATAGGTAAGGATTTCCGACTCCCAATTGTTTAACAACAGCACTGGCAAAAGCTCTTTTCCCCCTGCTTCTACTGCTGAAATGAAGCTGGGAGCAGGGGTTAACCAGGCATGACTTTTTCTGTGGAAGGATTGTGAGCTCCACAAATTTTAATCTGAGCCGGTAAATCAAGATCATAAACCTAATTTTAGACATCATCAAACTGAAAGTCATCTCCAGCCTGGCAGCAAAAATAAGGTTCCAGAAAGCTATTCTGAACTGCTTCTATGGTTGAGTGTTTCCCAGTTACACCAAACTTGGTCACCATATACTAATAGCTACTCCTTTGTACAATATACTGTACACTTCATCATCTGGTAAAGTTAGGTGGGGTTTAGTCCATAACACAGAGAATCATAGAATCATAGAATAGCAGAGTTGGAAGGGGCCTACAAGGCCATCGAGTCCAACCCCCTGCTCAATGCAGGAATCCACCCTAAAGCATCCCCGACAGATGCTTGTCCAGCTGCCTCTTGAAGGCCTCTAGTGTGGGAGAGCCCACAACCTCCCTAGGTAACTGATTCCATTGTCGTACTGCCCTAACAGTCAGGAAGTTTTTCCTGATGTCCAGCTGGAATCTGGTTTCCAGCACAAAATCTCTTTTCACTGAAGAAAAGAAAAGAGAGCAAAGAAAAAATCATGGAATGATTTGTGTGGAAGGGTTCAGGGGAGGAGGTGCCTGAGTTAGACCCTTCACCACCCTAAACAGTTCTGCTGGACGTGAATTCGCAGACGCAATGCGGTCAGAGAAGAAAGCTTTCTTCGCTGCTCGTATTGCCACCCCATAGGAACGAAGATGTTCTAATTTTTAAATGTTTTAATTTTCTTTGGATCATATCCTCTAAGTCAGTGGTTCCCAATATTGAGTTCCTAGACATTGTTGGACTATGGCTCCTATCATTCCTGATCATTAGCCATGATGGCTGGGGATAATGGAAGGTAACCTGCCTTAGAGCCTCAAAACCCCAAAAGTCTTTTCCAAGATGTCCTGTAAAGTCTAAATGTAAGCAATTTTAAATCCTGCTGATTTCAGTAGCATAGATATAAACATGTATTTAACTTTCCCATCAAAAGTAATGGGACTTGTAAATAATAATAATAATAATAATAATAATAATATATTTATTTCTTACCCGCCTCTCCCTTTGGATCGAGGCGGGGAACAACATTAGAACAGGAATCAATACATCTTAAAAATTCATGATTTAACATTGATCTGGATAGGCCTGCCGGAAAAGGCTAGTCTTTAAAGCTGCCTTAAAATCACATAGAGAGTTAATTTTACGAATCTCCTCCGGCAGGCCATTCCACAATCTGGGGGCGACAGAAGAAAAGGTCCTCTGGGAAACTGATGTCAGCCTAGTTTTAGCTGACTGAAGTAAGTTCACCCCAGAGGACCTGAGTGTGCGGGGCGGACTATATGGGAGAAGGCGATCCCGCAGGTAACCTGGACACAGAGAATCATAGAATCATAGAATAGCAGAGTTGGAAGGGGCTTACAAGGCCATCGAGTCCAACCCCCTGCTCAATGCAGGAATCCACCCTAAAGCATCCCCGACAGATGCTTGTCCAGCTGCCTCTTGAAGGCCTCTAGTGTGGGAGAGCCCACAACCTCCCTAGGTAACTGATTCCATTGTCGTACTGCTCTAACAGTCAGGAAGTTTTTCCTGATGTCCAGCTGGAATCTGGTTTCCAGCACAAAATCTCTTTTCACTGAAGAAAAGAAAAGAGAGCAAAGAAAAAATCATGGGGATAATAGGAGTTGTAATCCAGCAACATTTGGGACCCAAGGTTAGGAAAGGCTGAATTTAAGATAAGCTTTTACAGTTGTTATCATGCATCATTTCAACTTTCTAAGAGAGATACATTTAGCCATTATTCTTGTTTTGAATTGTTCACCCCCTTTTTCTGGACTGCTGGTCCTTTTAGTGCCTTTATGACTATTCGTTAAAGAAAACATTTACAGCACAATCCTATGCATGTCTACTCAGAAGTAAGCTTCACTGTGTCCTATAAGTCTTACTCCCAGCAGCCTTACATGCAAGTGAGGGAACTAAGCACAGTGACCAGACCTACCTTCCAAACATCTTCCATACACAAAGGAACAAGGTGCTGTGTCATTTAAAAGAACGGGTTTCCCATACTGCATACTATACTTAGGATGAGAAACTGATGTCCTAACTTACCACTGATCAAGAAAATATAAAATAACTAAATCCATATATTACAAAACATTACAAAGCACATAAGATGGACCAACCCAAATTAATTCTCATTGCAATTATAATGATAAAACTTCACAACATGGGATTCAACGAAAGGAACCCAATCTTCAGATAATACCAAAATGTAAATGGCTGATTCCTAGATACTTGTGTATGTTTAAAAACAAAAGACAATCTTTTGAAGAACAAACCAGCTCTCTTTACTTCTTCACCCAGAGCATAGTTAAATTATGGAACTCACTACCACATACCACAACATGTAGTGATGGCCACCAATTTGGATGGCTTTAAAAGGGGGTTGGATAAATTCCTGGAGGAGAAGGCTATCAATGGCTACTAGCCCTGATGGTTGCGGGCCATCTCCAGTATTCGAGGCAGAAGCCTGCGTGCACCATTTGTTGAGGAACATGGGTGAGACGGTGCTGTTGCACCATGTTCTGTTTTGTTGGTCCCTTGTTGACAGCTGGTTGGCCACTGTGTGAACAGAGTAGGGTGACCATATTTTGGAAACCAAAAAGGAGGACAACATGGTCGCCCCCAAGGGGGCGTGTCCAGTACCAAGGGGGTACTGCCCACCCAAACATAGCCTTGGTCACATGTCTGATTTTACAGCACACATTTAAGACAAATCTGTTCTACATAACATCTTAATGTTAAAATCACTGAAATAAAGAACAAGTGAGAGATTCAGTGTATCTGAAATTAACTTTACTCACTCCTACTTTTGTAGGTTTTGCTGTACTTTGAAGCTTTTGCTATACTCTGTATGTTACATTCTCCCCTTCCCTCAAATATCTTTTCTGACTGTATCTTCACTCATTGTAAGCTGCTGTTGTTGTTAACAGGGTTTGCTACTGGCCCCAGATCTGTTTCAAATTTGATATGGCTAAAGCTCTACCTGAAAGCTATCATGGTGCCAACTTTCAGCTCTTTATCTTTAAAAATGACAATTTTAAAAATAATAATTTTAAAACCTCATTTTTAAAAAAAAATCCCAAAAAAAATCAATGGATGAACGGATCTGTTTCAAATTTGGTGTGGCTAAAGCTCTACCTAAATCCTATCATGGTACAAAGTTTCATCTCTTTAACTTTAAAAATGACAATTTTAAAAATAATAATTTTAAAACCTCAATTTAAAAAAAAATCCTAAAAAATCAATGGATGAATGGATCTGTTTCAAATTTGGTGTGGCTAAAGCTCTACCTAAATCCTTTCATGGTGCAAAGTTTCATCTCTTTATCTTTAAAAATGACAATTTAAAAAATAATAATTTAAAACCTCAATTTTTACAAAATTCCTAAAAAAATCAATGGATGAACGGATCTGTTTCAAATTTGGTATGACTAAAGCCCTTCCTAAGAGCTACCATTGTGCCAAGTTTCATGTCTTTATCTTAAAAAAATGATGGAGTTATAAGCATTTTTGTTAATTCCCATTAGAGCTGCTCTTTGGGGGGGAAATCCGGATTTCCCCTCCCCCTCCCGGATTTGCCATCAAAACCTCGGACAAATCCAGGCAAATCCAGTCATATGGTCACTCTAGAACAGAGTGCTGGACTAGCTGGACCCTTGGTCCAATCCATCATGGCTCTTCTTATGTTCATGTGGAGCAACGCACAAAGAAAGTGATGGGGTGGTACAGAGAGAGATGTAATGCTGCAAGCTCCACCTATTTTTGGCTCAGCTTCCAGGCAACAATGCCACAACCCCTGGTTTATTTTTTTACCATGGATCAACAGTCCATCATAGGAAGAATGTTCCTCACCCTGCAATACTCATATTTAAAGCATGGCACAATTTTGTTGCTAGGCCATGTCACATAAGATGAAAATATCCTAAATATCAAGGAAAACCAAATATATTTTATATACAGTGAACACGTATATAAAATATAATTTTGTTCTCTGATTTTTCCTCTCTTCAGAATTTTTCCTTCATTTTCTTCCCAGGAGGTTACTTTAAAAAAATAACATATAAAGATATTGGGGAGTTTATTTTCCGCATGGTTTGCCTTAATGGACATCTCTAGAAATAAAAACCTCCCTGCCACAAGAAAAACTTCCATACAGTTTTGCCTCAAAAATAGCCCCAACGTAGCTGTTTCACCTTTCAATTAAAGCCTAGCTAAGCCAAAAAAACCCATTGTTTCGTTGTATGTATCTCTCACACTGGAGTCCAGTGTAATTGGTCAAAACTTTATCCCCAGTTAATTTCAACTTTGATGATACTTTACGTCAATTATGTAATAGATAATTACATATTTATTAAAATTTAAATCGAATTGATGAGTGAAGAGGTCAGAGAACAGGCAGCCATCTTGCTAGATGTCATGTGACCATTCCTTAAGACCAAAAATATTAAGTGCTCAAGTTTTGAATGACAAACATAGCTGTGAGTTATTTGATTATTTTTGAAAGCCCATAAAGGAGAAGGGAGGGAGAAAAGGAGACTTCACACACACACACACACACACACACACACACACACGCACGCACACACACCGATACTTAATTAAAATGGCTAAAATTAATCCCTTAACATTTTCCACAAATAAAAACAATCTAGTGCCTATGTGGTCTTTTCAGCACCAGGTGAAAACCTTTTTTATTTTCCCAGCCTTTGTAGCACTTCAGTTCTTAAGAAATACTTTTTTAGATCTTTGCACAGCTCTTGGCTTATATATTGGGGTTGTTTATTTTTTTACTTTAGTTCTATTCTGTTTTAAACTTATGGCTGTTATATTATATTTTAGTCTGTTATAGTATTTTATGGCTTTAAGTTTGTTTTATGAACCACCCAGAGAGCTTCAGCTAATGGGTAGTATAGGAATGTAATAAATAAATAAATAAATGAAATACTAAAGGGCTGTTCTGACCCACACCAAATGCATGGGGAGGAAGTGGGACTTTGTTCCTGGCCAGAGCTGGCATCAAGGGTAGGCCTGGTGGGGGTACCTTTTAGGGGCTCACACTCCAGCAGGGGCCCACTCACAACTATACCATTTTAAAGGGACAATCTTACCATCAATTTATCATGCACCAGTGAAAACCCGTTGACTTCAACTGGGCTAATACATGAGTAACTATGCTCAAGCCAAGATAAATACTTCAATATTTTCTTTAATACTCAGCAATTTCAACTTCTTATATTTGCAAACACGGAATGGTTTATTATCAGTTCATACCAAGGCCTCCTAAAAACAGAATTGCCAACGGTGGGGGGGTTGGTCACAGCCTGGCCGTTTCCTGTGGCCCTTAACAACACGTTGGTACTAGGTGTGAATCAGCAGATAAAACTGGACAAAATCTGATAATAAAAATCAGCGATCCTAGCTCAAAGAATGATTGGGGGACACTTACTTCTTGCTCATTTGATCTGCTAGCATCACATCTTGTCCTCAGGCAATACCCCTGTGGGTATTAGACACAAATATGACACACCGCAGGCAGTGTTACCTCCAGTGTAATATATAAACAAACTCTTTTGAGTTATTAAGCAGGGTTACAAGATGCTTGTAACAGAACTGTTGCTGGCAGGGGTAAAGACCTTGTCATCACTTCTGTGTTACACCACTGTGTGCTGTGATTTTAGGTTTCATAATAAGCTAAACAAGCGGAGCCTGTTGAGCACACAGAGTAAATCCTTCCAAAGACAACCCAGGGCTGGTGATTCAGTAGCACTGACCACTCTTCTCTCAAAGTCAACAGTGGGGACAGCATCATGATTTCCCGCTATGGAACGTTCTGTGTCCCACTTCCTAAAGAAATGAGGTTCCTGGGCACCCAGTCTGTGGTCCTCCTTCGCCTGGGAGGTCAGGCTAGATTCTTCCTTGCTGTCCCTTTAGATGGTTGGTTACAACAACATTGGCCTTAGCTAAACCTAGCAGTCTAGCGGGATGGAGGGGTGAAGATCTCGGGATTTTTTCATCGCGAGATCTCCCCCTCAGTTCACACGCTGCGCGTGACAACCTCAGATGGAGAGGCGTCGCGCCAGCCATATTTTTTTTCCGGTTAAAGGGCCCACAGTGCACAAACGCTCGTGCACAAAAGTTAAGTGATTTTTAAAAAAAAAAATTTAAAAAAATTTTTTTCCCCGCTCCCCCCACCCCAGCCCCAATGGGCACAGAGCTCCTGAGGAACACTGCGCCCCATGCGCAAGTCCAAGCTCCTCACAAGGAATCACGAGTAGCCGGGACAAACCACGGCACCCAGCCACACGTTCCTCGGTCTCAGGCTTAGCCCAAGACTGCGGAAAAACCAGGCCTAAAGTGTAGGGCGAGATCCCGGGGCAAGGGAGGGATCATCCCTCCCTGATCCCAGGATCCCCTGTGTGTCATGTGAACACACAGGGATGATCCCGGGGATCACCCCGGGATTTCGCCCCGTCTAGCTATGGCTATTGTTCAGGCTAGCTTTTACTAGTTAGTACTGCTCTCTATTTTTCGTGTTTATTTTATTGTATTGGTTGTCATTTTGTATTTTATTCTTTTATTGTTTTTTAATTGTACTGCAAGAGCTCATTGAGCAGAGAGGCAATTAAAAATCACACTTAAATAAAAAAAATATACAAGCATTCTGTAGTATCTCATTGTGAGAGCATAGGTGATTTAGCAAATAGTTATCTGCAAGGTTATCATTTCCTGTCTGTTTTCACACTATACCCTACTGAAGCTGAAGACTTTTTCAGACAATGAATATTCTATTTCCTCTCATAAGAATAAACATGAATCAATGTTGGGTCATATAATATCTGGTTTCATGCACCCTGTTGTGTTAAATCAGCCTTTCTCAACCTGGGGCGCTCCAGATGTGTTGGACTGCATCTCCCAGAATGCCCCAGCAGGCTGGCTGGGGCATTCTGGGAGTTGTAGTCCAACACATCTGGAGCGCCCCAGGTTGAGGAAGGCTGTGTTAAACTCAAGGTCACTATCCAGTAATCCAACACAAATTCTTTTGGGAAGAGAGATCGCATTGTATCATATGCTTGCATACCGAAAGGGAAGAATAAAAATGAATCAAACAGCGAAGGATGGAAAGGTTGCTTCCTCCCTCACAAATGCTCCAGTTTCTTCTTGGCTGCACCAGATGTATGGAACAGACCAAGGGTCCAAGCAAAGGGACAGCAAGGAAGGATCAATGACAAATGTGTTTTCAAAACCCACCTTTTTCCGAATCTTTTGGCATAGCCTTTCAAGTCCTGTCAGAAAATATAGGGGTTGAACTGGGAATCATGGCCCTGAAGTGCACACCAAGAGTAGTGAGCCCCTGAATTCTTTACAGTTAGGTCCCAAAAGCCTCAGGCACAGAAAGGAACAGAGTGTGCAATATTTACAAACTATAGAAGGCCTCTAAATTGATTGGGTGAAGTGCAAATACTAGGTACATCGACTTCTATACCTGTCTGGCCATCAAAGCATCACCTCTGACCACCTGTATTCCACTGTGCAAGTTCCAATAGCTGAAATCAGGGATCCTTTGGACCAAACTAGGTGTGATATCTGTGTCTTAACATGAGGTGCAGGATTTTCAAAAATGCAAATTATTCTCCAGTCTAAAGATCAAACTAGATCCAGAGGCCATAGCTAGATGGGGCTTTATCCTGGGGTGATCCACGGGATCATCTCTGTGCATCCACATGACACACAGGGGATCCCAAGATCAGGGAGGGATGATCCCTCCCTTGCCCCGGAATCTCGCGCTCCCCTTTAGGCCCAGGTTTTCGCAGTCTCAGGCTGAGCCCGAGCTGCAGAACATGTGGCCAGGCACCGTAGTTTGTCCCGGCTCCTCGCAATTCCTCACGAGGAGCCGGGACCCGCGCACAGGGTGCAGAGCTCCTCAGGAGCACTGCACCCATCGGGATGGGGTGGGGGGAGCAGGAAAAGTAATTATTTTTTTAAAAAAATCACTTACCTTTTGCGCACGAGCATTCATGCGCTGTTGTCCCTTTAAGAAAAAAAAAGAAAATGGCGGGCGCAACACCTCTCCCTCTGAGGTCATCGCGCACCGCATGTGTACTGATGGGGAGATCTCGCTATAAAAATATCGCATGATCATCACCCCTCCACCCCGCTGGACTGCTAGGTCTAGCTAAGGCCAGATACATCTTTGCACCTAACATGCAGGTTTTATAAAATGTAAATTAAATTTGCTGCAAGTGAGGTTGATAATCAACAAGACTGATTCAGGGACATAGGGAGAATGTATTTTATTTATTTTAAAATAAATAGGGAAGGTGCCTTTTCTCTCCTGCTGTCGTCCTGAGGAAAATCACACTGCTGAAGCTGTATTTTCATTGCGGGGGATAATACCAATGGGTACCAATGGAGGATTTCCTCCCTAGGGAAATGCAAGCTTTCAATTTTTCAATAAAGTAGATCTTTATCTCTTGTCACCATTGTTTGCCTCAGCTCCTCAGACTCCCTTTCTGAAAATATCCGTTCAGACATGTCTACCTGTATGTGTATGTATGTCCTTGTTCAGAGGTTCTTTCAAAATACGTTATGTAGGCAACCATAGGCTATCTAGTTAAATACATATATACAGATCCTCATACAACAAGTTGCTAACTGAGAGTAAGATTAATTTTCTAAACTCTAGACAGAAAACATACAGAATTTTATGTTTGCTAGAAATCAATCTCTCAAACCAGATCTATCTTTTGTTTCTTTACTTTAAACATATTTGCATAAGAATACTAAACACAAAGCTTATACATGTTGTCAGGGTTCCTTCTATGACCTGGACTACCTGAGCAACTCCTTAAGAATCTTTTGCCAACTTAAAATCCTACTTTCCTTCCTTCCTTTACCTTCCCATTCCCAATAACGTGGGTTTTAGGCTGTAGATGTGGGGTGAGTGATACTCCAGACACTTTAGGTTTAACACAACAGTTTACTAGAAGATTGTTACAATCAAATGACAAGTAAAGATATTTAGTCAACAGAGTTGAGTGATTCAAAGGCATTAAAAGAAAGTTGTAAAATGTAGATTCTTTTACCCTAGCTTCATTTTGGCTTTTCCAGGTGATCCTTCCTTGGGCTCTCATCTTTTCCTGCTCTTTCATTCTTGTATACCCTATTCCCCCCAAAACAAAAGTACTGTTCCTTCAATCTTGAAGAAACAGAACTTAACTGTAGAAATGAAACTTAACCAAGGAAAATGAATCTTAACCAGAGAAATGAAACTACTCCTCTTAGGGATACCCCCTCCCAAGATAAAACAACTCAGCCCTCTAATCCTGACTTTATTACTTTGCCTCTGTAGGCCTCAAACCTTCACACATGCATAGATTCAACCACATCTTAAGCAATATCAGTATTAGTGATAGTCAGTATCAGGCTTACCAGGTTTGTCTACAAGCGATTAAGATGGGGTAGGTTCTCTGATGAGAGAACTCAATGTTGTGCATTCAGAGTCGCCTTTATATACTTTTGGGAGGCTACTAATGTTTATTTCATTTACTTATGTCTCATTACAATACATTCCTAAGGATACATTTCTATTTCTAAACCACCTATGTCTAAACAATATTGCTAAAATCTAAACCTCTTAATAAGATCAATAATTATAACAACCTACATTTGCAAGTAAGATCCCAATGATATAGGGATGGGTACAAATGTTTTAATAACTAAATAAATAAATATACAAACATTCCAAACTCCCATGACATGTTACAGGTGTGTTTTATGATACAATAATTATTTCTCTGACTCCATCCTGTTTTGTGGGTAGGTGCTCAAAATATATCTCTTGTATTTATGATCTGATTACCTTATCTGATTGTATGACTGGTTTTATAATCAACCTTTTATTATCCTGTTTACAATTCTGTGAGTTCTAGATGGCAGTAAATCTAATATGGGCATTGACAGGGGTCTTATTTATTGCTGACCCCTTGGTGTCCCAAGTGCAAAAACTGCCACCTTTTCTTTGGAGTTTGCAAAGTGTAATAATGATCTAATCATCTATGAATAATGGCCTGGCACCTCTGTCTCCCATCTGGGAAGCCTCAAAGATAAGACAAGTTTAATTACTCTCATGCCAAGAGGCCAAGCTGCCTCACACTGGCTTTCAAAATCCCATATTTGAATCCAGAATTCTCTTGGAGGCATCTAATTATTGAATTTCCTATTTGGGGAAAAGGGGCAAGGTAGTGCAAATATGGATGATGTGTTGGATTTGGCACACTATGCGTTCTGCAATGAAGACAGATAAAAAGCTTCTCTGCAATCTCCTTATTCTCCATTAGTACTCTTTTTAAGACCATTGTAATCTAACTGCCTCTCTAGCTGCTTCTGGTGTATTTAAAGAATTCTTTACTGATGGCCTTGATGATATTAGTCATATGCTCCTCAAAATACTTCTTTGTATTCCTTATTGTCCATTTGCATTTCCCTTGTGCAAGTCTGTGTTCCTTTTTGTTCTCATTTGGGCAAGACTTCCAGTTTCTGAAGGAAGTCTTCTTTTCTTGAATAGCCACCCATTAACCTCTTGGACTTGGTGCTAACTTTCCTGACATGGGGCTCATCTACACCAAGCAGGATATTCCACTATGAAAGCAGTATATAAAAGGCAGGAGCCACACTACTGATTTATAGCAGTACTGAAGTGCACTGACAACTTTTGGGACCCATGACACATCTACACCAAGCAGGATATAACACTATGAAAGTGGTATGAAAGTGGTATATAGCATGTGTCAATGGGCCCCAACAGTTGTCAAGGTACTTCAATATCACTATAAAGCAGTAGTGTGGCTCCTGCCTTTTATATACCACTTTCATAGTGGAATATCCTGCTTGGTGTAGATGAGCCCGTGGGGTATACATTCTGGCTAAGTTCCTGATATTGTTGTTTTGAGTAACCACCAAGCATTTTTGAGAGATGTAACCCTCTCGACTCTGCCTTTCAACTTCCTTTTTTACAGTTCCTTCATTTTAGATAACTTTCCTCTTTTGAAGTCTAATGTGACTGTGGGCTCATGTACACCAAGCAGGATATTCCACTATGAAAGTGGCAAGAAAGCGGTATGAAGGCAGGAGCCACACTACTGCTTTATAGCGGTATTGAAGTGCACTGACAGCTGTTGGGGCCCATGCCACAGACCATATACCGCTCTCATAACACTTTCATAGTGCAATATCCTACTTGGTTTAGATGTGTCGTGAGCCCCAACAGTTGTCAGTGCACTTCAGTAGTGTACATCCTCTATCTCCTGCTTTCATACCACTTTCATAGTGCTACATCCTGCTTGGTTTAGAACTCCATTACACCTAGGAAGAAACGCTGGCTACCATCGCTTCTCCATCATTGCTCAGTTACTTCCTGTTTGAAAATAGGAAGTAAACAAGGAGCACGAGGCCCATTCACAGGCATTGTAATCATGCTGCTTCTCACACACAGCAGGAAAGAGCAGCAACCAGACTTTTTCTGGTTTTTCTTGCAGCCCAAGGAAGTCCAGAAGGGGCGGAAGGCATGTGAGAGGCAGACGACGTCATGTGAGGGACCTCCAAGAAATCCATGAGTGCCCAGTAATGAGCATGTGATAAAACGCTCGTTGGATGGAGCTTTTAGATGTGTCAATGGGCCCCAACAGTTCTCAGAGCACTTCATTCAGTAGTGTAGATCCTGCAGTGCACTTCAATACTGCTATAAAGCAACAGTGTGGCTTCTGCATTTTATATACCGCTTTCATACAGCTTTCATAGTGGAATATCCTGCTTGGTGTAGATGAGCCCTGTGTTGGACTTCCTTGGTAATTTTCCACTTGAATGTTTCTAATTGGTTCAACAACACTCACTTCTTGTATCTTGTCTCCAAATGAAAAGAAGACTAAGCCAATAGTTAAATGCACTTGCTCATAATTTTCCATTGCCTCTCTTCTCTCCCAATTGTCTCCAAATATAACTGAAATTTACATTGGGACAGGGACCTACCATTGCTTTAGTTATGTTACTCTGTAATGTGCCCTCTACATGGCATTGAACAGGCCCAGCACTAGCACATAAGATCCTCAGACAAATGCACAGGCCCCAGTGCCCACTGCTATACACAAGGTCTGCCCCCCCACACACACACACAAATGCACTTTAATTTTGTTTTTGCCTGGTCAATCACAAGCCAGGAAGCACTGGACTCCCTAAAACTGCAACAGTCTGGTAAGTCTGCCAGGACAGGATAGAGGCACATTACTCTTCCACTGGTGGGAGTGGGGGGAGTATTGACGTCAACGTATCTAGGATCCTCTCAGACTTGGAGCTGGCCCTGGCACTGTATTATCATCATCCTATCTCTCGTTACATTCCTCTTTTAATCACATATATTAATGACAACTACCATTATAGACAACTTCCAAAGTGTAGCAAAACCAAGAAAGTGTCTTGTAGCAACTGAAAGACTAACAATGCTACCCCCTAGAATGGTTTACAACTTGTGTGATTTATAATGAATCCATTTCAGTGAAGGCATTTTTTCCCTATAGGATACATAGTTCATTTAGCAAACATGAGCACTGCAACATCAGCAGTATACAACACTTGTACAGCCTTGGCACCCTGCAATGCCATCTTAGCCCCAGGTTCGTCAACAGTGCACCAGCACACTGGATGGCATAACCCAATATCCTGAACACTTATTTATTGGCACATGCATCCAGACCCAAGAGGATAGGAAAATATACATTGATTCCAAACCACAACAGTATTTGTGCTACTGTTGGCAGCTGCTGAAATATGGGTACTAATTTTGCCAGTGTCAACAAGGCCCTGAAGGATCATGAATATTAGATGTTATGTTTCATTGAAACTAATGGAATTAGATCACAGCCACTTTTCAACACACTGCAGTCTGATGGCAAGACCCATCTTCTGCCGAGTTTTTAAAGCCTACTCAGCCAATTCTAGGGGTACAATCCACAAAGAATTTCTCCTACGCAAACCCTGCCAGAGGAAATGGGAGTTGCATAGAAGTACAGCTTATGCCCCAAACATATAACTGCCAAGTACTTCATTAGCTCCTTGCACATGTAATATTCGGGGCTGGGGGTGGATAGCTTCTCCACTTCAGTATGACATTAGAATTCTTATAAGCACCAATTGCAAAATTAACACAGGAAGGACAAATGCCATCTCATGTTCCAAATTAATAATTTTCCAATTCCAAATCATTAGTAAAAGCCTGTTTTATGCTTTTGTAGTACATTTAAGTATTTGCTTCTCAGTATATGCTTTATTATTAGTTTTTTTAAAAGACAGTTTTTAAAACTTAGTACTAGCTTCTTTATAATATAATAATAGTTTCTTAACCCAACAAAATTACAGGCAGACATTACTCCTGTTAGTAGACTACATTTTAGATCTCAATATTTTTAATATATGTATCACACTGGAAGGCCATTCTGCTGTGCAATGAATATGTAAAGGATTGACTTAAAGTTGCAGTCCTATATTTGTGGCCAATGGAAGCCACCTTCCCCCACCCCCAAGAATGGTCCTGGGAATGATGCTATATCATAAAGTAGTATTATTTAGGGTTGTGTGGAGCCCCCCTGATTCACCTCGGAGGCTTCCAAATTGGCCCCAATTCAACCTGGAGTGCCGAGGAATTGCCCTAGCCCACTTCAGATTAATTTCCAAATCTGAAGCAGGTCGGCTGTTGCAGTTTCCAGGCGAAAGGCTGACTGGGAGTCCATAGGGCTCTACCACTCACTACCACCACCACCTGCTCACAGAACTTACCTGATGCCTATGCTCATACCAGTGAGCCATCCATCCTCCAGGAGAGCCGCTCTGGCCGGCTTCATGTAAATCCCTCAGGTGAATGGACAGATGGAAACAGTGGCTGGTCATTGGGGTGAATCAGTCTGAAGCAGTACAATCCAGTCCTGAACCATATTCGGATCAAGGTGGGCTGAATCGGCCCACTTTGACTCAGATTTGGGGTTTGGGACCGAAGCAAAGCACACTCCTAGTATTATTCCAAGAGGGCATTCTGTCCCAGGAACAAAGATTTCACTTAAAACATTAGCAAATGATGATTGGGGAGAAGTGTGTTCAGATTTCATTTGAATATGAACACACCTAATTTTGCACTTTCAAACCAACCACAAACCAAATCCCTTTGAAATTCACATTTCTCCAAATTTTGTGATGGAGTTTTCTGTGTTAAATGCCTATATTAATGGAAAATGCGGATAACAGTATGTGTACTAGTGAATATAATGTTCAAAAATACATTATAAGGAAATTGTTTGCAAAAAAAATGCAAAATTGCACACCACAATGTATCTGCTTTGAGCAATCCATTTTTGTTGCCTGGCTCAGACAAAAAAACAGGGGAGTTGACAAGTTTTTTGCCTGTCACTATGCAACAGCCAAGTATTATGGATTGTATTATTCCAGTGTATGAGAAAATCATTGCAGATTATTCTTGATTGAGTTTTATTGAAGTCTACACATTTCCAAGATTGTAATGTCATTTGCGGACAAAAAAAAATGTGTTTGATAACATGCATACATTTGGAAAATATGCATGAAAAAGTGTACTTTTGAAAAACGTGCATAAATATTCTTTAATCAATAGGAGAAGAATCCGTACATTTCCAAGATGCACAGAACCAATGCATACATTTGGAAAAATACTTACGGATTTTCATGCGAAAAGGAAAAAAACAAAGCTTGCAATCGGATATGGACTCATGCCATAGAATCATAGAATAGTAGAGTTGGAAGGGGCCTATAAGGCCATAGAGTCCAACTCCCAGAATGAGCTTTGAGATGGAATTTGGAGAACTTCAGCAAACTCAGGTTTTGATGATTTGCGTATCCCTACTCTAGTGTTAAGTGAATTGCATTGGCTTCCAGTTAGTTTCTAGGCACAGTTCAAGGTGCTGGTTATTACCTATAAAGACATAACCTAAATGGCTTGGGACCAGGCTATTTGAAGGACTAGGCCAGTTCACACGTCACAATAAGCCACCGTGGGTTAATTAAACCACAGAGCTTTGAGACATGTGCAGGGCCCCATTTTGAAGGTGAAAGCCATGGCGAGAGCATACCACAGCTTGTCATGTAGAGCAAACGTAGGTATCTTTGGTTATTTGAGGGTTAAATAACCCTCGGATAACCCTAGAAAAAAAACCATGCAGCCTCTGGAAGTTTTGGTTAAGAGGATGTGGTCAGTGATTATCAACAGGAGTGGGGCAATACTGGGCTAGATAGACCAATAGTTTGACTTGTTATAAAGCAGCTTCCTGAGTAAAGCTTTATCAATCTGATTTCTTGCTAGATATGATCCTTCCAATCTTCCAAAAACAACATCACCAAAATTCTTCTCATTGCCATTCCAGGGGTTCTCTTCAAATTTTATGCTGAGATAGGATATTTGTTTCAGTCTGCCAAATATACTCATTAGCATCCTTTGGGGGGAAATTGGTGGACTGTACCAGTACCATATTATAAAAATCATGGGGCCCTGTCCAGGGCCTCCTTAGCCTATTTGATAATCTGTCCCTGGTCAAAACGTCTTTGGTATCTATCATGAGGGGAAAAAAGAAATCCAAGTGTATGGTCAAATAAAGATATTCACAACTGTTATGAGAATATCTTTCCATGAATCCCCTGATTGGACCTTGCAGACTATCATTTGAGAACCTCTGCTTTATACACTTGCCTTGAGTGCTGTTTGAGGAGGAAAAGCTGGATCTAAATAGACAATGGATACATAAATATCTTCCTTCCAACCAATCCATAAATTAACAGCCATTGCTTTCCTTCCATTGCTCTTCAAGACTTTGCAACTATGATGTCAATGAGGTAGCAATGCAAGAAACACTATATGAAATCATCTTTTTAAAGTTGGCTAACATATATGTGGCTTGCATGTGTGAATGAGCCATCACAAGAGGTAGAGCTTTCATGTCACCTCAAACAAAATGTTTTCAATGCAATCATTTCATACATCTAGCCACCAGACATTACGTGCTGAATCATCAAATGTAAACTAGCCCATTATACACTTATACACACTAGCCCTTATAAAACACTAATCCTAAAGATTCACAGCAGCACAGAGAATCACAATAGCACACAGAGCAAAACACACTAGTAGTATTACCAGATACATCCTGTGTAAAGCAAGCCTTCTCCACCATGTATCGTTTTAGTATTATTCACATTTTAAGTGGTTTACTACAATGTATCCCAAGATGTCAACATAGCCCATCTTCCCATGACCAGTCATTCCAGTTTTTACACTTTGAATCCTATCCTACAGGAGGCAGCAAGCTCCATACGATCAGATCTGCTAAGCAGAAGTAGCTTCCATCAGAAAGAAAGAAAGAACTGAAAGGTGTACAGAAGCTGCTGTATTGGTCTGATGCATTGTGAGTCTGTGAACTCTTCCTCAAGCTCTTTTAAAATAATGATGCTGATGAAAAGTATTTGAAGGATCCAATAATGTCCATATACTAACACTATTTACATTGTGCTAGCGAAAACCAATACTTGAGCAACATCAATAAACCAGTCATGCTAGCAAGCACTATCGATGTTGCAGAATTATTGGTTTCTTCAAGCACAGCATAAATAACATTGTGGCCAGACACTGTTGGAGCATTCATCAGCTCAGGCCCCTCGGATTTTGGCTTGCTTTCCTGCGAGCTGGCCTGACTTTTTTTTTTTTTTTTTAAATTTTTATTCATTTTCAACACTATATAAACATAGATAAACATTACCAAAATATAACTGAAACAAAACACAATAAGAAAAAGAAAAACATCAAATATCTGCTGCATACATATTGAATGATTGTTGAGTACAAATATCAAAAACTATTACATATACCTTATCATACTACAACATCTTCGTTCTTAACATAAAAGTGCACCCCCCACCTCGGGATCATTCTTGAGTCCAAAATCTAATCGTTTCTTCTGCTGGTGGTTTCCCACTTCCCTTAGTAAACACAAACACTAGGAACTGTTTCCAAATTCCTTCGAACTCATTTATTTTAGTTACGCCTTTTCTCCACTTAATATTACATGTCAGTTTATCATTAATGGCTATGTCCCATACTTCTTTGTACCATTCCTCAATAGTATATTCCCCTTGGACCTTCCAGTTCCTAGCTACCATCAATCGTGCTGCAACCAACAAATTCGATATCAGCTCTATAGTTCCTTTTCCACACTTTATATCTTCAAATAGTGACAGCAATGCTATTTTTGGTGTTTGTTCTATTTTCATTCCCACTATTTCTTCAATTTCTGAGAACACCATCTTCCATAATCTTTGTACATATTTGCATTGCCACCACATATGTAAATACGTTCCTTTTTCCCCACAACCTCTCCAACAATTTGCTGAATGTTGATCACTTATCTTATTCAATCTAACCGGGGTTAGGTACCACCTCCATAGGATTTTAAAATAATTCTCCTTTATTCTTACTGATAAACTTCTCAACACTCTTTGTTTCCATAGTCCCTCCCAGCTCTGTCGCCCTATTTGTATCTTCAAATCTGATTCCCAAACCATTTTCTCTGTATTCTCTCTAAACTCCTTCTCTAACAATATTTTATATATTTCACTCATTAATCCTTTTGAAACTATACTCCCTCCTTTCCCTTCCTCCTACTACTAATTCTTCAAACCTCGTCATCTTTCTGCACATTCTATTATCTTTAATCCACTTTTTATTCCATTGCTCTAATTGACCATATTCTAGCCAAGATAGCTTCTTCTCCTTTAACAAATTTTCCATATCCTCTCTTGTTTTAATATCTCTTACCCAATCCATTAATCTTATTTTATTTTTCTCTTTTAATATTTTACATAATCTACCCTTTAGATCCTCTGGGAAATTCTTTAACATTATTATCGGTGCTAAGGGAGAGTTGCTCGGAAGCAGCTTCCCTTTAAATTTACTCCAAATTTCCCATTGAGTCCTCAGGAGTGGATTATCTATACTTCCAACCCACTTTCTTCCTCCGTCTTTAAAAAAAACATTCTCCAAATTCATCTCTACCTTATTTATGGTTTTTTCTTCCATCCAATATAAATCTCCTACTCCCATAATTGCTTCTACAACATGTCTTAATCTATTTGCTACGTAGTATAATTTTATGTTTGGGAGACCCATTCCCCCCTTTTTTTGGCTTAGGTACCCATTATTTTTATTCACTCTTGCTCTCTTTTCTCCATTACAATATTTATTAATAATATTTTGCCAACTTTTTATCTCGGTTTCTGATATTTTTATAGGTAACATTCTAAATACAAAATTAATTTTAGCTAATATCTTCATTTTTATTAAGGCTATTCTTCCGAACCAAGATAAATTTAATCTTTTATATTTCTCCAATTTCTCTAATACCTCTTTCTTTAACCTCGTTAAATTTTCCTTTTCAAGATTCTCTAAATTTTTTGTAATTTTAATTCCCAAATATTTAATCTCATTCTTAACTTTCAATTCCATTCCCTTAAATTCCCAATCCTTTTCTTCCTTCTTGGTATAGTTAAACAACATCATCTCTGATTTAGACCAATTTATTTTTAACCCTGTAATTTCCTCAAATTCCCTCAACTGATATTTAATTCTTTCTAACTTTCTTAATGGATTCTTAATGGTCAATAAAGTGTCATCCGCAAACATGTTTAACTTTATTTCCCTTACCTCTCCAATTCCTTCTAACTCTTCATCCTCCCTTAGTGCCTTCGCCAAAACTTCCATAACCATTACAAACAGGACCGGCGAGAGCGGACATCCTTGTCTTGTTCCTCTGGCTAGTCGTATCTTTTCAGTAAGTCCGTCATTTACCACCACTACCGCCGTATTTTGGGAATATAGCTGTTCTATTACATTTTTAAATTTATTTCCAAATCCCAATTTATCTATGATACTCTTTAGTGCCTGCCAGCTCACACAATCAAAAGCTTTAAAAATATCTAATGCCATAATACCTGCCTTAATATTTGCTTTTTTAATTACATTTATTACATTTAAAACTCTACCCACTAAATTATGCATATGCCTTCCTACCACAAACCCACATTGATCTGCTCCTATATATTCTGCCAAAAATTTATTTAGCCGTTTGGCCATAATAGATGTAAAAATTTTAGCATCCTGATTTATTAAAGAAATAGGTCTATAAGAATCGGGATTAGTCAAATCTTTATCTGGTTTTGGGATCAGAATTATCACTGAATGTTCCCATGATTCAGGTATCTTCTCTCCTGATAATATCCTATTATAAAGTTCCATTAATTTTGGAACTAAACAGTCTTTGAAGACCTTATAATATTCTGGACCCAAACCATCTGCTCCCGGTGATTTACCAACTTTTAACTTATCAATAACCTCTTCAACTTCTCTTTGAGTTATTACTGACTCCATTAACTCCTTATATTCTAATTTTATTCCCTTCTTTATAAACCTTCCAATATACTCCTCCACCTTTTCTTGTTGACTTTCTTTACCCTTATACAATTCCTGATAGAATTCCTGAAAAATTTTTATTTTAGCTTTCATTGCATGACAATAATTCCCTCGGCTATCTTTCAACGTTTCTATCCCATTCCTCCCTTTTTCTTTTTGTGTGAGCTTGGCAAGCAACCTTGAGTTCTTATCACTGTTTTCAAAATATTCCCTTTTCATATACATTAAATTCTTTTGAATCTCTTCTATATTTAAATTTTCTAATTGTTTCTTCTTAGCTTGTATTTCCACTAATTTATATTTATCTTTAACTCGCCAATATCTTTCCTCCAAGTTTTTAATTTCTATCTCTAACTTTTCCTGTTCTGCACGTTGTTGTCTTTTTAAACTACATGTTTCTCTAATACAGATTCCTCTTGCTACAGCCTTCATGGTGTCCCAAATGACTGACCCAGCTGTTCCTCCTTTTTCATTAATTTCCCATGACTCCGACAGTTCCTTCCGAATTTTATCTACTATTTTATTATATTTCAATATCTTTGTATTCAGCTTCCATCTATATGCCTCTTTATAATCTTTCTTAACTGTAAATTCTAGACTTAACAAGGCATGATCAGTTACTTTTATTACCCCCATTTCCATTTTACAGATCCTCGTTGCAAAATCTTTTGAAACAAATATATAATCTATCCTGGAGTATGTATGATGAACTGGGGAAAAGTATGAAAATCCAGGCCTATTCCCGTTAAGTAAACGCCACGAATCTAAATAATCATTTTCTTTTACTAATTTATTCAATATAGTCATATTGTTCCTCTTTTCAGCATTAGTGGGATTTGACCTGTCCCGTTTATTATCCATAACCATATTAAAATCCCCAGCTAATATAGCATACCCCTCCTTAAATTCTTCTATTTCTTTAAACAACTTTATAAAAAACTCTCTATGCCTCTCATTTGGGGCATAAACATTAATCAAAGTATAGACCTTTCCCTCAATTTTACCTTTTAACATAAGATATCTGCCCTTATCATCCTTTTTTACTTCTTCTAATATAAACCCACTTTTTTTTTAAATCAAAGTGGCCACTCCATTTTTTTTCGATGTCCCTAATGACTTTTCATAATAGGCTAACCACTTTAATTTTATCATATTCGAATTCTCGGAGCCTTGGTGTGTCTCTTGGACCATTATAATAACTGATCCCTCTTTATTAAGCATTTGTTCTATTCTCTTCCTTTTCACGACTGCCCCCAAACCTTTAACATTGAGTGTTGATACCTTTATCTTTTTATCCATAATCACCCTTTTGAAATCTCTTCCGATCCCTTGTGCTCAGCAGTTCAAACTTGCTTACATAAAAACACAAACTCCATACATAAAACCCCCACCCTCCTACCCCAATCCCTCCTCTCCTACCTTCCCCCCCTCCCCACCCCCCCACTCTAATCCCCCCCCATATCCCCGTGAGTCTAGTACTCCAGCCATCTACTTTAAAGGGGGGGGGAGGCAGTGCTGCGCCTGGCCGGCAGGTTTCTATATTAGCATTTCTATTTGCAATTATCTCCAAACATAATTAACAATTCTCTTACTCTCCAGATGTCCCAGCCTCATTCCCTCCCCCACCCACTCCAGCCCCATTTGCTTCCCCATCCAGACCCAGCCTCTTCAGCAATTCTTTACCTTGATCCAATGAGGTTACTCTGTGTTCCCTCCTCCCATATGTAAATCTTAAGAAAACCGGGTAACCCCATGCGTATAGAATTTTGTTCTGCATTAACATTCCAGTTATTGGTTTAATACTCCGTCTCCAATTTAATGTATGTTGAGAAAGATCATTATAAATTTGCACTGCTTTGCCTTTATATTGTAACTGGGTCAAAGATCTCAATTCTTTCATGATTTGCTCTTTTTTATAATAGTTACCAAATTTCACCAAAATATCTCTAGTCCCTTTGTAGTTTTGCCCCCCCACGCGGTGGACTCGGTCCAGATCCGATCCATCTATTGGTATGTCAGGCATCAGCTCTTTGAACCAGTTCAGAATAATTTCTCTAAGATCTTCTCCTTGTATCTGCTTCAGCTGCTTTATTCGAATTGAAGATCTACGAGATTGGTCTTCCAAGGCGATCAGACGTAATTCCCATTCCTTAAATTGAATATTTGTTGATTTTTCAAAAGCCTCTTGCTTCTTCTGGTCCAATTCCGCTTTTGCCTCTATCTCTTTGATCTTATCCGAGTTTTCTGCGGTCTTATCCGAAAGAACACGCATTTGTTGTCTAAATTCATTCATTTGCAGATCCATTTTTTAAAAAATGATGATATTATTCTCTACAATAACTGCCTTAATTTCTGCTAGGGAGGGAAAGTTGCTGTCCATTGCTTTTCCCCCTTCAGCCATATTCTTTTCTTTATTTGGTACTGTATCCAAAGAAACTGGGTCTATAACTTCGTCTTCCTGGTCTGTTCCAGGGGCTGTATCTTCCAGGTGGGAGAGGTGGGTTAAATTATGATTTGAAGGTTTCTTTTTTTGTATATTCAACTTTTCCCACTTCTTAATCTTTTTTTTAATGTTGGACATAGGACCCTTCTGAGTAGGGCATAAATCTTAGAGCCCCCACTTCCTTAGCAACTTTTACTGGCTTCTCTTCTATGTGCCAAACACACCACCTTCTTCCCGAGGGGGAGGAAATATATTCAGTTCACAACAGCATTCACTAGAGGGGATCAGATCCAATCATTCACAGTTTCTCAAAATCCCACATCTCCCTCACAGAATGCTGTTTCTTCCCCTTCACCCCCCCCTTCTCGACACACCGCAAACAGCTTCCACTTTCCACTTTACAAAGATTACAGCAAACAACTTCAAAGCCAGTATTTCAATCTTTCCAACTTAAGATAAAGGATGAGAAGTGAGGATCGCTGTAAATCAGATCAACGTCTAACAAGCATAAGTTCTTTCTTTTCAAACTGCGACATCAATCATGTTACTTTACTTTCGGTTTTGCCTCTGCAGTTTATAAAGACATTCCGTCAAGCTCACCTCATCCCATCGGCTCTTCTCAACACTTTCCAGCTCCGATAGCTTTTATAATCATTTCCTGTCGTTTGCTCAAAGATTTATGCCCATTAAAAAATAGATAATTGCTTTTTCCGGCAACGCCGCTCAGAGCCTCAGAAGAAACCTGCCACCGCCATGGCTGCCAAGCTCCGCCCCCCGAGCTGGCCTGACTTGATCTGCATCAAGTCGGGACAGTTCACAGATTTTCAGGGGGTGGTGTTATTTGCATAAATAGCATTTTGCACAAATTGCGGTTGCAAATTGTATAATTCGACCAAATTTTTGTTGCAATTTGCGCAAATTCTGGTTGGAATTTGCATGAATTCCAGTTGTAATTTGCATGAATTCCAGTTGTAATTTGCACAAATTCCGGTTGTAATTTGCACAAATTCTGGTTGTAATTTGCACAAATTCCGGTGGTAATTGTGTAATTTTCAAAAACTGTGGCAGTAATTTGTCCAACATATGGTTGAAATTTGTAGTAGTGGTTGAAATTTGCCAAGTTGGGGATGCCACAGGAATCTTGCGTGCCTAAAAAAGGGCAGATTTCCCATTGACAGACATCACTACCCAGCAGTGAGTGAGACCAAACAAGAAGAAAATGGGTCCATGTCCTTTTTTCTCTCTTTCACTTTTCTCCCGTTCTGACACCCTCTTTTCTCACACACTCGTTCTCTCTCCCTCACCACTCAGTCGGCTGCCAGGGGAGGGGCAGACAGCTCTTGCCAAAGGCCTAAAATGATGGCTTGTAGAGGGCTTTTGAAATTAGGCTGAGAGTCATGGACATGGACTCTGTCTCAGCCAGGCTTAGGTTGTGAACAGCAATGCCAAAATCTAGACCTGCATCCTTGATGTCAGTGACTGATTTCAGGAAACAATACACTGGAGCCCAGACTGCAACAAGCAGAAAATACTGCTCAGTTGACCTTGGAAAGATAGTGGCTACCTACTCCTTGCCAGTTTCGTAGGAGCTAATATAGCACAACATGATTCCCTTCTGCACCTGAGGTGGACTCTGTTTCTTTCTCTCTATAGAAACAATTATAAAAAGTAGAAAACTCTCATATATCCTCCTAAAATATCACTGGTGGGGAGAAAATTGGGGGATGTACATTAGTATACTTAAGCAACAGATGCCACTATAATTACAGTAAACAATGTCCAGATTTGAGGAATTCAAGATATTCTAGAAAGCTAAACCAAAAAAATTGCATCTTAGCATGATGAAAATAAGAGGCATTTCCCATTTTGTCTGACATTCTCGCATATAAAACCTGTGAACAGAAGGCACACACACCTACAGAAATATCAAATGCCACTCATCTTGCTAATGTGAGTGCAGACGTAGATAGTTCCATGGTGGCTGGAATGCTTTGGAGATTATATATACTTTAGCCTTCTTGCTTCACCCTACCCTCATCATGCCTTGGATCTGCTTGATTCAAGGCCATATAAGAGCTTGTCAACACCACAAGGATGCATCTGCTAATGGTGGCTATTGGCAGTGCAGTGGTGCCCTCCAAAGTGTTATGCCAGTTTAACAGCCTAAGTGAGTTTGCAACCCCAATACAAAGCTACAAGACATGACAGTGCAGGTACAACCTAGCTCACATTTATTTTATGACAACATGGGACCTTAGGATCAACCTGTTAAATTAACTGTTCAACAATCTGCAAGCTGTAGCCAGATGTGGCCATGTCCTGCTCATGAGTTTCCCGTGGGCAGCTGGCTGGCCACTGGGTGAACAGAATGCTGAACTAGATGGACCCTGGGTCTGATCCAGCAGGGCTCTTCTTACGTTCTTATGCATCCCCTATTAGTAGCATCTTGTTTCTCCTTCTTAACTAGACTGTAGGATCACTGACTAAACGTTTGCACAATATCTTGTCTGACGTACCCGTAAACCTAGGCCTTGTGGAAGCCAAAGATAACCATTTAGACACAACAATAATCATAATAACAATTTAACTAAATAAAGCATACAGAAGCCAAGATGTTTTTTTTAAAAAAAAAAACTGTAAGGAACTTACTGAGCCGTATAATTCCCCTTTCTCGTTCATTCCAAGATAAAGTCCACTGTCTACCCCTCGAATGCTGACCAGGCCCACTGCTATACTGATAAATTCCAGGATACCTGCAAAATATATAACACAAAAATGTACATATTGTTTTCATTCACAAATTTAGTACTTTGGATTCACTTTTAATCAATACTGATGTATTATTAAGATGGCAGCTGTTTTCCACCAGAAGGGAGAATGCCAACAGATGAGTAATTATTAGAGATACAGCATCCTCTGCTTATAAAAGGCAACTGTACTGAGCTTTTTTTCTGAAATTATGCAATGCATACAGCATGTAGGTGCCAAGCCAAAAGCTCAGCCCTTCACAGAGGGCTACCAGGCAGAATAGAAATGAAATAAATAATAATACCCGTTCAAAGAGATTTTTCATAAGCCCTTCCAAGCAAGTACCAGGCCCAATGTTACAGCAATCTGTTGACATGCTAGGATGTCCGGAAAGGTTGGTAACATTATTTGCAGGCTAGCTTTGAAAAGAACAGTATTTATTTGATAGGCTGTGAAAGTTGATTCTGACTGTGTCAAAGCTGATAAACACCACTGAGGGTCTGAATTCATGTTACAGACACAAATGTGTGTAAATCTGTGTTACATTCAGGCACTGTAAATTAACTGGGCACTTTTCCATTAATACAGTTTCTTTCCTTTCCCTCCCTTTCCTTGGACCAGGAGAGACCCTGCTGCAGGCCTGCACTAAGAGCCTTGCTATGGAACTTGTGAGTTCCTGGTTGACAGCTGTTTGGCCACTGTGTGGACAGAGTGCTAGACTAGATGGACCCTTGGTCTGATCCAGCAAGGCTCTTCTTACGTTCTTAACCTGGTCAATAATATACTAAACATATTAATTTACCAATATGTACCTGAAGCCTGAACTCAGTACTAAAGTTTCAATAGATAACACTTGACTAAATGAATTTATATAACACCAACTGGCAAATGCCAAATCCCAATAGTCCTTTGGCCTTTTAATTTCAGGAAACGACAGCCCAGGATGGAACAGAGACAGTGTGTTGGACTCTTCACCATTGATCCTTTAAATCATAGCCTCCTTTCCTACCCCCACCAATGGCAACTTAACGGTGGTCCCATTCAAAAGACACCTTAAACCATGGCTTTAACCATGTTGAATAAGGCTTTTTGCTTTATTCACCCTGGTTAAAGCTGTGGTTTAAGGTATCTTCTGAACATGGCCATTGTGAGGTTCCAAATTTATTAACTATTTAGATGTGTGTGTTTTTAGTGTAAGCAGTATGCTTTTGGAATCCTGCAATGATGGAAGCAGCTACTGAGGCAATTCTCTAGCAGAGAAGCAACAGGCAGGGAGAGAGTTAAGCATCTCCTCTCTCCACATCTCTTCAGGTTTCTTCCCACCTGAAGCAATTTTTCCTGAAATAAAAAGGCCATCAGAAGGGATGACTGAATGAGGAGTTAGGCCCCCACCAGGGCTCCCATTTGCCAGTACCTCCAATTTTAGCCATAAATAATAAAGGTCACCTCCAAATAAACTAAGTTACCTATGGTTCAAATTTTGCCTGTTTATTTTAAAAGAATATTTGAAATTCAGCCCTCCTAATCTTTCCCCTTCCCTTTCCTCAACCCTCGGCTTTACAAGTTCCTACAGCAGCCAGTCCTGCCCTCAGGTCTTGTTGGAGCACATTCCCCATCTATTCCTTCCTCTTTGCCTTCTCTTCAGCTCCACTCTCTCTTATGTTCACCTCTCGTAGTCACCTTGAAGTCATCCCCTTTTGTGCTTAGGCCCAACCAGTGTAAAAGAACAGCAGCAGCTATAACAAAAGAAGCTAGAATTGCATAGTTTGTATGTATACATGCAAATTTAGAAACTATTATTATGATATAAAGAGAAATAGAATTTCATAGCGGAGAAGGCCCTGACCAGGTGAACTGTCAGCTGAGCTACTAACTGTAGGTGGGCAATTTCCAGGCCCCTCACACTCCCTTTCTTATGGCTCTTTATCTTTAAACTAGACATGGATAGACCAGCCCTTCAAATAGAAGACAACTTAAAACAGAGGACTGTCTCTGTAAAAATTAGACACATGCCCACTCTAAACCAGTGACAAGTTTTTAACACCCGTCTCCTTCGCTGCTTTTTTCAGAACCTTTGCCTTCAGCCAACTTACTCTCTTTGGCCCACCAACTCTCCAATCTCCCTGCAGCCCCACAAATGCTGCCGTCACATGGCCCTTGGTAATGTTTCTCCCCCAGGGAAGAAAAAGGGGGCAGTTACAACGTTGTCACAATGATATCAAATCCATCAAGAGTGAAAGGATTTTGCAAAAAGGCAACCAACTGACAACAGCATAACATATGATATGTTATATGATAATATATGTTCTAATTGGGCTCATTCTCCCAGGGAGTATGCTCTGCAAAATACATCTCTGAAAATGTACTTTACATTTCATTTTGTATCTATTCTTCCCAATAACCAAAGCTCTCTGGGCAGTTCACAAAGATTATCTTCTAAGTATCATCCTAGGAAGGCCAAGAGATCCTACTTGGGCCATTTCTACACCTGCCTTTTTCCCCCAGGATCGTTTCTGTGCATCCAAATGCCACACAGGGGATCCCGGGAGCAGGCAGGGACAATCCCTCCATTTGGGAAAACCCTTCGGTGTAGAAAGGGCCCTAGTGTGCTCTATTGTTTGTAGTTCCAGATACAGCTTTGAGAGAGCCCTGGCCAAGGTGTCCTTTGATGGGTCTTATACTCAGGCAGGCATATTTGGCTGCAGGCTGGGGACATTGTGGGATGCTAAAATGGTGGCTAGATCCAGCCACCTGGCACCGGTGGATAGCTCCTTCAGAGTTCTGACTGAAACCCAGAGCAGATGCACCACCCAACTGACATCAGAGCCACCAGCCTCCACTGCATGGTACTGCTCAGAATGCCATGCCATGTGAAAAAAAAACTGAGTTGGGGAAACAGAGCAGGCATCCACAGTGGGCCCTATGGGGGGGGGGGGGCTTGGAGCCCTGGCAACACAACATTTAGTATTTGGAAACAGTAAGTGCAGACTTCTAGTCTGCAGTTCAAAAGAAGTTCAAATCAACTTACTTTATAAGCACTTTTTCACACACCTGCAAAAAAGAAGCCTATCTAACACTGTTTGACTAAAAGAACCCCCTAACGCTGGGTGGTACCTTTTCGTTACTCTTCCTATTCTAATGCAATATACTTTTGTCTCTTTATTGTTATGGTATGGAGCCTCGGAATCTTGTCATGGCTCAGGGCCTCAACACGTCTTACTAGGTGGCCCGCTTCTTTGGAACTCCCTGCCCCTGGAGATCAGGGGAGATGCCAACACTCTTGTTGTTTCTGGCACCACCTGAAAACAATTCTGTTCCAGGAAGCATTCCTTAAATTACCAGCCACGGTTTTTATTGGCATTCTATTTTAAAACATTTTAATATGGTATCTTAATCTTGACGTTTTACTATTGTGTTCTTATGTTCACTGCTCCAGAATCTGTTAGATATGGAGCAGTATACAAATACTGTAAACTAAAAAATAAACAGATCTTGCAATTGAATTCCAAGATAGTGACTTCCCATATATCAGGTTGCAAGAGATTTAGATGTAGGTCATCAGGTGTTCGATTTAAGTAATTGGCTGCAATTTCCTCCAGGATCTTTGACATCACAAAACAGTTCTAGAGCAGAGTGCAACTACTTTAGCCCTTCCAAACAGACAGAATTTGGTAAAGTTCCTTTTTCAAAGGCAGGATCTTCTATAAGCTATCACTTAAGATGGAATAGCTACTACATTTCTCTTCAGAATGGAGGAAAAGCAAAAAGGAACAATAATAATTTTAACTCCACTGGAACGGCTGTACAATCAGTACAGAAGCAAAGTACTTTTACAACTGATACAAATTAGGAATGGGGGAGAAATTGGTTTGGTTCGCGTTTTAACACAAACTTACCTAATTTTGCTCTTTTGAACAAAAATTTTTTTTCCTAAATTTGCATTTGTCCAAATTTAGCAATGGAATCAAAAGCATACCCCAAAAATGAGTATATTTGGGAAAGGTGCACACAAAAATGTATATACTAATGAAAATAACGTTCAAAATTCATTATATTAGAATTACTTGCCAAAATTGTATATATTAAATTGCATACAAATTGCACAGCAATACACAAGTATTAGGAGAAAGGCACAGAAAAGTACATACAAACTTTCATGTGGTATTGAAAAGAAAAGAAAAAATCTCCAAAGTTCAGGATGAACCAAACTTAAAGTGGAAAAATCAGACAGAGTAATCAAAATTGACAGATTTGTCCATCCCTAGTGTAAATATGGTAATAATAATAGGGTGACTATATGAAAAGGAGGACAGGGCTCCTGTATCTTTAACAGTTGTATTGAAAAGGGAATTTCAGCAGGTGTCATTTGTATATATGGGGAACCTGGTGAAATTCCCTCTTCATCACAACAGTTAAAGCTGCAGGTGCCCTGCCATCTTTTAAATCTGGTCACTCTAGTATAGCACCTGCAGCTTTAACTGTTGTGATGAATAGGAAATTTCACCAGGTGCTGCATGCATACAAATGACACCTGCTGAAATTCCCTTCTCTATGCAACTGTTAAAGATACAGGAGCCCTGTCCTCCTTTTCATATGGTCACCCTAAATAATAACCTACTGAGAAAGCAGAGGCAGGAATGCATTTTGCCACCTGTCTGCTGCATTGAGGCAAGAAGCAACTGTTCTCAGGTGAGTTCCCCTGTCCAAAACCATTCAATCCATGCTTGTTGCTAAGCTCTGACCCAGCAGCCTTGCCCAGGTTCCTCTGTACCTTCTGGAGCCCATTGAGAGCCAGGTCTGGCACAAGACACTTTGCTGCCTGAGGCAAAGGACAACATGGCAGCTCCACACATTCCAAGTACAGATTCTTACCCAGGAGCATAGCTTCCACTGCACCTGTGGACAGCAGGCTTGCTTAGCACACACACCTCTGACCCCACAGCATCTCACCACTGCTCCCTACCCCCATCCTTCATCTGCCACCTGAAGCAACTGCCCCACTGGTCCTGTGGAAAGGCCAGCCCTGGTGAGAGCTCTGAGAACTGCTGCCACTGCCCCAGAAAAGAGAAACTGAGGCAGGAAGCCAGCCAGCTCCATCTCTGGCTGCTAAACCTTCACAAAAGCAGAATGCAGGCAGTGTATAGCTGGGACAAACTGGCAGCAAATGAGAGGACAGGACAGGGACAAAGCTGGAGGAGGTGATAGAGAAGAGAGTAGAGGAGCAGAATTCCTTGCCAGCCAGGAGAAGCACTTTGTCGGGGCTTAAAAGGAGTTTCCTGCCCACCTCCTAGGAAGGGGATGACCAATGAATGGAGGTGCAATTCATCTGCAGCAATTCTGGAGGAGCTCAGATATGTTGCAGCTGCAGCAGCCCTCAGCTTTTCCCTCCAGCCTTTGCAACAATTCCACTGCTGCATCATCACCTACGTGCATAGAGAGTTGGAGTCACAAGCTATCCGTGGAAGGTCACAGACTGCAGAAGAATCAAAAGAGGCGACATAGGCTGCTATGTGCTTCCTTCACATCCCCCTTGCTGTAGGATTAATTACTTCCCATGCAGGGATTTTTGCCTAGAAAAGCAGGCAAGGCAAACTCCCTGAAGACAATAGGTGATATAATTGGCAAATTATCCCCTATTCTTATGGATCAATGCCTATCTCAGAACAGCATGTGCTTATGACTGTTAGAAAGGCATCTTTTATTTAGGAAAATGAAACCAACCACAGAGAGAGAGAGAGAGATACATACAACCTACCATATGTTTCATTTTATAACCTCTATCAATAGGACAGGTCAAGGGAAGGTTTATATAATTCAAGGATCCTTAAGCACTGAGAAATATCGTATTTATATCCCATCTTTCCTCTAAGGACCTCACAGGAACATAAATGGTGTCCACCCACTTTATCTTCATAACAACCCTGTGAGGTAGGTCAAGGCAAGTGATTATAGCAGGTTCACGGTCACCCAATGAACTTCATGGCAAAATGGGGATTTTAACCTGGATCTCCTCCACCCTAGTCTATCCAACTCTCTAACCCAGAATTCATCAACCTGATCCTCCCCACTACCTCAGTGTTTTGGACCATCTCCCGTAATTCCCAGCATAATCAATGATCAGGAGCTGTAGTCTGAACATCTGGAGGGCTCCAGGTAAGGGGAGGTTGTTTTAACCACGATGCTACTCTGGCTGTCACATTTTGCATGTGCATGTACACGCACACACTGCAGGATTACTGCCAGCATCAACTGAGGGCTCATCTACACCAAGCAAGATATTCCACTATGAAAGCAGTATATAAAAGGCAAGAGCCACACTACTGCTTTATAGTGGTATTGAAGTGCACTGCAGGATCTTCACTTCTGCTTTATAGTGGTACTGAAGTATGGGGCCCATGCCAGCTCTACACCAAGCAGGATATAACACTATGAAAGTGGGATGAAAGCGGCATATGGTACGTGTCAATGGGCCCCAACAGTTGTCAGTGCACTTCAATACCGCTATAAAGCAGTAGTGTGGCTCCTGCCTTTTCTATACCTCTTTCATAGCGGAATATCCTGCTTGGTGTAGATGAACCCTGAGCCATTCAGTATCAGAGGTAGGAGTAAGTTTTTCCTTCGCTGCAACAGTGCCTTTATGGGAAACACTTTACTCCCCCACCACAGGAAGCAATGTCAACCATCAGTTATATGGAAGAAAGTAAAGGCAGCGTATTTTCAGTACTGATTTCAGTGGGCTATGACTCTACAATGGGTCTATCCAAGGCACTGAACCTGTTTTGAAGATAGGGTTCAGCACCTTGGATAACTCCTTTAGAGTTTTAGCTGGTTCTGACTGAAACCCAGAATAGATTCATAGCCCCACCAAATTCAGAGCCACAGCCTCCACTGAGTAAAGGAATGCATCTGGGATGTCTGGGGGGGGGGCACTGAACTTGTTCCCTATTGAGCATGCAGTAGGATTTAGGGACTTAGTCCCTCCAGTATGATAGATAGGTGATGGATGGGTATTTTGTTAGTTGACATAGCTAAAAGAAGTGTTTTCCTTTGCCCCCTCAGATCTAAGCTGAGCAGGATCTACACTACTGCTTTAAAGCGCTTTATAACAGTTATAAAGCACTTTAACTGCTTTAAAGCTCTATAAAACTGTTATAAAGCGCTTTAAAGCAATAGTGTAGATCCAGCTCTGGTTACAGTCAACTATGTAATTGGAATTGCAGCCTACACTGCAAAGTAAAGGCTCTAAAAATGTTTAATATCATGGAATGGGCACAGAAGAGAACCATGGAATGGGCATAGAAGAGAACCAGTCTAGCGCAGTGGAAAAACTATCTGTACCAGGAGATCTGAGTTCAAATCTCCTCACCTCAGCCATGGAGCTGACTTGGGCCAATCGTGCACTCTCAGTCCATAACCTACCTCACAGTACAGTTATAGAATCTTGGAAAGAACTTTAGAGGTCATCTAGTCCGTCCCAATTCTCACTGCAGGATCTGCAATGCAGAATTTAATTATAGCATTCCTGTCATGCAGCCTTTATTTATACAACTCCCCCAGGGAGCCTGTTCCACAATCTTACAGGTAGGAAGTTTCCCCTAACATTAGCCAAAAAATAGTTCTGCCCTGTGGAGAAACAGAGAACAAAGCTGCTCCATGTTCTGCCCATCTAAAGACAACTACCATCTCTCTCCTTAAGGGAGAGGATAAGATGGGAGAATCTTGGGTTAGAGCTTTAGGCTTAGTCATGCTTAAGTGCAGATCCGTTGATTTCAATGGGTCTGCTCTAAGTGTGACTAAGGGCGTAATCCTAAACATGTTTCAACAGGCAAAAGTCGTACAACTCCCAGCAGGCCCCAGCCAAACGGGGAATGCTGGGAGTTGTGGGACTTTGGTCTGTCGAAACGTGCCTAGGATTGGGCCCTAAATCGAAATCCAACCCCTTGGAAATGAAGGGCAGGGCCAAAGCGTCACGGAAAGAAGGAAAGAGCGAACTAAAGAAGTCTGCAAGGTGCCTTTTAATTCGTACTCTACGGCTGCACTGGGAGAAGGGAAAGAAAGGGCAAGAAAAGACAAAATTGGCTTTATAGAGAGAGGGCAAGCTCTGTTTAGCACGCCCGGGCACCAGGGGAAAGAGAAACCGTGCGACGAGGCGAGGTCATTCCTCACCAAAGCCTTGCCTTACCCGCCCCGCCTAGCACCGCCCGAGTCCTAAGGCGGTGAGGTTGTTCGCCCGTCCTTCAAAGAAACGCTGCTGCGGGGATCCCGCTTCTCCGCTTTCCTCAGCTATTGCCTGCAGCAGAATGGCTCCGGGCAAGGAAGGACGCCGCTGCAGAAGCAGCAGCAGCCGGAAGCTATGGGCGTTTTGACTGGGCGCTGAATCCAATCGGGCTCGCTCGGCAAGAACCGGGCAACCTTGGCGCGCAACCTTCCAGGGCCGCTTCAACGACCTTTGCAGGGTGTCGCTCGAGGACGCTTAGCAGCAGCCGCCGGCGAGACGAGCCGCTTGCTGAGCCTGGACCGCGCTCACACACTGGCCCGGCGAGGCTCTGCGTCTTCTGTACAATCCCGAGGGTCCACACGCGGCGATGCGCTCGGAGCTAACCTTACCCGTTGCGTGCGAACCACCCGCCTACCCAGCCCGCTTGCTTCCTTCCCTCGGCCCTGCTGGCAGTTTCTGGGTAGATTCCACTGGGCCGTGCTATCTTTCTCTTGCCTGCTCTGACCGGGGAGGCGGAGGGTGTCTTAAATTCGAAACAAAACAAAAAACTGGCCACGCAGTCCCGGGGCTGACGCAAAAGACACGCCTCCCCTCAAGACTAATGTCTTAGACCAAAGGAGGCTCCATTAAAGAAAGGACGAGACCCTGTTACCAACGCTTTGATCACACAGGACGGCGTTACAGCCATATCCAGTTAGTAAATCGCTGCAAAAAGGAGCTTACTTATACAGGAAGTTTTTTTTTTAACGTGTTAAAGATGTCATCTGTAAGGGCTTCCTGACTCAGTGTGACGTAATTTATGGAGTGCCCCAGGCACGTGTTTAAAATAGACTTCAGATGTAATGCCGCTTCTGAAGACAGCAAACTGCTCCCTGATTATTAGTATTAGTATGGCTTTGACCCCTCCTCACAAAAAACCCTCCTCACAAAACCCCCTTCACGGATAGCTCCCTTTATTTTATTTTTCAGTTAAATACACTGTATCTGTCTGTCCTCCCCAAAACTGCTAATTGAGGATAGGAAACTGGGAGGAAGCCCCTTAAACCCAATGGGGCTTACTTCTGAGTAAACATGTATAGGAATGCACAGTTAGGCAAAGATATTAGGTAGGGCCTTATACACCAGCCTTCCCCAACATGGTACCCTCTAGATATTTTGGACTTCAACTCCCATCAGCCCCTGCCAATGGTCCACAATTCTGAGAATTGTAGTCCAAAACATCTGGAGGGTACCAGGTTGAGGAAGGCTGTTAAATACAGTTAGTGCACTTCCAAGCCGCAGTAGCCTGAGGCTGGTTTAGACAAACACATGTGGATGATGTACAGAGAGACACGCCTTACAAACTTTGGTTAAATTCTTATGATATAAATCAAAGACCCCCTAGGAACTGCATGGAGACTGCCATGCCGAGGAGGCTGAGATGCTATCTTGGAGCTATATATACTGTTAGTCTAACTTAGGTCCCATTCATTTTAATGGGTCTATTCTAAGTAGAACTGACATTGTGTACAACCCTTGGAGATCCCTAGCCACACCACGGATCTGCTATTCCCAGAGTTCCCTTAGACAAATGAGAAAAGTATGTCTTTAGGGTTGCAGTTTTATATTCATGAAACGTACAAGTAATAAGCTTAGAAGCACCATTCAAATATGTTGGCCTATTGCAAAGTAAACATTTTGGGGGATCAGCATGGGTCCAAATATATTTGGGATCACACCCTTCCTCCTTATTTCTGCACTGCCTGCTCCAAATTAACCCTTATTAAAAAGCTAATCCTTTTAAAAGTCTGCTTCCCATAAAATAGCAGAGTTGGAAGGGGCCTACAAGGCCATCAAGTCCAACCCCCTGCTCAATGCAGGAATCCACCCTAAAGCATCCCTGACAGATGGTTGTCCAGCTGCCTCTTGAAGGCCTCTAGTGTGGGAGAGCCCACAACCTCCCTAGGTAACTGATTCCATTGTCATACTGCTCTAACAGTCAGGAAGTTTTTCCTGATGTCCAGCTGGAATCTGGCTTCTTTTAACTTGAGCCCGTTATTCCATGTCCTGCACTCTGGGAGGATCGAGAAGAGATCCTGGCCCTCCTCTGTGCGACAACCTTTTAAGTATTTGAAGAGTGCTATCATGTCTCCCCTCAAACTTCTCTTCTCCAGGCTAAACATGCCCATTTCTTTCAGTCTCTCTTCATAGGGTTTTGTTTCCAGACCCTGATCATCCTCGTTGCCCTCCTCTGAACACGCTCCAGCTTGTCTGCGTCCTTCTTGAATTGTGGAGCCCAGAACTGGACGCAATACTCTAGATGAGGCCTAACCAGGGCCGAATAGAGAGGAACCAGTACCTCACGCGATTTGGAAGCTATACTTCTATTAATGCAGCCCCAAATAGCATTTGTCTTTCTTGCAGCCATATCGCACCGTTGGCTCATATTCAGCTTGTGATCTACAACAACTCCAAGATCCTTCTCGTTTATAGTATTGCTGAGCCAAGTATCTAAGCATCTTGTAACTGTGCCTTTGGTTTCTATTTCTTAAATGAAGAACTTGGCATTTATCCCTATTAAATTTCATCCTGTTGTTTTCAGCCCAAGATCACTTTGAAGGTTGTTTCTGTCTTCCAGGGTATTAGCTATCCCACCCAATTTTGTGTCATCTGCAAATTTGATAAACGTTCACTGAACCTCCTCGTCCAAATCATTAATAAAAATGTTGAAGACTACTGGGCCCAGGACTGAGCCCTGCGGTACCCCACTCATTGCCTCTCCCCAGTTTGAGAAGGTTCCATTGATAAGTACTCTTTGAGTCTGATTCTGTAGCCAACTGTGAATCCACCTAATAGTTGTTCCATCTAGCCCACTTTTAGCTAGTTTGTTAATCAGAATATCATGGGGCACTTTGTCGAAAGCTTTGCTGAAGTCAAGATATATGACGTCCATAGCATTCCCACAGTCCACAAGGGAGGTTACCCAATCAAAAAATGAGATCAAATTAGTCTGACAGGATTTGTTCCTGACAAATCCATGTAGGCTTCTAGTAATCACTGCATTGATTTCAAGGTGTTTACAGATTGACTTCTTTATAATCTGCTTCAGAATTTTCCCAGGGATGGATGTCAGACTGACTGGTCTGTAGTTCCCAGGTTCCTCCTTTTTGCCCTTTTTGAAGATAGGGACAACGTTAGCCCTCCTCCAGTCGTCCGGCACCTCACCCGTCTTCCACGATTTTGCAAAGATAATAGACAAAGGTTCTGAGAGTTCTTCCGCTAGCTCCTTCATTACTCTAGGATGCAGTTCATCGAGCCCTGGAGATTTGAACTCATTCAAGGAAATTAGGTGTTCTTTGACCATTTGTTTATCAATCTCAAACTACAATCCTGCCCCCTCAACTTCTGCTTCACTTTTTCCAGGGGGGTCATACACCCACTTTTGAGAGAAGACTTTTATTTCTATTATAAGACTTACCTGAGCAGGGATTATGTTACTTTTCTGTTCTGAACAGAACCTAGCTAGTTTTAACAGTACTACCTGGGTACAAGGTTTTTTGCCATGGTGTACAAAGCCTAAATGATTTGCCCAATTTGCTTTCCTGACCTTGGTTTCTTAAGGTTTCTGATGAAACTATATAGGAGATCCCTAGGTTGGGATATAATATGAAATATGGCTTGGCTCACTTCTTTGATTCCTTTGGAGCTTTCTGCAGGTGCCACACTAGGAGAAGTGTGCTGATCTTTGGTCAATCTGTATGGATGTGATAGGGGAAGTTTTTCTCTCCCACAAATTTACCATTCTGTTAGTATAATTATGCCTGTCTGAAACCAGGATCCCTGTGGAAGGCCCAGCAAAAAGCAAGTTACACACACAAATACACACATCCTGTAGCCTGATCCTATGCATAGTTACTCAGAAGTAACTCCCATTGAATTCAGTGGGGCCCACTCCTAAGTAAGTGTGCAGCCATAGTTAAAGAATAGAATCTCACTGCATGTCTTACTGTTCCCTTCCCTGTGATTCTTTGGTAATTAAATTAGAGTCAAGTTCCATCACTTTACATGTGCCTGACCCATAGGTTGCTCAGCTAAGGCTCCCATCATCCCCAGCAACCATGGTTGTTCTGACATTCAAACGCCTTCTTAAAACTCATGTCTTTACAGAGGCTTTCCATGAAATGTGACCCAGCCAGCTTGGTTTTTACTGCACACAGTAGAACACCCTTGCCCAACACATCTGTATTTATGTTCACCCATTATAAGTAGTAGCTATGCTGGCTGAGGCATGCTGGGAGTTGTAATCCCAACACATCTGTATTTATATTTCACCCCTTATAAGTGGTATATAAATTTGAATAAATAAATAAGAAAATAAATGTCTAACACACCTGTAGGGCATCAGGTTGAGCACAGATAGGTGAGGACATCATATCAAGCCCTGTGACCTCACCTAATCTCACTCTGATCTCACAGACTTCTCTGTTGCAAACTACACATAACCTATTCCTTTCTGAGAAAGTCACCTGTACATGGGGTGACCAGATGCAAAGGAGGATAAATGCCTTCTAGGCCCCTTCCAATCCTACTATTCTATGATTCTATGATTCTCTTGCATAGGTGAAGGAGCATCAGCATGTGTGATTTTACTATCCTACAGCTGGGCAAAACGCCTCATGACATGACCATGAAATGGGTACATGGAATCATAGAACTATGGAGCTGGAAGGGATCACAAGGATCTTCCAGTTCAACCCTCTGCAATGTGCAGGAAAACCAATTAAACCATCCATGAGAGGTGGTTGACCAGCCTTCTTCTTAAAAACCTCCAGAGAAGGAGAACCCACAACCTCTGTAGATAGACTGTTCCACTGCTGTACAGATATTATCCTCTGGAAGTTATTCCTTACATTTAATTGAAATCAAGGTAGCTGTAACTCATACCCATTATTTCGGTTCCTGATATCTGTAGGCCATGGAAAACAGTTCTTGACCATCCTTCCTGTGGCACCCTTTTAGGTACCTGAACCCTGTTAACATGTCTCCCGTCGGTCTTCTTTTCTCCAGTCTGGAGCTCTTTTACATCTGGTCACCTGGGACCTCTCTCCTGCCCACTAGTACACCAGACATGCCCAAACATTGTTTGCCCTTTAAAATCTTCAAGAAATAAGGGACAGGCTTGGATCTAACCGCAAGGTGAGCTATCCAGTGCGCTCGTTTTCGAATATAAAAGGAGCCGCTTCCCTCGAAACGTGAGCATGCAGTAGCTCCAGAAAGCAGCAGCGAGAGCCCAGCGCAGCCGAGCGGCGGGGTATAGGACCCTGCGGCGGCCTCCTGCTGCTGCCACGGCAAACGCGCGAGCGAGCCGAAGCGCCAGTTCGGCCGCCGTACACCTGCTAGCGGCGTGAGCCCGCGGGCTGCCGCTGAGCTCAACCGCAGCATGCAAATCTCGCCTCTTAACGCACCAGAGCTTCCAGCTTTTGATCTCGCCCCACCGCCAAATGTACCGTAAAGAGACTGCAGCCGCGTCCTTTCGCGCGTACGCGCCGGCCTGCTGCACCAGATCTCTCGCCTCTGCTGGGCGGCTTGCCACGGGGGCGTGCAGCACCAGCCCGGACCAAAAGAAGGGGGCGTGGGTGGGGCGAATGGAGATGCGCGCGTCATCTGCCAACTTTCTTTCTCAGCTTTTACCTACTGAATCTTGATTGCTTGGAATCCCCCCACCCCTCAAGTTTATCCACTTAACGCTGGAGCTGGTTGGGTAGAGTGTGCTCCCACTTGAACCACCTTAATGTAAAACATTTTAAAGTCTCTATAAATCCAACATCATTATTAGCTGGATCCGCAAAATATATTCCTCTAAGAAACGGTGCCCGGGCATGAAAAGGAGATGCGTGCGCGCGCACACAACTAAGAAAAGAGGCTGTATTACAACCCCCATCATCCCCAGCCAGCCGCCAAGCCGGGTGGGGAGGATGTCAGTTGCAGTCCAACACATCTGGAGGGCCCCTGATTGGGGTGGGTGAGTGAGTCTGTCCTAGGTTGCGAGGAACGGAGGACGAAACCGGATGACTTTGCATGTAACTAGAGCTTCTCGCATCATCCTTCCCATAATGACCCCTCCAAAGCGCATCCCTTCCTTTCACAACAACGGCAGTATCTAAACAGCACTTGAAAGCAGTAAAAGAAACAGTTTAGATCTTGCTCAACATCTGGCATTAAAACATGACGGTGAAGGAAGGAGGGGGGGATCACCACAGGACACTGCTTTTACGACCTGGTTTAAGTGCTGTCAGGTGGATTCGCTCAGAAGTTAACTCCTTCCAAACAGCAGTTGGGAGCCCGGCAACTTCAAGTAGCATCATCTTGTCTCTCCCGCCCCCTTCAAAACTTAATCTGCAGGATTCAGTCAGACCCGTCCAGCATAATAACTCATTGGCAATGTATACAGTAGACCTGCAAGCAGCCTTCCCCAACCTGATGCCCTCCAGACGTTTTGGCCTACAACTCCCAGCATTCTTGAAATTGGATAGGGCTGATGGGAGTTGAAGTCCAAAACACCTGGGGTGTGTTTTTTGGGGGGGGGGCTAACTTGCAGCCTCTTTGAAACGCATCAGATGTGTGTGGATCCAAGCACCCGAGAAGCATCCCACCAATACAGCCTCTCCCAAGCTGACGCCCTCCAGAAGTGTTGGACTGAGCCAACATTTCTGGAGGGCGTCAGGTTGCAGAGGAGGCTGAACTAGCTCACTCGCCTTTCTATGCTGAGTCACAAATAGGATCCTTTGGAAATGAACTCTCCGGAATGCCCTTTAAAAAAAAGTGCCCACGTGATCTTTTTAAGTTTCAGGGAAGCCTGCGCGCTACTGACGGAAAACGTTGCGCGTGGATCTTTCCTCCGATACCTGCATAATGTTCGGACATGCGGGCGGGCATCGTTCAGGGAGACAAAGATAAGCGAATGCCTCGGCTACTATTATTATTTCATGACCAAGAGATCTCGGTTTATTATGCAGGCACCGACAGCACCGCTGAGAGAACTCTTGGCAGGAGCTACTGACGGGGTGGGTCGGATGGGGAGGGAGGAAATCCTGCAAAGGGGGGAGGGGAGAAAGAGGGGCGGGATCCTTCTATACACTGTTTTGCAGGTGGATGGAGCCAGATATTAACGCTGTGTGAGCAGAGAGAGTTGGGAAGGTACTTTTCGGATGTGCCTCAAGAAGGCGTTATCTTTTCTTACCAGCACAATCCTGTGCATGCCCACTCAGAAGTACGTCTCCCTGGCTTGAATCCAGACTTAGGCATGCTTAGAATATACACCCATTGAAATCAATGGGACTGAAGTATGATTAAGTCCAGATCTAGTCCATTAAGTTCAAGGAAACTCACTTCCAGGTAATCGTGTAAAAGATTGCAATTTCAATAAGTCCATTACACGTTAGGAGATCCAAACCTTCTCGATAGCAGTAGAATAACTTCCTATGCATCCATGTCAGTCCTACTTAGAGTAGACCCATTGAAATGAATGGAAGTTTAAGTTAGACTAATATTGGAATTATTATTATTATTATTACCCCTACCACAAGCCTGGTTTGAGGCAGAGGGGAGTGGTAGTCCATATATTTTAGTTTCCCATACTTTGTGGCTCTTGAGTTTAAAAAACTCTTACTTGAACGATTGCAGGGGTGTCCCTTGTGCATGCCATCTGCAAATTCCGGAGGCATTTCCTCTTCGGAGCTGTTCAATAACAACAACCATAATCCTCATCATCGACTCCTCCTCCTCCTCCTCCATCCCATTTCCTCCCTACAAAAAAAGAAATCCAGACCAACTTCTGTCACCGTCTTTCCCACGGCCACCAGAGGGTTAATCGCCCCATACCTACCAAATCTGCTGTGGTCTTGCCTGGTTCCTTGGATCGTACCATTGGGGAAAATTTCTAAATGAAATCCAGTCCTGCAGTAGAGCTGCCTCCGCCTCAGGATCCCTTTTAAATGATCCAGGTCCGTCACGGCCGGCCCCCGGGGGAGACCCGCTGCTTCGGACTGCCCCAGGTGGTCGCTTAGCAAGACCGGGCTGTCGGCCGGCAAGACCGGCACGTTCCCAAAAGGCGCCGCATCTTGGACCCCGAAATAGTTCCCAACTTCACCTAAGGGAGCCATCAGGAGCGAGGGGGAGGGAAGAGGAGGGGGGGAAGGTCGCCTTTTTTGTGTGTGCAGCAAAATTGTAACGCTAGTGCCCAGACCCAAGATTTCTCCCCCCCTTTTTTTCTTTTCCACTCCACTCTCCCCTTGCAGTTACATGGAGGGGAGGGGAGAGGAAGCGTTCTTGCTTTAATCCATCAATATATATTTAAAAGTAATCTGCTGTTTTGACTGGTCTCAGGTTCAAGGTCAAGCCGCTGCACGTCTTAAGAAACCACCGCCACGTTCGACTCACACCGTGACATATTTATAAACACATCAGAGCGGGGGAAGGTCTCCGAGTGGAGCCGGGTTGAGCGCATCGATATTCCCTCCGGGCTCAGCAAGCGGTAAGGTGGTCTTCTGCCCATCCGGCCGTAATGAGGATAAGAACCCGTAGTTTCTCCATCGGGCTTAGCAGCAGCAGCAGAACCACCATCGCAACTTCGGCGTTAGAGGAGGAGGAGGAGGAGAAGGGAGGCGCGTACATGGGTTATTGGTAGATGCATTTAAGATGCACGGACGATGCCAGGGTTTTTTATGGATTCGGATCCCAGAAAGGCATGCGCGGTTTTTACTCTATAACAGACTGCATACATCAGCACGAATCCTGTGAGGAGGAGGAAGAAGCAGCAGCAGCAGAGGGGAGGGGGGATCTCAGGTTTGCTCGCTGAGACAAATCCCACCACCACCAAAAAAAAGGGAGGAAAGAGTAATTGTTTCTATATAATAATTATAATAATTATTATAATAATGGGGGGGAAACTTTTGACGTCCAGATCTATTATCCAGAATCCTCAGCGGATGCCCCTCGGTTTAGCCTGGCCGACGATCCACCGTGGTGAGCAAGGAGAGAGCGAGGGAGAGGCGTCCAAGGGCTGCTAGTGCCTCCCCGCTGCGTTGCCTTGGAACAGGTGTAGCTTCTGCAGGGCTCCACCGTTGTACTCCTCCAGCTCCGAGCTGCTGCTGCTGCTGCTGCTGCTGCGGCTCTCGACTGTGGCGCTCCCATCCAAGCACGCAGGGAAAAGTGGCGCAGGAAGAGGCATTGGGCTGGGTTTAAGGTAGTCCAGCTTGCGGGCGGCGAGGGTTTCCCCCCGGTCCTAGCGCGCAACGTTACCTGCTGCAATAGAGCGGCGGCGGCGGCTCCCGCCTCCATCCCAGCCCCAGCATGCTCGATGCAATGGAATCGCCTCGCGCAAGCAAGTGCCGCCGCTTTCTCGCGCTCTCACTCCCTCGCTTGTCTCTCCTCGCTTGCTCGCCTTTTTTTCCTTTTTTTTTTTTTTACTGCTCTGCGACACTCCCGCCTCGGCGGCTTCCAGATAAGACAGAGAAACGCCACGGGCCGGAAACTTTGAAGCCGCGCTTGAATCGTGGGCAACGGGAGAAAAGCGGCGGGGGGCGGCGGGGGGTGGGGCTGTCCTTCTACCTATTGATACAGGATGAATACAGCAAGGTGGAAAGGGCGGCGTGGCCGTCTTGTTCAGCAAAGCGCGCTTTTCACCCAGGTGTTCCACCACCCGCCTCGCGGACCTGGGGCGTCGGGAGAGGCGAGGGAGTAAATAAAATGTCAACTTGTGCACGTTTGCTTGGGGGGGGGGGGGCACTTGAGTTCCGTGAGGCTATCTCGCAAGTTGCTCCGGAGCTGCCGCCTGATAGCCAGGGGCTAGCCAGGCTTCCTCGGAAGTAAACCCTATCGTGTGAGCTTATTCCCAAATTGAGATGGGGGAGGGGGCTCGCGCGGGGCACACACGTGCCTGCTGTAAACCTCGTCGTACGCGCGGCGGGGAGGGCGAGAGGGTAAACGAGCTTGGGGATCGGGGTCTCACTCGGACACAAACGCGGGACCGATCGGGTGCGCGCGAGGCAAACTCCCGGCTATGTCAGTTGGGACGGAAGTCCTCCTCACGTCGGGGCGTCCTGGGTGATTAAAAAAAGAGGGGGTGGGGACTGCCTGGATGGAAAGGATGACGGTGATGACGGAGGTTTTGGACTACGAATCCCATCATCCCTGGCCATGCTGAGTGAGGCTTATGGGAGTTGTAGTCAACCTATCTGGAGGGCGTCAGGTTGGGGATAGGCCGCTGGCCTAGAGGCTCTTGCATCAAGAACCGTTGCGAATCTTAGGCTGCAATCCTCCTATGGAGGCTAACTAGAGAGAAAGTTCCGTTGAATGTAGTGGAGCTTACTTCCGAGTAAACATGCACCCGGTTGCCCTGCTGCTGCACGCGCGTGCTCCCTTAAGCTGGAACGCCCCTAAAAGCAACGGGATCATCGACTCCTGCGAAATGCGTTTTAGGGCCCTGGTGGTTCCTGTTTTCTTTCCAGATCGGGCTCGAATTCAACCCGGCGCGGCCCACAACTTCTGCAGCAAGCCAGGAGACTTGCGAGGGTACCGCGAGAGGAGCTGGAAAAGTCACCGCTGCCCGACTGCGCCAGCGCGTGGCGAGGCGGCCTTCATGTGCCGCCACGTGCTCCATTCAAAGCCGGGGATGGCCTGCGTTTTCGTCACCAGGGCGCAAAGCCGCTGAAAACAAATTGCTGGTTGCCAAGTTGATCCGGTGGTGTGTCTTGATTCACATGCCAGCCAGGCTTTTGGAGTCGGGCGATCTGAAAAATGTAATACCAGCAGCTGCTGCTGCCACTCAAATGTTATTGTGATTAAAGCTCTCTGATTATTAACACTACACTCCTAAACTGCACTTAAATCCGCAATCCCCGGGTCTTAATTAGGCCATAGGTAGACCTAAGGTTTATCCCTGGATCGTCCAGGGGTCAAACCTGTTCATCTAGGTGACACACAGGGGATCCAGTGCTCAGGCAGGGGCGAACCCTGGATGATCTCAGGATAAACCTTAGGTCTAGCTGTGGCCTTAGAGACCCCGGCTTTACATATCTCGTCCTCGGAATCTGTTTTCCACTAGCCTTGGAACATATAAAGAGACCATGAGGACCACAGTGCTCCTGAGCATGGGCGGAATGCCAGCTATGATTAAAGCTTACAAGTCAGAGGTTTTGTGTGTCACAGGCTGCCTTGATAATCATTTTCAGGGTGTAGCTTACAAATGAGGATTTTAGCTAAAAGGCTTCCTGATTGCTGGGGAACATGGGCGGGAGGGTGCTGTTGCACCATGACCTGCTTGTTCATCCCTGGCTGATGGCTGCTTGGCCACTGTGCGAACAGAGTGCTGGACTAGATGGACCCTTGGTCTGATCCAGCATGGCACATCTTATGTTCTTATGATTGTGAAAGATTCAGTAGGGCTGCCCTGATTTAAATCCATGCACTCCAATTAGCTGAGCTGTGAATCAGATGACTATGGCAGCTTTCAGGAGATACACTTAAAATCGTGGATTGATTTCATTTATTGAAGGCTGTGTAAATCAAATTAAAAGGCGACATGGACTAGAAAATCTACATCTTATTAAACATGTATCTTCTGCTTCCTACTTTGCATTTAATAATATTCCAAGTAATAGGGTTGTTTGGGGAAGTGACAGGTTTTTTTTAATTATGTTTAATCTCAGGAAAACCACCCAGAGAGCTTCAGCTATGGAGCGGTATAGAAATGTAAATAATATTAATTAATTAATTAATTAGTTGCCATTATTATTATTATTATTATTATTATTATTATTTATTGCATTTTTATACCGCCCAATAGCCGAAGCTCCCTATACCTTAGGGAAAGGCAGTTAAGAAAAGTAATAATGATAGAAAATGGAAGGTAGTTAAAATCAAGTATGCAGTCAGCCCAATTTACACTTTTTATTCAAATTATAAATGCAGAAAATTGTGGGGGTGGGGGAGGATTGAAGTGGAGAAGGCTTCAAAGGGGTTCTTAGCATCACTTGTGAAAATGCCATGACAGCACAATTCTATACATGTCTACTCAGAAGAAAGCCCATTTATTTTAATGGTGCTTACTCCCAAGGCAGAGTTGCAGCAACCTAGGATATTCCTGTTGTGCCACTCAGTTTTTTGAAATGTGTTTCAGAATAATAATTAAAAAAACTCCAACATACTCCAACACAGCTCAAGGTCCTGATATGGTCCATTTCATTTTCCGAGAAAACCAGGAAGTCAGAGGAGATTCTTTTATTTTTATTTTTAATCCTATGCCTCCGTATCTCTCTGTGCTGTTGTACCTATGAAAATAACAGGCTCTTTCAAATGAAATCTCCATAACCGGAAACTTCTAAGACAGTCATCTGTCAAGATGCTTAACTCCACTTTCCTGCCTCAAGGCAGTGGGTTGGACTGATGTTCCCTGTGGTTATTTCCTATGGTTGCCTTCGCCTGAACAAAGGCTAAGAGCATTAGCTCCTAATTCTGTAGGAGTTACTCAAGCAAACGTGCCTCTCTTCTGCCTTGCTCACATACACACTCTCTCTACAGGAGTGCTATTCCCCATTTTTCCCCCATTTTTTATCAAGGAGGATCATGTTCAGCAAAGCCTTGTGTTGACATTTTATTTATTATATTGTAAAATGTACACTCTACTTTTCATCCAGTTGAGCAGGTCCAAATCATCCAATGTATCAAACGAGGTAGGCAGGTTAGGTAGCCAAAGATACACAAGCTAAATACCAATAAAATAATGACCTACCTGTTAAGTAAAACCTCCCTTGAAAATAACGACCTACCGGGTAAGTAAAAATATCACTACAGTCTTTCAAAATATATATTTAAATTTATTTTAATATAAGAAACAATAAAAGGTAACCAGACATAGAGTACAAAACATTCTTTCAAGCATCGCTACAGTTTAGGAACTAAGTGTACAATCCTAAACCCGTTTATTTGGGAACAAGCCCCACTGAACTCAACAGCACTTGTTTCTGATACATATCTTTGGTGGAAATGTGCATGAAGACACATATTTTCATGTGAAAATACAACAAAGCTTGCAATCTGAGACAGACATGAAGTGGAATGAGCTTCAAGGTGGAAATTGGAGAATGCTGATGAGCTTGGGATTTGCTGATTTGCACATCCCTAGATTGTCTGGTCAGCTTTCGTGCATGGAATGGGAATACTGGTGTCATCCTTTGTCTCAGACAGTAAAAAATAATTTGTCCGGTCCTGAGCTGTGGACTCCTTCAATATACACAGGTGATATGGCAGCTTCTTTCCTGTGGTGCATCATGTGTCACTATTCCAACCATGGTCTGAAATGACCACATGGGACTTTCTAGGTGATGGACACCATTCATCCCAGCTCAGTGTCAATCGGATGGGAAAAGACATACACAGTCGGTTGCACTCACATGCAGATGTGAAGGTGGTCCTGGTTTTAGGCTAATTTCATCTTGGCTTGTTGTTTCAAAAGCCAGTCTCAAGCCATGTCATAATACCATGATATTTATTATTATTATTATTATTATTATTATTATTATTATTATTATTATCCATCTCATACACTACTTAAGACTTCTTTTCATGTGAACCAAGCATACATTGGATTTCATTCTGCACCACCGATTCTCCACAATCAGCCATCACATTGGAGGCCAAGCGTCTTGCGCAAGGGGCAGAGTTGGGTGCATTGCTTCTGCCTTATGAAAAATCATGTATTGTTCAATAAGGGAGCTTGAAGAAAGTCAAGGCAGCGGCAGCAGCGAAAGGAGTGTGATGCCCAAATCACTTAATGGGACTAGTCAGCTTAAATTCAAGTGTGTCACTTTAAGTGGAATGTGGATTACACGGATATTAAATGTCAGCAGTGGTTTCAGTAGAAATAAATGTACAGTGCAGTCCTATGTATTTTTAGTCAGAAGGATGTGGACACATAGAATATTGGGGATTATCAATATATGCTTAGAAGCAGAAGGATTGGAAATGGGTGATGGGAGGAGCTTTGAATTTAAAAAGGATGGAGACTTTTTAAAAGTAGAACAAGGTGCCTAGCCTGCTGCATCTATGTTCCCCAAGGCAATCCACCATTCTGTTACTATGCAAAACTGAGACCCACTTAACTGTGAAGCAGGTTAGGATGGCAAATAGTTATGTTACCAAGACCACCCAGTAAATTTCGTGGTTAAATGGGTTTTGTACAAAGGTGTCCGGTCTCCAAGCCATATATCAGGGATGTTGAACCTCTTTGGGCCTAGGGACTGTGTATTAGTGTTGGGCAGGGGTAGCGGAAGTCAAAAATTCCAGCATATTGTAGTTTAAGAGCATTTTATAGCATGCCTGTTACTGGGCACTCGTGGTTTTTGCAGGTCCTTTTAACAATGACGTCCGTCTATCGCTCCTTCTGCTCATTTTCCTGTCGCAAAAAAAGACGTGGAAAATCCAAGTTCTGGTCTATAGCGTAATGTGCCGCCATTTCCTGCTGTGTGCAAAAGAAGCAGCGGGACACCAAAAAAGCCCACTGAATGGGCCACGTGGTCTTTGTTTGCTTCCTCTTTCTTCCCCATGTGAAGAAAAAGGAAGTTGCTCATCCCTATTGTGGGGCAGAAAAGTAACATTAGGGAAACACAATTTCCCCCAGCTGATAATGTTCTCAGTCTCTTGCTGCCAGTAAATAAGTCTTAAGAGAGACATTTAACTCTTTTAGAATGGGGGAAAAACTACACAACAGCTGGGAAACCAGCTGGGATTTGGCACTCAGGCCAATGCCTGGATTTGGCCTGAAGTCCTGCAATGCTGCCCTACACAATGTAGTAGGGCATTGATGTAGTAGGGCAATGCAGTACATGATATTACTGTGATACATTTCAAGCTATGTTGTGTTTTGCAACAGACTGCCTGAATGAAGCCACAAAAGTGTAAGAAGGTGTTTCATTCCAGTCAAGAGTGCAGATAATAAAATAAGCACATCTGAAACAGAACGTTTATTTATTTATTATATTTTTACCCACCTAATAACAAATGTCCTCTGTTTACAAACAGTTAAAGGAATAAAATACGATACCAAAATTCTATTTGCCTTCATCCTGAAACAAAGAGCTTTCAAACCACTAACCCAGGACTTTGATGTTTTCATTACTGCATGAGTTTCATGCAGGCTATCATTAATCATCCATGAGTAGGCGGTGTTCCAGCAAAATCTCATGCAAAATCTACATTTGCTATATAATATCAAATCTTTTCTCCTCCATCCTGAGTTGTGGTATTCTTAATTACTCATGCAATAATTAAAACCTGAATATTACCATAGAACCACAATCCTGTAGTTTCCTCTTCTTTCCAGGGTTCCCTTTGATCAGGCAGTTGGTGTGTTCACCTCTTCTCTGAATAATAGTAGTATTTAAAAGCTGCATCTCCCACTATGGGACATCATTTAATTATTACCTTAAGTCTATCTCAGACTAACCATTAGTCAACAGATTTGTCTCCCAGCCAGAGCCCCATAGTTACTTATGGCTGCACTTGACCATCCCATAAACCTCCCACATGTAGCACCAGAATGGGAGGTAATGTCTGCAATTCACAATTATGTAAGTGCATTTTGCATAATTGTAATGCAATTCAATAAATCCTGTAACATCATCAAATGGAAATATATAAAGGAATCATTTGTATATGAAGGATCAAGTGCATAGACAGTAGGGTTGCGCTCCGCTCCATTTCTGATCGTAGAAGCGGGAGCAGAGCGAGCCGATTCCCCTACGCCAAAGGCAGATCTGAATCAGGTTGGGGGCAGTGGAGTGATGTGAAACAGTTCACTCATTTGCAGAGCATTCCGCGAAGTTTCGGAGCTCCAATCGCCATTTTGGACTTCTTTTTTTTACATAGGATTGCATTGGGTGAAGAAATGCCTATAACTTTTTTGTTTTTAAAGCTAGATCCCTGAAAATTCCTGTGCTTAGAGATTGATGATTGGGGGGTCATTTGCATAGATTTTTTAAAAAATATACGTTGTGCGGTTTGCTTGCAATTAATTTTTATTGAATGGGTAAAAAGCGGGAGGGGGAAGCTTTTTTCATCGTTGATAGACAGCTTCATCTCCCAATCGTGAAGATAAGTGATCACCCCATGAAGCATCCTCCAATCCCAGTGTTGGAGCGGAGGACTAAGCCAGAGGCATACAGAGACACTTTTCTCCCTGTGCTCATTTTTGAAGTGGTTAACCTGAGAAGAAGATTCTGATTTAGGTTTAACTTTAAAAATTCCCAAAAAATCAAGGCATGATCTGATTTCCTTCAAAGTGGCCATGCCTAAGGATCTATGTGGAAACTATCATGGTGCCCAGTTACATGTGTATAGCTTTAAAAATAACAGAGATCACTGCATTTCTGTAAATGGGAAATATTTTAAATATTCCCCCAAAATCAGGGAATGATCTGATTTCCTTCAAAATTAGCATGAATAAGGATCTATTTAGAAGCTATCATGGTGCCCAGTTACATGTCTGTATCTTGAAAAATGATGGAGATGAATGCAGTTTTGTACATTGGGGAAATGGTTTAGGGTTAACACATAAAAAAAAATTAACTTTAAAAATTCCCAAAAAATCAAGGCATGATCTGATTTCCTTCAAAGTGGCCATGCCTAAGAATTTATGTGGAAGCTATCATTGTGCCCAGTTACATGTGCGTAGCTTAAAAAATAATAGAGATCACTGCATTTCTGTAAATGGGGGGGGGGAATATTTTAAATATTCCTAAAAAATCAGGGGATGATCTGATTTCCTTCAAAACTGGCATGAACAAGGATCTATGTACAAGCTGTCATGGTGCCCATTTTGATGTTTCTAACTTCAAAACTTAAAAAGTTATAGGCATTTAACCTTTGCAATGCAAGTCTATAGGGGGGAAAGCGGAACTCCGATCCAAATCCAGAGCTCTGGAACGGAGCGGAGGCAGATCGACACGGAGGAGAGTGGACCCGATCTGAAAGGAGTGGATCAGGATGCAGAGCAGATCACCATGCACAGCCGTAATAGACAGGAACATGGGGAGGGAGTTTAAAATCTGCCAAGAGAAATAAAGAGGTACAACACTTAAGGAGCAAAGAGACACTCAACACCCTGTGTTTTAGCACGATATATGGCGTGTTCATGATTGACCACTCATGGAAGTTTGTGGGTCCTTTAAATGATGTTGTCACCCTCCTGCACATCTCCCGCATCTTCCCCCAGTTATCCCGTTATAAAAAAAACCCAAAACCTCAATATCCCAATTCTTCTGAAATATTGTAGTATTTCCTAATGTGTGTAGCCAAAGTTGCACTAGAAAGCATTCACTAGAGGGCACTGTCCCATTCAAGGCTATGAGCACTGAAAGGAGAGGAAGTGTTCAATTACAAACCACATGGTCGAAAATTCAAACCACATCCGCCCGTGTAATGGAACCTATCCCAATCACACAAAGGAGCAGTCCAGTAAGCCAGCACGATTTTCACCTAATGTAGAAATGCTCTACATGTGATTATTCTTCATTAATATATATTTCTGGCCAGGTCTCTTGTTAGACACACTTCACTAACATGATAGCAATGTTCAGTTATACAGAACAGGGCCAGGATCTCTTTTCAATCATCCCAGAGTGCAGGACATGGAATAATGGGCTCAAGTTACAGGAAGCCAGATTCCAGATGGACATCAGAAAAACTTCCTGACTGTTAGAGCAGTATGACAATGGAACCAATTACCTAAGGAGGTAGTGGGCTCTCTACACTAGAGGTATTGAAAATACAGATGGAAAGCCATTTATTAGTATGCTTTAATGTGGATTCCTGCTTTGAGCAGGGGGTTGGACTCAGTGGCCTTATAGGTCCCTTCCAACTCTGCTATTCTATGATAGTAGACAATAGCCTTAGCTAGACCAAGCTATTTCCTGGAGCAAACCCTGGGATCATCCCTGTGCGTCCAGATGACGCACAGGGGATCCCGGGATCAGGGAAGGATCATCTCTCCCTTGCCCCGGGATATAGTCCTCCCCTTTGGGCCCGCTTTTTCCATGGTCTTGGGCTGAGCCCGAGACCACAGACTGTCTGGCCTTTTTCAGCGGCTTGACCCCGCTCCACGCAATTACTCGCACGGAGCCAGGAGCTGCACCTATTGTGGTTAGGGTGGAGGGAGCGGGGAAACTAACTTAAATTTTAAAAAAGACTTACCTTTAGCGCACGAGCATTTGTGCGCTACGTCCTCTTTTTTTAAAAAAATAGTGGGCGTGACGCCCCTCTTCCTGAAGTCATCGCGCCTTACATGTAAACGAGGGAGAGATCTCGCGTTAACCCCAACATGAGATCTCCCCTCCTCTCTCCCAGAACAAAAGGTAGGTCTAGCTAAGGCCAATGTTGCTTCTAGGTTTAAGCCACTATCACCACCCACTGTGTTTGGAAACTGGTGATAATAAATCTAATTCATCCCTTCCTCTAATAGCAAAATCAGTGCCCCTGTGATGACAGAAAGAAAGAACAAAACATCCAAAGGCTTGCCCAATATGAACTAAGCATGCTCAGTGAACACTAAGAGCCATGAAATGTTGTGTGTCTGTTTTGAGGGTGGGGGAACGAAAAAACTGCAGGTTTGCTGGCTGGACCCTTGAATAGGAACACTCCTGTTAGGGGATGAAAATACACTGTAACATTTTGTTGCAAGTCCCATTTGTTGTCACTAATTGGGTACCTGGTAGGAATCTGTGTTTGCTTCTCACATTTTGCAGTGATAAAGTAGATTTGCTGGTACTATAGCGCAACTTATTTTAATTGTTGAGAATTTTCTTCTGTTTTTATGCGGTAGGCACAATTCAGTCGTGCCAAAAGCAAGCATTTTAAAGTCCTTTTGATTTCAATGGAAGAAAGTGATGTGTGTCTGTCACTCCCCACGCTGAAATCAAAGTTCTTAACTTTGGCTAGATTGTGCCTGATGTTTGTTTTTTACTTTTTCAAAGTGCCAAACCCAACTGTACAGCCTAAAAAAACCTAATATTAAGCTGGTTGTTTTGTAAGACACACACTATATTGTTGTGTTTCTAGGTGGAAGACAGCAAAACTAATTTTACCAGCAATGCCAAAATAGCTAGGGTTGGCCAGACAATAATAGCTATCGCGTAAACATTGCCTTTCTATATAAAGACACTTGGGCCTCACTCACTGACTGACAGGAGTATCAAAATTCTTAAGGTTCTTCCACAACACATAGAAAGATCCAAGTTGCTACACAGATAGCCCAACACACCCTATTAACAAGAAAATCTAAAAATGGGACTGCGAAGCTTTGAAACCTATGGAAGCAAGGTAATAGAATCCAACTTAGAAGTCTGGAGTTTTTTCTGTTGGGAGGCGGTATCCATGAGAGTAGTAGTTTCATTTCTCTGGTTAAGATTTATTCCCTGGTTAAGTTTCATTTCTCCAGTTAAGTTCTATCTCTTCAAGATTGAAAGTGTAATTTTAGTTTGGGGGGGAAGAGGGGATAAATGGAGAGAGCCAGCCAAAGAGGCAGAGAAGGAAAAGGCCGGAGCATGAGGAAGGAGCAGAAAGAAGCAGCCTAAAGAAGTCTAGGTTCAGCTTAGGGTAAAAGAACTTGCACTTTTGCAACTTTTCTTTCCTTTTAATGCCTTTTGTATCACTCAGCTTTATTGACTAAATATCTTTAATTGTAATTTGCTCCTTTTAACATATTAGTCAACAGTTGTGTTAAACTTAAAATTTCTGGTGTGCCACTCACCCTACATCTACAGCCTAAACCCCACATTACTGGGAAGGGGAAGGTAAAAAAAACAAAAGACAATGGGACTCTGAAGGATGCAGAAATCCTTAAAGAAGTGCTGTGGGGGGCAAATTATAGGAAAAAACCCTGACAGGAACTTTTAATATATTTTTTATCCCTAAAGATGTAGGACATGATTTTAGACTCATATCAATGGCCAGTAGTCTAGCAAGCTAAAGCACTTGGTACGGAAAGTCAGACAGTGAAAAATCCTCCTTCACACTCTTGGAGTAGCTTCAAATTGGGAAAGGGAGGTTTGTAGTATTAGTCAGGGACGTGTGTTTGAAAATGGAACAGTCCACAGATGTAGGACTTTCCCCTTCACATACTTTAACACTCTTCAAGTTGGCAGAATACAATTATTTCAAAGAATCATGCAATTTTAGAGTTGGAAGGAACTTTGAAGGTCATTTAGTCCAACCCCCTGCTCAGTGCAGCATTAATAGTGTCACTTACAACCACAGCATTCTTGATAGATGGCTGTCCGTACTCTATCTAAAACCCTTCAGAAAAAGAGAACCCACCACCAAAGCAGTCTGCTCCACTGTCAAACTGCTCTTACCATTGGGAAGCTTCTCCTACTGTTTAGCTGAAAAATCTATTTCCCTGCAATTTTACTCATTCATTCTAGTTCTGCTCTCTAGAACAAAAAATAATACACCTTTTCCATCTTTTGCATGAGAGGCCTTGAAATATTTGAAGACCCCTATCACGTCTCCCCTTAATCTTCTCTTCTCCATGCTAAACATACCCAACTTTTTCAGCCACTACTCATATGTCTTGCTTTCCAGACCTCTCATCATCCTAGTCATCCTCTTTTGGACTTTCCTGTAGTTAGGAGGAAAGTATTAATGCTGTAACTGACATTATTAATGCTGCACAGTTGAAGAACGCAAGTAGAGTTTGCTACTCACCGCTATGTTTCTTACAGATAATGTAAAAAATGGTATGATTGCCAACAACACATAGGAATGCCAACAAATCCAGATGCACCTTGTGAATATCTGAAAAGTCACCATTTACTGGTCTATCTCTGCATTTTTAGAGATAGTGGAACTTACTTCTGAGTAAACATGTATAAGACTGTGCTAGGGATGGGGGCAGAAATTCATTCATACCTAATTTTGCACTTTTGAACCAACATACAGCTCAATTCTCAGTTTCCCTTGAAACTTCACGCTTCTTCGAATTTTGCGATAGGGTTCTCCAACCAAACAAGTGGGACAAAAATACATGTATTATGGGAAAGTGTACTGAACAGTGCATATATAAATGAAAATAATATTCAAAATGCATTATATTAGGAAAGTTGCTTTCAAAAAATTGTTTATTGGGTGAAGACTCGATGGCCTTATAGGCCCCTTCCAACTCTACTATTCTATGATACTATGAAATTGTGTACAAAAATGGGTGTATTAGGAGAAACGTGCACTAACATGAGTCCAAATTTTCATGCCATTTTTCTTTTCAATTCTCAAAGTTCAAAATGAACTGAACAAAACACTGGAAAAATTCTCAAAGTTCAGAATGAACTGGATTCAGGATTGGAGAAATAGGAACCAACATGGAGGGATTAATCCATCCCTAGATTGTGCTGCACATTGCAATCTGATCCAAACTCCTGTACCTGCTCTTTGGCGTAAAGATTTCTCTTCATGCAACTTTGGCTAAGAAGGAAGGAGTGGATCAAATAAGAACTGGTTAAATCAAGCCTGTTGCTGTGTAACCAATAGCACCAATGTGTTGACAGCCCTCAGGCAAATCCTGCACAGTCTTGGGAAGATATCTTGAGGTGGTTCTTGTCAAGGTACTTTTCTGTTGGAAGAAAAGACAATAATCAGGAAAAGGCATGTTTACTGCACAGCTGTGAACAGGCAGAAATCACAAGGTTTGCCACTGAGCACTATGTCCACATCAGAATTCACAGCCCTTATCATATTTCATTCTCCCACCTCACCCTCTACCCTCAAAATGGTGAGCTATGTTCTTAACATTCCCATTTAGAAAATAAAAATGAGAGATAGTATCATGTCAAAGTCCATTCAGGATTCCAACCCTAAATGACAGTATGAATTGAGGTTCAAGTATCAAAGTTTATCTTGGAACCACAGTGTACACATTAGATGCATGAAAATCTATTTGTTTATTTGATTAAGTAGCATGTTCCTAGATCACACGATAGTGCAAATAAATAGATAGATAGATAGATAGATAGATAGACAGATAGATAATAGATATAATTTTTATTTTTATTGTGAATATCAACAAAATAGAACAAAAAATACATCGTGAAAAGGGGGGACCCACCATACATTACGTATATAAGATTATTGTCATTTTCCATCATGTGTACCGTTCAATAAAAAAAAAAGTGGGGGGGGGAGAGTTATAGAAAGGTTTCAAGAAAAGCAGACCAGATATCAGTGTATTTATCCATTTGCAAGTTGTGTCTATATAACACCCATTAGTGCAGATATATTTTAAAGGAGAAAGACATTGCCTGTTAAAGACTCAGGGAATATATAATGTCCTGATAAGGCAGCCTTCCCCAACCTGGTGACCTCCAGATGTACTGGACTGCAACTCCCATAATTCTCAGGCAGGATAGCCATTGGCCGTGGTGCTGGGAGTTATGGGAGTTGCAGTCTAACACATCTGGACAGCACCAGTTTGGGGAACGCAGTGATACAGCATTCAGTAACTGGAATGAGGGACTTCTTCACTCTTCATAGCTTCTCTGTCTCAAAGAATCATAGAACAGTAGCGTTGAGAGGCCAATAAGGTCATCGAGTCCAACTCCCTGCTCAACGCAGGAATCCACCTTAAAGCATACCGGACGGATAGCTGTCCAGCTGCCTCCTGAATGCCTCTGGTGTGGGAAAGCCCACGAGCTCCCTAAGTAATTGGTTCCATTGTTGTACTGCTCTAACAGTCAGGACATTTTTTCAGATGTCCAGCCAGAATCTGGCTTCCTGTAACTTGAGCCCATTATTCCATGTCCTGCATTCTGAGATGATCAAGAAGAGATCCTGGCCCTCCTTTGTGTGAAGAGTGCTATCATGTCTTCCCTCAGTCTTCTGTTCTCAAGGCTAAACATACCCAGTTCCTCCTCATAGGGCTTTGTTTTCAGACCCCTGATCACCCTCATTGCCCTCCTCTGAACATGCTCCAGCTTGTCTGCATCCTTCTTGAAGAGTGGTGCCCAGAACTGGACACAATACTCAATATGAGGCCTAACCAATGCTGAATAGAGAGGAACCAGTACCTAACATGATTTGGAAGCTATACTTCTATTAATGCAGCCCCAAATAGCATTTGCTTTTTTTGCAGCCACAACACTGTTGGGTCATATTCAGCTTGGGGTCTACAACACTTCCAAGATCCTTGAAGAGCACTGGGCCCAGGACTGAACCCTTGGTACCCCGCTCATTACCTTCCCCCAGTTTTAGGCGGTACCATTGATAAGCACTCTTTGAGTCCAATTCTGTAGCCAACTGTGGATCCACCTAATAGTTGTTCCATCTAGCCCACTTTTAGCTAGTTTGCTAATCAGAATGTATTGGGGTACTTATGGGATCTCTTATAACCCCCTGCCTCAACTTTTTTATCCCTGTCTACTTCCATCCCTTTTTCCATCAGTTTGAGTTCTCCTTCCCCCATTGTATCACTTTACATTTATGAGAACTAGTCAAGCAACTAATCAAACAACATTTCTATACTATGGACACCCAGTCCATGATGGATGAGAATGGGGCTCTTAGGGAGCAATCCTACATCCCCTAGACAACATGGAGAGAACCGCAGCACCTCCCACTCCATGCCTGCAAAATGGAGCATGGAAATGGAGAAAAGGAGGTGTTCCCAAGCGTAGGGAGGGGAGGAGACTGGGGAAACAGGACTATGAGATTTCCCCAGCTTCCTTCCCTCCCCCTCCCCCTCCCCAAATCCTCTGCTAGATGGATGAAATTGCCCATCTAGATAAAATGCAGAGCGCGAGACACATCGTACCTCCCACTCTGCATTGGATACTTGTAAGCCTCCAAGTTCAGAGGCTTATGAGTAGCCAGGATACATCCCATAGGATACTTGAAAGGTTGTCACAGAGAGGAGGGCCAGGATCTCTTCTTGATCATCCCAGAGTGCAGGACACAGAATAATGGGTTCAAGTTACAGGAAGCCAGATTCCAGCTGGACATCAGGAAAAACTTCCTGACTGTTAGAGCAGTATGACAATGGAACCAATGACCTAGGGAGGTAGTGACTCTCCGCCGCTAGTGGCATTCAAGAGGCAGCTGGACAGCCATCTGTCAGATATGCTTTAAGGTGGATTTCCGCATTGAGCAGGGGGTTGGACTCGATGGCCTTATAAGCCCCTTCCAACTCTACTATTCTATGATTCTATGATTGCTCTCTTAGTATCATAGCAACCACTCTCTGGAACTCCCTACAATACAGATTAGACAGGTACCAAACCATCTGGGTTTTCTGCACCTACAGAAAACATATTTTTCCGATAAACATATCCAGGAAGTTTATATTATCTTCTGTCAATAATAATAATAATAATAATAATAATAATAATAATAATAATAATGTATTTAATTATGATCTTATACTCTATTTTTGTTCATCACTTCAAAATTGATTTTAATGTAAGGAATTCATAAATACCATTAAATAAATAAATAAATAAATAAATAATCAGGCAGCAATTGGCCACTGAGCATGCTTGGACCTCATTGGATGGTTTTGGGGTGTCCCCTTAAGTTTTTTTTCCTAATTTTTTTTTATACTTGTAAACTTTGGGATTCCCTCAAGCCTGCTGATACCTCCCTGTGGTACATGGATGGTGCCATTTTGGCTGCGTAAGGATCCCCATAAGGAGACTTGCACTCACTATTAGTAGATAGGATTCCAAACTTGCTGTTTTCAGTGTTATCCTTGATTTACAACTGCAGTTCCATGCTCTGGATGAATATCCTATGACATAATGATGTTTTATCACTTCTAGGAACTGGCAGAAGCCCATAGAGAAAGTTGGCTCATCGTTTTGGTAAGAGGGAGAATTGTTTTGGTCTTTGAGAATGAAGTGATTACGTGATTTCAAGTGTCATGGCTTAAGTACAGGAGTAATAATCCCATTATCCATCAACTGGAGCTCACTGCCTTATTGTAAGTAGTGATGTGGTTTTCATGTAATTTATATCTGTAGGGTATATTCTAAGATAAGAAGGAAGCATATGTTAAACATGCCAGAAATGCCTGAGGTTCCTCCCACACATTTCTTCTCTGAGATCTGGCACATACGTTAATTGGTAGTTCATATCTTGTATTAACTGGTGATAATTAATTATACTTCTGATGTTGTGAAGGCACTGAAAAACACATTAAAATGGAGAATGTGTACCCTCTACAGCTGAAATCAAAGCTGTTCTTCTTCCATGCTTGCAACTCCCTTGTACTTACACTAACTGAGTATCACCTCACTATGATGCAATATGGAATCCTCTTCCTCACAAGCTGAATCCTGTGCACATTTATTCTTTATTAAATCAAATCAAATTGTATTTGCACCAATCCAACAGTCACTGCAATTTATAACAGTAAAACAAACATAAAATATACAGTAAAATGTCCAGTATTTTAAAAAATCCTTAACACAAATATATTCAGTATCACTAAGCAAATAAAAATACTGAATACAGCTAGGACTAAAATTATACAATTTAAAACCTAGGATGCAATTGCAGCCCTTATTTTAATGGCAGTTGCTAAAAATTCCACAGTTTTTGTTGTAACCAACCTGTTGGAATCCTCAAGAAGAAAGTTCACACAATTCTTTATATCTAATATATATATATAACTATATAACTATATATTATAGTTACGTATATAGCCAAAGCTCTCTGGGCAGTTTACAACAATTCATAATACAGCTTAAAATATAAATATACATGTTTTTAAAACAATTTAGACAGCTAAAAACAGTATCAATAGAGAGCTTCGGCTATTGGGCGGTATAAAAATGTAATAAATAAATAAATAAAATACTAGACCTGTTTGGATGGTTGGCCTAAGTGCCCCATCATATGCCATTAAATAGGTATGCCTGAATGGGGAGCTCATTCCACAGTTGGGGGGCCACCACTGAAAAGGCCCTCTCCCTTGTTGCCACCCTCCAAGCCTTCCTCAGAGGTGGCACTTGGAGGGGGGCCTAGATGTTGAACAGAGTGTCTAGGTATGTTCGGGTCAGGAGACATATTCTGTCAGATACTGAGGTCTCAAGCCATGTAAGGCTTTATAGGTTAAAACCAACACCTTGATTTGGGCTGAGAAGCATACAGGCAGCCAATGCAAGTGGGCCAGAATTAGTCTTATGTGCGCAGAACCACCATTTCAGACTTGTCTGAGCTGAGCTTCAGTTTATTAGCCCTCATCCAATTAATTTGCCCTTCAGTTTAATAGCCTCTAAAGCAGTTATAAGCTGACCAAAACAGCTTTTTTAAAAAACACGGAAGGACTGGTTTGATTTCTGTCTCTTACCTGATGTATATAGCATCTCAGTTATGCTAATAGTCTTCATTACAAGAGAACATTTAATGCTATAATTGAAATATCTCCCTAGAGTTCAACACTCTCTCTCTCCCCCCCACACACACACAGAGAGAGAGAGAGACTCTATGCACACACACACACACACACACACACACACACACACACACACACACGTGGGGGGGGGGAGAATGAAATCCTCTCAGATTCTCAATAAAATATCTAATAATAGAATAACCAATAGTTGCTAGGGGAATCCTATTAATTGTTGTGCTCTTATCTAAGTAGTGGTATTGGAAGTAGGGTTGCCTTGAACTGATTGTTCTCCAGGGTCGTATAGATGATGAGAGGAAATAAATCTTCCCAGGGTGTAGAAGGAGGAGGAGGAAGAGGAGGAATCCACAGGCAAATTCAGATTAAGTAAGGAATCCATAGAAACATTACTGTAGAACTCTAACTCAATCCTCCTCATGTGTACTATCCTGTGAACATAGGAGGCTGTCTCATACTGAGTCAGACCACTGGTCCTTCTAGCCCAGTGTTGTTGTCACTGACTGGCAGTGGTTCCCCATGTTTTCAGGCAGGATTCTTTCCTAGTGCAACCTGGAGATGCTGGGTCCTGCTACTTGCAAAGAATGTGCTCCACTACTAAGCCATCAGTTTTGTTATTATTCTATATCTGGGATTGCCATCACCACCAATTAGAGCACATCAAAATAATCACTCAGAGTATTTATTAATGCCACCAAATTAGAGTATTTATCCGAGTATTTATTAATGCCACCCAATTAGAGACAAGAATTGTTGTGCTTCAAAAAAAAGAAAGAAAATGGACTAGAGCCCAGTTAGACATATAAGGATTTCATAGATGTATGACAATCTGCATAACAATGAATATGCTAAGTGTGGGCAGAAGTTACCGTATTTCTTCGATTCTAAGACGCACGTTTTCCCCAATATAAACATCTCTAAAAACGGGCTGCGCCTTAGAATCGATGGCGTCTTAGAATCGCCTACAAAGTGCGCTGTTATCCCTCCACCCTGCTCCAGATGCCCAGGCAGCTCAAGGGCTTGTTGAGCACCAAAGCAGCTCTGCACTCACCATGTAGGCTGGGGAATGTGCTTGGCCTGATTGGGGGCCTCAGCGATGATCCGCGGCTGCCCTGGGCCTATTTGTGCTCCCCAGAGCTAACCGGGCTCACACACACACCAACAGAGCTCCAAGCACTAAGCGGGCCCCGCCCGCTGCACCCCGAGCGCAGCCGGCCCGGTTGGGCCTAGTGGGCATGGCTATGCGGCTCCGTTTGGGTCAGGCCTGGCGCGCGCCTCGCCTTGTGCATGGGGCCGGGGCGGACGGGCGGGCGCTGCAGGGCTTGCGGAGGGTTGTGTGAGGCGGGCGGGCGCCGCTTGCTTCTTGTGGCTGCTGGTTCTGCGCAGCAGAGGAGGAGCAGCAGCGCCGGCCGGGAAGACGGAGGCGACGCCCGGGAGGTGAGTTGCTGGGCCGGGGAGCGGGCAGGATGCGCTCCGGGACTCGCAGCTGCGCCTCGCGAACGACCCCCTCCCGCTCCCTGCAAGAAGTGGTGGCAGCTGGTAAAGCCTCCGGGCCCTTGCACGTGCTCCCCAGTTGGCTCCCACCCACATCTCTTCCCTTACCTGCCTGCAATCCGCTCCCCATGCATGGCAGAATATTTTTTCCCCATATAAACATCTCTAAAATGCGGTGCGCCTTAGAATCGATGGCGTCGAAGAATAGAATCGAAGAATAGATTGAGATCTATAGTGTCTTTAAATAAACACTTTATGGCACACTTGTTACTGGCCAGTCACAGATGTTCATAGGCAATTCTGACGACGACGGCAGCCTCCTGTGCATCTCCCACTCCATTTTCCGACTTTAACGTTAAAAATAAACCCTCAGAAACCCCAACTCTTCTGGGATATATTGATATTTGTCCAGTTTTGCTGCTATGTGCAGGCAAAGTTGCACTATAAAATGCCCACTAGAGGGTGTTGTCCCATTCAATTGCATTGAGGCTGTACAAGCCATGTGGTTGCTGCTGTCTGTCTTGTGTAATTATAGCTCATTGCAGAAGCAGAAGAGAAGCAGAAAGCAGAACCACAGTAAGGGAACATGGTTTTTCCCCATCTGAAGGCGCTCCTAGTGATAAATCTCTGGATCAACAATAGTTTCCAACCTCTACGTGTTTAACAAAGTGTGAGGTCTTAGAACAACCCTGCTCTAGACTGACTGTTTCTTTCTGTGCACAAAGACCCATACACGTGGGCCATAAGCATATACCCAACAATGAAAACCATTTTCTTCTTGCAAGAGGCTTTCACAACAAGTCATTTTCCATGTAGGCAGATCAAAGCTGCATGAATCAGCAACAATGTTTTAACTTACCTCTACACATAAATGGCTGTCAACTACCCTTATATATCCTATAGTCCTTATCCAGATCTCCAGCGAAAATTCACATTTCACAAGATGTTCCACTCAAAAAATGCCCCCCTTTTCTGATCACTAGAATTAATAGGGTGGGGAAAGGCTAGAGATATTTTAGACAAATTTATTTATATTGACATGTTGATGTGGATCACATTATCTAACTAAAGCAATTCAGCCTTTTAGATAATGTTGCTGAGATACACTAAGAGCAAAAATATTTAGATCTGCTTCTCAAGAAAGATTAAAGTCCAACAGACAATAGTTTTATTTTTAATTATTTGTACATTTCTATCCCACCTTTCTGCCTGCAGGTAGAACCAGCAACACTGCAAGAAAATGAAGCAGCATAGAGCAACATTTGTCACATGCCAAGGAACTGGGGCAAGAGACAATCCCTTAGGTGTTGTTATAGTAGCTGTCTGCTTTATTCTTCAATGCTATTTGTTCCACAAGTAAAACAATGTTCTACAATTTGTGTTTTATTGTCTTAGTGTGCTATTGTAAGGAATTAATACATGGGGGCAACCCCAAAATGCAAGGAGCGTAATAACAGTTGTGTATAAACTCACTGATCCTGTTCAGACGACACGCTAAGCCACAGTGGTTAAGCATTTTGAGCTAAACATTATAGCTTAGTGTGTCATGTGAACCATTCCTAACCATGGTGGCTACGTAGCCATGGTGTAAACATGCTCCATTTGCTGCAAAAGGGTTAGCGGCCTAATCATGGCTTAGCATGTTGTCTGAACAGGCCCTGTAAGTGACATAACCAGGCACACAGAATGCTAATAGTTTAAAGCTGGGATGAGAATGTCAGACACATTTATTCCCAAACCCGCCACACAATACATCAGGCCAGGTTCTTTTATTTAATTTGCAGCTGTTCATGACTGACCTAATACTAATTACACCCAACAGTCCTTCATTGCTGGTATCATCTCAGTGGAGGGTCAGTGATGGATAAAGTTGAAAGGTTTCTGGAAGAAAGAACAAGATTGAAGATAAGGACTAGGTTTTATATAGCCCAGATACAGGGATATCCCTTGATTTTTTTTATTGCACACAGACATCTCAATTAATCAAACATTATGTTATTTTTGGCCAGGAAAGTTTTTACAGCTGCAAGAGAGGAGGTGGAACCTGGATGGGTTTTTTAATAGTTTAAAACTTAAAATTGCCATTCCCTCACAATGATTTGGGGCTTGCTAAGTTTGCACAGTGATATGATCCAGGAGAAGGAGGAATGGCAATTGTGGAAGAAATACAGTTTTATGGCCCACCAAGACATTAATTAAAAACCTTTTTGTACAACCAATGTTTGTTTTTTAAGTCTACTTTTGCAAAGGACACCAAGAACACATATTTATAAATTTTCCTAATGTACTTTTTGTTTGGAATTTCTGAATATTGTCAGTGCGGTTTGTAGCACTATAAACTTTTTTTCCTCCATTTCAATGACAGTCATGCAAAATATTACTAATTTATTAGAATAGTCTAGGGAGTGGGGTTTCTTATTAATGTGTATTATCAATTGTTGGTCACTATTTTGTTACCATAAAATAGCAGCTAACCTTTTCTTGAACTGTGAGCAGAGGTTGGCAGATCCCATTCTAGCAAGTGGTAAGCGTAGTATTTCTAGGGAGGCGGAGGGAACCATGTAAAACATTGATATTTGACTATGGTAATATGAGCTCATTTGATGTCACTGCCCAGATGCAGAGAATCTACAAAATAATAATAATAATAATAATAATAATAATAATAATAATAAATTTATTTATTTATTACCTGCCTCTCCCTCTGGATCGAGGCGGGGAGATATAATTTAAAGGCGCAATCCTGTACTTAACATGTATTTATTTATTTTATTTATTTATTACATTTATACACTGCCCCATAGCCGAAGCTCTGTGGGCGGTTTACAAAAGTTAAAAACAGTGAACGTTAAAAACAAATATACAAAATTTAAAAAACATCAAAAGCATAAAAACAACAATATCCATTTAAAACAACTATTCTGGAGTCAGTTAAAAACAAACTCAGCACATGTTGTTAACTGCCTGGGAGCGGAGTAGTCATACTCCTTGGACTAAAGGGCCATCTGAGCACATCCACTGTGTTAGATGGATAAAATATTCTAACATCGTGGTATATGGCACTGCCTATGTTTCTGAAAAGTCTAATTCTCAAGAAATAGATGGGGGGAAATGGAAGTACTTCCTATGACTGGCTTAGAATCCAGAATTTGGGGGTTGAAGCTTCCTACTCTGTGAAGAAAGGGAGTGGTCAACCACACAGTAAATGAATTTGTCATATTCCTAATGACAGAATTTATTATTATTATTATTTATTTATATAGCACCATCAATGTACATGGTGCTGTACAGTGTAAAACAGTAAATAGCAAGACCCTGCCGCATAGGCTTACAATCTAATAAAATCATAGTAAAACAATAAGGAGGGGAAGAGAATGCAAACAGGTACAGGGTAGGGTAAGCAGGCACAGGGTAGGGTAAAGCTAACAGTAGAAAGTAACAGTAGAAGTCTGCACAACACCAAGTTTTAAAAGCTTTAGGAAAAAGAAAAGTTTTTAGTTGAGCTTTAAAAGCTGCAGTTGAACTTGTAGTTCTCAAATGTTCTGGAAGAGCGTTCCAGGCGTAAGGGGCAGCAGACGAAAATGGACGAAGCCGAGCAAGGGAAGTAGAGGCCCTTGGGCAGGCGAGAAACATGGCATCAGAGGAGCGAAGAGCACGAGCGGGGCGATAGTGTGAGATGAGAGAGGAGAGATAGGAAGGAGCTAGACCGTGAAAAGCTTTGAAGGTTAACAGGAGAAGTTTATATTGGATTCTGAAGTGGATTGGAAGCCAATGAAGAGATTTCAGAAGCGGAGTAACATGGTCGGAGCGGCGAGCCAAGAAGATGATCTTTATCATCAATTTATCATCAATTTATCATTATGTAACCAGAATAGGTGTATTGGGGGGTGGGGAATGTGCAGATGAGCCCTCCTCAGACCTTTTCAACATTCACAGGGAATGCCTGAATATGTCACTAGTCAAATTCAAGCTTCAAACATGAAACCAAAAGTTCCCCACGAAACCTCATTTTAATACCTAGTTCCACAATTAAACCAAACATGCAGGTCCACTCATATCTGTAATCAGTAGCATGTTAGTGCAACTAAGGCCACAGTCCTATGAACTCTGATAGGAATAAGTCCCATAAGTTCAGTAGGCCATGCACCAGAGCAGGCCGTGCCTCTGTGCAGAATTTGTTTGAAGGAATTGATACAACTCTGACTAAATATGCATATTTTATTCCAGTCAAAATTTCCAGCACTTTTTCGGGGGGTGGGGGGAAGTATATTACCCCACTTTTTCTCCCACTCTAATTTACTGAGTATAATTCTGTTCACAGGTGTGAAAGGCCTAGTTACAGAGACATTTTGCAATGTCTTATTAAAGAAATTCTAGTTGAGGACATAATATCAGACTTTCTACATTGGATCACCAATAACACACATCCTAATTACACAAAAATAAACTGATCCACACTGACAATAACATCCAGATTCCAAATGAGAAGTGCTAAATATGAGTGTCTGTTCCTTAGCTGTATTAGTTGAAAGCCATGAGTAGTTCCATCTTCCATTCGTTTGTTATCTTCTGGTATTTTACTGGAACCCTGTACATTATTGTCCTAGCCACGAGCCCAGCATATGCCTATTTTCTCTTGTACAAAAATATTTTGTTTTGCACTTGCTCTAAATTCCCACACCATTGATATACTTTCCGATCTGTTCAAAACTCAGATCGTTCACTGTTTATTTTAACAAATGCCAACCCATGGAAAAAAGAAAGAAAAAACATAGGCCATAGCTAGACCAGGCCTATATCCAGGGATCATCCTTGTGCATCCAAATGACACACAGGGGATCCCAGGAGCAGACAGGGATGACCCCTCCATTTGCCTGGGATAATCCAAGGTCTAGCTAAAGCCATAGATGAATCCCAGTCCCTCCATCCTGCCTAGCCTGGTCCTTCTTGCAGTTTAAAGGATCAATGCTATGGGGAAGACTTTGGGAAGAGATTTGGAAGAAGCATAGCTCAGTGGTAGAACTCATGCTTTGCAAAAGCTCCCACTTCATATAGGGCTGGGAGAAACCTCTGCCTGAAACCCTGGAAAGCTGATGCTGGTCAGTATACAATATAGGACCAGTCACTTGCTTCCCTTCAGCCCAACACACAGCTCCAGTTAACTTGAGAGCTAGGCCAGATCTACACCAAGCAACTTATAACACTTTGAAAGTGGTTTGAAAACGGTATATGGAATGTGTTATGGGCCCCAACCATTGTCAGTGCCCTTCAATTGCAGGTGCAGTTAAGAAGAGCAGCAGGACTTTCTGCTGCTCTTGCTGAGTGGCTCTGAACCCGATAACTGCAACCCGTGAAGGCTTGACTTAGCTGGGTTCCAATGACATTCCAACCCATCATGGATAAAACAACCCTTAGCACAAGCCAGGGGTTGTTCAGGGTGGCTTTTTGCCCCAAAATAAGCCAACTTGCAGGAAGTGGTCTCGGTTCAGATGACACAACAACCCATTGTGTCTTGTTGTCCATGATGGGCTGTTGTGTCATGTGAACCTAGTCAGTGGGACCTCTCCCTGGACATGATGAAGTAAGTATTTTATATACTTATGTATGAAACGGAATAGATGCTAATTTGAGGCTTAAGCTGGCTGTAAAATGTATTCTTCAGAGGCTGGAAGGGAAAGGCCTTATGAGCTCGGCCTGCAGCCCAACTGTAAAGGAGTCTAAACCAATCACGGTAAAGTAAAATCTTCCTTTATGTCTGGGCAGCAATAAAGATAAAATTGGTCAGGCAGGCTTATGATTGCCCCAGGCCAAGTAGCCAAGGATACAGAGTTTGTTTAAAGGAGAGAAGGAACACAGAAGGCTTTAAGGAGGGATTCTGTGGCAGAGCCGGAAAAGGAGTGAGTGTGTGAATGAGTGAGTGAACACCACCTAAGATTTCTAGGAAAGATACCACTGGAGAGTAATTTTCTGTGGAAGTTACCACAGGGCCTGTTGACCTACAAAGCTTTTCACTGTCTAGCTCCTTCCTATCTTTCCTCTCTCATCTCACACTATTGCCCCGCTCGTGCTCTTCGCTCCTCTAATGCCATGTTTCTCACCTGCCCAAGGGTCTCTACTTCCCTTGCTCGGCTTCGTCCATTTTCTTCTGCTGCCCCTTACGCCTGGAATGCTTTTCCAGAACATTTGAGAACTACAAGTTCAATCGCAGCTTTTAAAGCTCAGCTAAAAACTTTTCTTTTTAAAACTTGATTTTGTTCTGACTTTTATACTGTTAGTTTTACTCTACCCTGTGCCTGTTTGGTGCATTCTCTTCCCCTTCTTATTGTTTTATTATGATTTTGTTAGAATGTAAGCCTTTGTGGCAGGGTTTTGCTATTTTATTGTTTTACTCTGTACAGCACCATGTACATTGATGGTGCTATATAAATAAATAAATAAATAAATAAGGACTTAAGAGAAGCATCCTTTCTCTATGAGTAGTGGAGAAGGACAGCAGCAGGCCCCAACCAGAAGACCTGTAAGACTGAGCCCTAGGTATCAGAAAGAAGCTCTGGAAGAACGGGGTTGGAATTTGGAGGAGATGCCCAAGAGTAGCACAACCTGATCCCTATTCCCTTATCCATATGTAAGACAAAATGATGCATATCTGGCATTCTGTCTGATCCCAAGCAAGGAAGAGCTGCAGGTAAAATTTCTCAAATGTAGTCTGTGCATGCAATACTTCTTGCATGTGACCCCAGCTTTGTACACATATGTATGGGGCCTTGTAGGGGGCAGCAGGAGAGCCACCAACATCACATCTGCGCCAGGCCCTATAAACCCTCTGAGTGGTCCTGCAAAGCTGACCACAGGGGGTGGGGAGCACCAAAGGCACTCCTTGTCTGGGGCACTATTTATGCTAGGGCTGGCCCTGAAGGACAGCAAACATGCACAGCCATTAGCCCTGGTCATTTTGTGAATCTGGTTGTGGCAAGATTCCCAAAACGATTCTCCAACATTCCTGCAAACTTCAGGAGCCCCAGCTACCCATAGGGCCCACACTTGAGCCCTCCTTTCCATCTATTTTGGTGCCCCATATGTCCACACACCAGCTAGCCACTTTTCTTATAGGGGGAGTGATGTTCCTGTGAATTAATACTTTCATCAGCCTAAATTGCATCTCCCAGTTTCGTAACATTATAATTACATCAAATTATATTACTCACATTGTATTTTAAGGTTTGAGAGTCCCTAATAAATACTTCTACTTTTTAAAGAGATAAAATTAGCCATACTAATCTTGACTCGTTTTATTGGTACCCTTAAGGACAATTATCTCTCTCCCTTTATGTGTGGCATTTTGTAGGGTTTTGTTGTTGTTTAAAAAAAGATTGGATTCTTTCCCATAGTGTTGTGACTCTTTCATTCCCTTCACTAGGATTTTCACAGTAGCTGTGCTTGATAGAATGTGTCCAAAGGCTGCAATCCCGACAAAAGTTGTTCATAATCAGAATTAACCAATCTTTAATTATCCATAGAATTATTAACACAAATATAAAATTATAATAAACCTCGCTTATTCAAAACCAGTTACACAGTTCTGGTGTAACCATGTTATTTGTGTTCATCTCTCTACAATAGTATTATCTCTGCCCTGGTTTTGAGTTCAGCTGATAGTAAGAAATTAATGATGAATTAAACAAACGGGTTGCATGGGTGCTTAACTTCCATGCATACTTAATTTTACCTTGATGTTTTGTCACTGGGGCTGAGATAGGAACATGGTGATATAGAGAGAACCAGTGGGATATTCTCATTTCTTGATACAAAATCTGTAGGGAGGACAGGGAAAGGTGTACTTGAGACTTGCAAAAAAGAAGTTGAAAGGAAAATTTAAGGAGATAGCAAAATGCTTGGGAGTAATCCAAAATTGCAACAATAGAAGCTGAGCTGGGTTGAAATTCACCAACAGTAACAACAAATTAACAAACAGTATCAACAAAGCTATTAGAGAAATCTTGCTTCCTTCCGAAATTTGAAGCCTTTGCCCAAAGATGCCCCTTTGGTGCGCCCCGCCCCGCCCCAGCTTTGCAGGAATACCCAGAGGATTTATAGGGCCTGGTACAGATGCAATGTTGGGGGCCCTCCTGTTGCCCCCTACAAGGCCCCATAAAAAGGAACACAAATTTGCACAAAAGAAATGCAAGCACACAATAAGGGATAAAAAAGGAAAGAATTTTGAGGGGTGCATGTTTAATAATGCTGAGGACACCAGCCTGCACTTGAGGGTTGTCATGTCATGCAAATCAGGTGAGTAGGGATTATGCAAGGTTTAAACAACTCTTGCGTAACTCATGGTCAGGTTTAGGGTTATGCGAGAGTTGTTTAACCCTCACATAACCCATGCTCATTGGGTTCACACAATACCACAACTCACAGCAGGGGTTGTATATGCAGTTTGACACCCACGGGCGCCACAGCTCATCCGCTGAGACTAAAAATAAAACATTCCTTAAATACATCAGAAATAGTGTCAGCCAAGGAGACAGTTGGACATTTAGATGACAACAGAGTTAAAGCGAGTACTAAAGGCAGCTAAAGAGATTGCAGAGGTGGTGAATAAATTCTTTGCAGCTGTCTTTACTACATTAGATATAGGACAGATACACATGCCTGAACAGATCTTTTCAGGAAGAGATTGATGCAAAGAGATCGGCAAATCATCAGATCCAAATAGTTTCCATTGGAAACCCTGGAAATAAGTGGCAGCCGTAATTTCAGTCAAAGTGCCTCTTAGTTTTCTCCCAACATGCACCACAACCAGCGAGAGCCAAAGAATAGAGTACGCAAGGACTTCCACAACAACCCAGCCTATTTCTCTCTACATGCACAAAATATATTCAGCCTATTTCGCCTGCAGAAGCACCTATGGAAACTGCGCCTGCGCAGCAAAAGAGCGTGCCTTTGTGTTTATGGTAGACGAGTTTGCAGAGATAGAAAATGTAGAGTGGCTGTTTTAATGACTGGAGACGGAACTTCCAGGTTCCTATCGATGCTCCTTTTTGTCTCTCCCGCGGGTTGGAACCCTTGGGAAACAATGGACTTGATATTCAAGATTTTAGCCTAATTGTGATCGAGCGTATCCCCCCAGAAACGGAAGGCAGCAAGGAAGAGAGGTGTCTCTACTCTTTATAATTCAAGTCTTATTTCATATGTGTGTCTTTGGGGAGGATGTGATTTTAAGAAAAGTTTATAAATACTGGGAGGGAAATGTCTTGCCAATTCCAATGACATTAACAATAACTCTTTAATGAAAGGTGGGGAGGGGGTGTTATCACAGCCCTGCAATGTAGTCCTGCAATATTTCAGGTTAGAGGTGGGAGGGGTAGAAGCTGTTTTGGGTTTGCAGCCTCAAATCCCCCAATCACTCCTCAGATTGCAGTAAAAAGATCAACCTGCCCGAAGTACCCCTTGAAACCTCCTTCTTCCAGCCCAAATCCAGCACTCAATTGCACGCAGAAGTTCTGTGCTCCATTAACGTGCATACGGGCGTGTTATGGTCCGGCGTGTACAAAACTCTTTTTTAAAAAAAAGCTATTAGGAAAAGAATGAACCTCTTGTCTTTACTGCTACGTTCAGTTTTGGCGACGGGAGGGAGATAGCTTCTTCTGCCCGTTCACAGCTACGCTAAAATTTTGCATTTCTCCATTGATTTCTATGGACCACTCCAGCGGGGAGACCAAACCTGATATCCAAAGCCATCCCGGAACCTAGAACGCTGAACGAGTCTGACTATAAAAAGTCTATAGGGGGTTGGTGTCTGTTGGTTTTACAGGTGTTCCTGCGCTCTGTCGACTTCCGGGAAAATGGCGGCGGCCTGGAGAGCCGCTTGGGCGGTTGTTGTCCGAGGTTATGGGAAACGCGGGGTGTCCGTGCTCGGCACCCCCCGGAGCCAGAGGCATGGGGTGGGCCGGTGGCTGGCAGCTGCCGCTCTGGTCGGAGGTGGCGCCTTGGCGGGCTCCTACAGAAAATGGACCCGGCAGGAGAGGAGCGGAGGCTTCTTGACAGTCCTGGCTCAGGTAAGTGGCGAACCCAATGAGGGTCGACCAGGTGCTGTTCTTCCTTTTCTCTCTTACGACAGCAATGATGACAGTGGCAGCCTCGGGGCCGGAAAGAGCCGTTGTTCCCTCCTCCCATTGCCGTCCACTCTGCATGCCTCAGCTTTTGGAAGGCAACTGGGGTAGCCCTGTTCTGTGGATCCGCTTTATTATTGCTGCAGTTGCTTTTGTGCGACGGGAACAACTGGCGTTGTGGTTTCCCTATTTAGTTCCTTATAACGGCCTTCTCCAGTTTAGTTCCTTCCAGGTTGTATTGGACTACAACTCCCATAATTCCCAACCAGCACTATCTGGGAATTATGGAAGCTGTAATGCAGCATAGTTTGAAGGGTAGCGGGGGGGGGGGGGGGGGCGGGGTTGAGACTTTAAAATTCTGTGGAACTGTGCAAATGTTCAAAATACCTTGAAGACAATGGTTGCATAGTGTTGATAGCCATTTCAACCAGTTTCCTATTTTTAAATAAATCTGCTTTAGATTTATCTGTCCATGTGGAATGAGTATGTTCCTAGACTATGCTGCCTGTGTCTTGCAGTTTTTAATAAGAAACATCTCTTGTGCAGTACTCGAAGCAAATTGATTTCCTGATCCTTTTGGAAGGGTGGATGGGTTTGTATCCAGAGGCTAGTGACCACTAAAAATGCATTGCCAAGAAATGTAAAAGGCTATACTAGATGTTAATTTGGAGCAATATATGAAGAACAGGATTTCATCTTGGCTGTTTCAGTACAGTTCTGAGTAAGAACTGCCAGGAAGAAGTGTAATAGCACATAGGGTAAATAAGGTATTAGTAGTCACTGGAAATAGTTGTGGGTGGATAAACATCAGAATTAAATATTATAATTGGTGCCTCTCCTTGGTTTTCTGTTTGCTATTGGTACTAAAACAATGGTTTGTAAAGCTTAACTCTTTGGAATGGGTTCTTATCAGTCTGTAATATTGTAATTTGTTATAAAGCATTAACTGCAACTTAACCAAGGCTGCACTCCTATGCAATATAGGCCCAGTTCAGAAGACACCTTAAACCATTGCTTTAACCACAGTGGTTAAGCCAGAAAGCTGGGCCATGTTCAGAAGAGATTTTAAACCATGGCTTTAACCACAGTGAATAAGGCAAAAAGCCTTATTCATCGTGGTTAAAGTCATGGTTTAAGGTGTCTTCTGAACACGGCCCACTGAATTGCATAGTATATGCACATGCCTGGAAGTAAGTCCCATTGAACTCTTCTGAGTAGGCATGTATGAGATTGCACTTGAATCTTCATTCAACTAAACAGATAATGCCTCATGTCAGGGCTCTGAGCAAACTACCAGAGAATTATTTCATTTCAGTGTACTTACACCAGCACAACTTGTGTTCCCTTAGTATAAAGTATGTTCTGCTGGGCGCTATCTACTCCCATTTACACTAACTTGTAGGTGGCTGTAAAAGTTATGAGCTTGTATTATCTGTATAGATCTTATCTGACCTATTAACTTTATGTATAAAAAGTCTTATTAAATAGGTTGTTGTAAGATATATATTTACTCATTTGTAAATAAAATATTTTACAAGTAAAATACTTATCTTTGTTCTGTCTGAACTGCATAGTACAGGAAGCTATATAAAGTTTTAAAAACAAATGAGGACACTTGTGATTTAAAAAAAAACTACTTATACAATACTCTTTCTGCCCATTTAAAAAAGCTAGGAGAATAATGTGGTTGCTGTCTGGAGTTATTTACCTTTCCAAAGATCAAGGCCTCCTATTTCTTAGCAGAAGTGAATAGGAGAAACCATACCTCTCTTGATGAGTACTCTTGATGAGTACAGAGTCTCCCTGGATACAAACAGGGAATATTGTGTCTATTTCTAGACATGCAATAAAAATCATAGAACTGGGTAGCATAACACCTAAGAATAGGGTGATGGGAAGTTACTGGTTTGGATCTTAACCATGAATTAGCTAGACGGTCTTAAAAAAGTGACTACTTCTCAAACCTGGCACACACATACACACACCCCATACATTATCACAGTAATCTCATAAGGATTACTGAGATAATGTATGTGAACTGTTCTGAACACTTGAAATATAGAAATCTTGATGTATGTCATGTAATTGAGCCTTGGTGCTGGCCACTTCCCAAACTAAATTTCTTACACAATAGTGAGTAATTCTCCACATTTAATTTAAAAAATATTTATAATTTGAATAACTCATTGAACCACCATTTCTTTTCTGTACTCTGAATCTTTCCTGTTCTAGAATTTAGGATTAGCATAGTACACCAGACTTCTGCAGTGCTTGAAATAACCTTTTTCTTTTGAGTGGACACTGCGTAGCAATTAGCACAGTCATTTTCCAGTGTTGTTGAATACCGGACATAGTGATACTTCATACTTGTTTATCTTTAGCACTATATTTCCAATATCAGAGTCATAGTAATGTACTGCAGAAGATTTTGAGATGGGACACTTCTATCAAACATCTGTTGTTGGCTTTGACTTAATGTTTATTTTCAGAACGCTTGCAATCCTCTGCATTAACATGCCACTACATAGCGTGCTTCTCTCATTAACCAAGTTGGGCTTGGAATGTCTTGTCTTTATGGGTTTACTATTGTGATCCTAAGCCTTGAGCTGAGCTAGTACTGTAATTTGCGTTTGCACTGAATGGTCCTTCTAAATACTACGTATTAACTCCAACTTCTAAATCAAACTAAGCTTTGGTCATTTCTCTGGATGTGAAAAGCTCAAAGTATTCCAAGTTGTTTAGAAGTTTTAAAAAAGCAAAGCCACTGCCTAGATGGGCTTCCAGATTAGGCACATGCTTTAAAGACCATAAAGCTCTTAATCCTTTGAAAATACTGCAAAAATTATTGATTTATGGTGCAAACCTATGTATGTTTAGACAGAAAAAGTCCTACAGCTCCCAGCATTTCCAAGCCAGCATGGGATTTTGTAGAACTTTTTTCCTGTCTATTGATTGTATGATGCACGCAATCTCTTCTTGAGTGATGCATAAGACTACAGAACATCTATCAGTTAATTACTGTCCACAGAGTCTAAGTTAGCCACAGGGAAGTCTATGGCTAATTTATGGTGTCGAGATTGGCTGTTTGCATAATATTTTATAATCTGGATGAAATTAGTTTTAGTAATGTGTTTGACTTAGAAATCATGGGCACTATCCAATGCTGCCACTCCACTTATCCCATGGATGTAGTGCTAGCATAAGCAACCTCTAGCACAACAGCAATAGTGTATGCTGGCATGTCAGGTTTCCCTGGAAAACCTGTCATGCCAGCATACCCATAGAGGTTACTTACTACGTTAGTACTACATCAGTTGTGTAAGCAGAGCAGCAGCATTGAATACTGCCCCATGTCTATTAATCAAACAACACTTACAGAGAATAAAGGCATTGCGTATGTTGACAGAAATTAAAGAACAGTGGATTATTGCAAATGTCAGCCATCATCCTATGGTCCTACAGCATCACTCAAAGACAGAGCTGCAGAAAGTCTAAAGGTAAACATCGGTGAGGATGCTGATGATTAACCTAGTTCAATAGTCTAGTGATCTCTCCCTCTCTCTCTTTCTTTCTTTTTTTTACAAGCAGCAAAATATAATTAGAAACCAAAGCTATCAACTGTTTAATATGTTCACAGTGGTGTCATGCTGGATCAGATCAAGAGTCCATCTAGTCCAACATTCTGTTCACAAAGTGGCCGATCAGCTGTTGACTGAGAACCCACAAACAGGACAGAAGTGCAACAACACCCTCCCACCCATGTTCCCCAGCAACTGCTGTACATAGGCATGCTGCCTCTGATACTGGAGGTACAACATAGCCATCAGGAATAGTAGCCATTGATCACCATCTCCTCCAGGAATTGAACCCCCTTTTAAAGCTATCCATTGGTGGCCATCACTACATCTTGTGGTAATGAATTCTAGAGATTAACTATGTGCTGTGTAAAGAAGTACTTCCTTTTATCTGTCTGGAATCTCCCACCAATTAGCTTCATGGGATGACCCCAGTTTCTTTTATTATGAGAGGGAGAAAAATGACAGCTTTGTACCAGCTAACACTATTCATGTTGCTCTAGAGGTCTCTTATGCTAGCGTAATGTAATTTGCGTTAGCATTCCTGATGCATTTGATAATGCCCAGTGTAACAATGCAGATTAGAAAAGTTATAATATATAAGGCTACACTGGACATTTTCCAGTAATCTGAATAAATCTTTAATATAAAGCAAGGATGCATGAGTATAATATTTTCAAAGTAAAAGCTACAAGATATTTATATCCTGCATTCAAAAAGCTGTAAGTGATACTGTGTTGTGAAACAAGTGCACACCCTTAAGTAAAATCTATTTCTAAATTTAAACGTAACATTATGGCCTCACAGATTCCTTACTTGCTATATTATTGACTGTTTTGGTCTCTCAACATGACAATGTCTGAATGTCAGTAATGCACAGTATGATACTTGTGATATATTTAATGCTCTAGTTATTTAAACTTCATGGATATCTAAAAGTTGAATAACTTCATTATCACATTTTGATAGTTAATTCAATACTTGAAGCTTATTAGGACAATAACATTCAGTCAAGACACAGAAATTACATATAGCAAAGAAGGTTGCATGGGGAGACATGGCAGATGTGTATTCGTGCCCTTGCTTACCTATGTGAGTTACTTTGTCCTGGCACTCCCATTTGTAGGAGCAGGCTTGGGTATTTGTGTCTGAAGTACCAAGGCCAAAGATCCTGTTATAGGCAGAGAAATGTAGCAATATTGTCAAGTTGCTATGTGTCTTCTCAGGCTAGGCTGTTCTGTGCAAAGTCCCCTAACCTGACTTCTCCCTGGTACATGCAAAGTGTGTATAACATGGGGGCAGAGTTAAGAGCTCAATGGTGCATACCCTATTATCTGAGTTACTATGTGGGTTTATATAATTGTGGTGATTGGGTACTTGAGTTATGCCATGCTCTATGCTCTGTCATGATGATGTGGGTGAGGTGACCATCGACACATCCATGGTTCCCATTGAAGTCAGGGCTTGGTGTAGGTTTTCACAATTGGGGAAGTGGTGTATCTGGGTGATCCACTGTTTTGTGATCTACTGTTTTATCATCCATGTCAGTGGCATATCATGAGTTCTGCCAGGGAACCAGGGCTTTTACTGAACCCTAAAACCCCTTGGTTGGTTTGATACTCTATGAAAATCTCTTTTTAATTTCAATTTGATATTTAGCATCTGCAGGAAAATTACTATCATTCTGCATTTGTAATTGAATTCCAGAATTTTGCCCTTAATATTCTCATCTAAAAGTGCCTACTTTTTTCTTTATTACCATATTTCTTCGATTGTAAGACGCCATCGATTGTAAAACGCACACTAATTTCAGTACCACCAACAGAAAAAAAGCTTTGATTCTAAGAATAATAATCGCACCGCGATTCTAAGATGCACCCCGTTTTTAGAGATGTTTATATGGGGGGAAAAGTGCATCTTAGAATCAAAGAAATACGGTAATAAACTTGGAGTCCAGAATGCCACAGTTTTTCTTCTGCAGCAGTACTGCTCTATTGGCTCAAAGTACTACTTGATCCATAATGGAGTGTGGTAGCAGGGCTTATGCTGAATCTTCAACCCCTTGATTATTTTAATATTCTATGAAAGTATCTTTATATTAAATTTTAGTTTGATATTTAGCATCTGCAGCCTAATGACTATCATTCTGCATATGTAATCGCATTCCAGAGTTTTGGAAAGATTGGTGCAGAATTACCTGCATGAGATTCCATTCTGAACTTTTTGAAAACAAAAATAAAAAATGGACATTTGGAAAGTAATATTGGTAATCTGTTCATCCCTAAATCTTTGAACTTCAAATTATAAAATTCAACGATATTAACTGAAGATTTCAGCACAAATCATATAATTTCTCTTGTAGTAATCAGTTTTGCTTTGAGACATGTAAGGTGGCAAACATAAGCCTTGTAACAGTAGGATGGTTAAACAGTGTTTCAAAGCACTATAGTATTTTTTAAAAAACGTTAGTGATTGTAGTGAAAAGGCTGTCTTTATCCTCCATTGCCCTGGGCAAGTAGTTTTGGAGTTTGTGGGACTAATTGTTCCCCTGAGGTAGAGATGTAAAATTTCTGGAAATTTTGAAGGCATGTGGGGGGAAACAGTTTTTTTGTGGGGGGGTGGGGGTGGGAATGGAATTTTTTTGGGGAAAATGCAAAATGCAATATTAGCACTTTTTACAGACTAAAAGTCACTTTGTTACTTTAGGAACATAAAACTGTAATTATGTTCAAGTTGGTTTGGCATAACGTTTTCACATTTGGTATATTAAAAGTACAGTATATTCAAGTAATTATTACAAGTTGAATTTACTTTTATTTTTTTTATTTTTATTTTTTTATTTTTTTTTGGTAACAAACGGAGCTACAAGCTCCTGAACTGTAAGGAACACCTGAAATGTAAGGAACCTCTTTGGTTTTGCCAGTTTATGAGGAGCAGGCAAAAAAAAAAAAATTAAAACACACACACAAAATCATCAACATTAGTAAGAAAGAAAATTACGTCTCTGCTAGTCCTCCACAGTATCGAGCAGACATAAAGTACCCATTCCCATAAAAAGAACTGAGGAAAAAAGCAAACCAAGATTCAATGAATATGCATGAGATTTAATCAAACTCATTTTCTGAGCTATAGCTATCACTATCAGTTTCAGTCTGCTTCAATGGCAGTGCCCCTTAGAGGCAGAAATGAATCTTGCTCTTGCATTTGAGAGTTCTAGTCTCAGTTAGCGACCCAGGACTTGCTTTTCCTCGGTGCACAGAAATTGTAATAATCTGATACTGTACATAGTTTTAGTAATCATTTGGAGAAGTAAATATATGAACACCTTATCTTAAACATTTTATTCATCATGCTAAGTTAAAACATTCCATAATCCATTTTTCTTCATTCTCTTCAATTTCTCAGAAAAAAGCAAAAAAAAAAAAAAAAGGCTTTGGGGGAAACGGGGGGAGGGGTGTTCTGAATTTTTCTGGGGGGTTTCCAGGCCTTTACATCTCTACCCTGAAAGTGAATGGTCATAGTTTAGTGGCAGGGCACATGCTTTGCATGCAAAAAGCCCCAGGTTCAACCCCTGTCATTGCCAAAAGGTGCTTGAAAAGACTCCTGCCAAAAACACTTGATAGTTGTTGCTACTAAGGTAGATGAGCCAATGATTTAACTTGATATAAGGCAGCTTCCTATGTCTCATTTAGTCCAGTTAACTAGAGAGGCGTGTACTGTTACCCACTGAATTAGAGCAGCTCTGTTTCCAACACTTCTGATCTAACTTATGCATTAGCTATGCTACTCTGTCGCTTGTTCAAAGAGTAAACTTTTTAAACTATCCCTCTTAACTCTGAATATCTTACAGTTTTTTAACAGTTTTCTTTACTGGTATTATTATTATTATTATTATTATTATTATTATTATTATTATTTACATTTATATATCGCCCCATAGCTGAAGCTCTCTGGGCGGGTGGTAGCATACTCGATCCCATGAAAATCTATGAACAGCTAGCCATGTGTAAAAGTTAATGTGTATGGGATCATCAAGCATTTAGTGTTTCATGCTTGTTAGCAAGGATTGGTTAAGCATGCAAACAAGTACTATACTCAAAAGAAGAAGAAAAGATAGAAGCTGTTGAAGTGGTAAACTATTTAATCATATTTCTATCTTTTGCTGAGTGAACTTCGGCGTTGGGATAGAATGCAGTCTTCTGACCATCAGCAAGTCTTGGTTTCTTCTTTGTTTTTCAGTCTCATTATGTAGTATGAGAATGTTTGTTCTAAGTATAACTGCTGTAAGGAGGTGCTGTAAAAGCAAAGAGTGCATAAGTGTTGCCTTGTGTGCCTCTTTATTTGCCAAGGTGGCAGAGTGTGCCAGACCCATCGCAACCTATTTGCAGTCTGTAAACTACAAAAGACCATATCACATCTCTCAAGTCAATTATTAGTGCTTTGAATCAGTACTTAAGCAGTCTTTCTGATTATCTCAATCTTTATATAGAGACATAAAGTTGAGTTCCCCATTTTCTTTCATGTCTCTATCCATCAGCCAAAGATATAAGTCTGTGCTGCACAGTGTGGTAACTCAACATATAAAGGCACCTACTCTGAAGAATTTTGGCACTCTCAAACTGCTAGATATTTATGTAGATCGTTATTCTACATAAGCATCTAGTAGTTTGAAAGCCGTCCACAATTTGCAGTCAAAGTTTTTGCAGCTAAGGCCATGCAATAATAGAAAGTAGCGTTACCTGAAAATACAGTACTGTTCAGCAGGTGTCATGGCCAATTTTTCTGACACTCTAACATAGAACACCCAAATCAGTGAAATTCTTAATTGCAGCAAATCTCATGATGAAAGCTCAGCAGTTACCACTCCCCATATATCATATAGGCACATTGGTTAGTTCACAAAATAGCTTAAAGATTAAATATGACAACCATGTCAGGAAACAGTCCAGCTATAGTGGCCCAAGTCGGATATCTACAGTTCATAATAAATAGCAAGATCACGAGCCTCTATGCCAGCCTTTCTCAACCTGGGGCACTCCAGATGTGTTGGACTGCATCTCCCAGAATGCCCCAGCCAGCTGGCTGGGGCATTCTGGGAGTTGTAGTCCAACACATCTGGAGCGCCCCAGGTTGAGAAAGGCTGCTCTATGCCAAGCAGGGCATCTCTGTTCCACCCTCTTGAGTTGATGTCTTAACCTGGGTGACACTTCTTCAGCCCTCTTCCTCTGCTTGGTTCCCACAGAAGATTTGTAGGGTTGGACAGATCAAAGATTTGACTTTATCTTGCAGATATGGCCAAAACAGAGTGCCACTCTCCTTTAGCCTATAAACAGAGGGGAGGCCATGCTGAGTCCTGCCCTCCTCGTTCTGACATTCCACTGCTTGAGCAGGCCCCCAGCTAGCCCAACAGAAGGAGTATTTTAAAAAGAGAAAACCATATCACATTTGTCATATTTGTTTAAGTATTCTCTGTGTTAGTACTTTAGAAATATAAGTAAACATGCTATTTGTACCAGTAGCCATTAAATTATGTCTGTTTACCACTATGAAAATGTTTAGTTAATGATGTAGGACAGAAATTTTGAGTCAGTTGATAACCTTTTTTATGCCATTGATGATGATATGCCTTTTTATACGCTGGAAACTATTCCGACCTTTCTAAAATCCAAAAATGTCAGAATAGTCACAGCTTTTCTGGAGCATAAAATGTAATGTACTTTAAATGACAAAGAAACATCCCACAGACATGTAGATTCAAACAAAATTACTGGAACAGATCAAAATGAAGGTGGTATGGCTAATAAAATAATAGCAGTCTTGAGGCCTGTAATTCCTCCTTAGATTAGATACATGATATTTTGTTGGCACGAAGTTCAAACTCCTGTTCCCATACTATTAGTAATTTGACTTCAGTCATGTACAGGCTTGTTGACAGCTATTTACTAGAAGTCTCCTGTAAAGTTGGGAAGGTAAATCAGGTATCCTGCTGTGCAGCAATAAAGGTATTGGCATACCAGCTGCAAGGACTATTTTTAGCTCAAGCTTTAGCTTTATGATGGCATTGTGTATTAGTAATAAGTGCAGTAAAATTTCAAAGTACTACAAATCTGAACGTATCTTGGCTTTTTACTGTTTTATTCCTCCTCTAAGCAGTGGGTTAATTCAGGGAAGACTTTTCAAGCTGTTGAGTTCAAAATACTCAGAGAATAAAGGTGCAGAGATTACCTTTCTGGCTTCCCAAGTACTTTGTTGCAAAATATTAAAATGTAAATATAATATGTATTTGGTGAATATTAAATAAAAGGCAAAACACAAATTAATGTAAAACTAGGCAAGACAGGAGCAATAGTTATAAATGCTTTGTATTAAACCACTTCACATATATTTCACTAATCCTGACAGCATCCATTTTAGGTAGTTCAGGATTATCCCAATATCACAAATGGAGAGCTGATCCTGAAATCTTGCTGAAGGCCACAGCTGAAATAAGATTTCAGTCGGTGTCTTAACTTACATCTCATGGCCTTAGCTGCTAACTACACCTTCTTTCCAAGAGGGAAATTGTTTATTCAATATTTAAGTGAAATTATAGAATTGAATTATAGAACACATCAATAGATCAACACATCAATTATAGAACACTTCTTTTCACATCAATATGATGATCAGTCTTATTTTTAAAAATTTGCAACAATGTTTTAATGAAATTCTGCTTACCAAGTCTTTAACAAAAGTTGTTCATGTTAATTTTCTAGTGGCTTAGAGTAGCAAGCCAGAATGGCTTCTGGATTCATCGTGTTATATAAAACTCCAGGCACCTGGTCTGATGGATTTCCTGTTTCTTCAGATTTGGATATTTTGGAAACAAATTTAGAAGCCCAAACTATGTTTTTATGCATAATTGGGACTGCTGATTTATTTATTTATTTATTTATTGCATTTTTATACTGCCCAATAGCCAAAGCACCCTGGGCGGTTCACAAAAATTAAACCATTCAAAGTATAAAACAATAACATGATATAAAATACAATATAAAAGCACAACCAGGATAAAATCAGCAGCGGTGCAGAAATACAAATTTAAAATACAAATGATAGAAAGGCACAGCCATTCATATCTCCTGAAATATTTCTAGAAGTTTGTGTTCTGGTAAATTAACAACTCTGGAGAGTCAAATATTAATTTATTTAAATATAAATATTCTTCATACAGGCTATTGTCCACAAATGTGACACATTATTCTCTACTTAAATCTTAGTGTTTACTTGCAGTCATTTTCCTGTATTGTTTCTGGCTTGCAAATATTTAAGTTTTAGTAATCCTTTTCTTATTTCCCCCTATCTTTCTCTGCTAATATTACATCTGACAACATCATTAGGTTTGAAATTAGATTTCCCTCCTTCTCATCTTTAAACATTAGTCTTTAATTGTTGTAAACCGCCCAGAGAGCTTCGGCTGTGGGGCGGTATATAAATGTAATTAAATAAATAAATAAATAAATAAATAAAATAAATAAATAAATAGTCTGAGGAACTGTGTAAATATGGAGTTTCATATTTACATTTTTTAAGTCAGTAGGAACAATCTTACATATGAGCTAAGAAACTGTAGCTTGTGTCACAACTTCATGTACCCCCCCCACCTTGCACATGCCAGCTGGATTTACCCAATTACCCTTGCCAACATGGCAAGGGTGGTTTGTTGGGGTGGTTAACAACTCAGTAACCCTAAAACAATCCAATTGTACCAGAGTGGAGGATTAAATTTGAGGATATAGGTACTGACAAATCACAGAAGTCTTGGAGCTCAGAGATTAAGTAGGGATTGGTGGTAATGGCTTCTTCTGTCTCAAAGATACTAATACCCTCTCTAAGACGGAGGAAAGCTGTGAGATTCTCAAGTGTGGTTCCTAAGTGGTAGATCTCATGTTGTAAGTTCACAACATCAGCCAGGTGGTTTAAGCGAAAAAGGATGCAGGCATCTAAATTTGTTTGCAGTCAGATCAGTTAACCATTGTTTGAACAAGCCAGGAACTTTTGGAGATGAGAAAAAATTGCAGCTTGTTTTGCCAATTTCTGGTTTGTTTTCCCTTGTCTCTTCTGTCAGTTTCTGGCTGCAACTTGAACACCTGGTTCACATGTAACGAAAAACCATAGTGGATGAATTTGCCTGCAGGGCTTCTCATTGCGGTGGTGGCTGCTATTTTAAATATTCAGGGCATGCCATAGCTTCTTGACAAGTCTGCTATGGGAGTGGGGAGATGACCCTTTTCTATAAACATGGAGAATATTGCAGTCGGTGTTTGGCTTCGTGCTGAGCAATCCCTGAAATCCACCCCTTGTAAACATTTTCTTCTTACTAGAATTCACTCATCCAATAAACATACAAGTTTGGTCAATGAGGTGATAAGTACTTTGCAGTCATTTTCTCAGCAACAGAGCTGGCCAAAAATTCAGCATGAAGTAAGGTCAGTAATCCGTTTTTCCCTTTGACAGTTTATTTTGCCCTCTGCACATGTAACTGTCAGGGTATCCCACAAAGAGTTAAATTGTATTTTCAACATGCAGCCTTTCACAGATGTTAGTGAAGCAGGCAAAGATCCCTTTACTGTTTCCTTTCTTCACAAAGCAGCAGCAAATCTAGGTGGACTGGCTTGAGAGGGATAAGTAGGGAAGGCAAGTTTGGGGATAGTGCAACCAAGGGAATCAGCCTGTTGAGCAGTTTTGTTTTCTAGCTGCTCTTGCCTTGCACCTCTGTTGCTTGGTGAGCTGCTGGGGTAGGGAGCCAAAACAAGCAAGGAATAAGCTGGGATTCCACACATTTGGATGTAACAACAAACAATGGTTAAAACAAGCTAGGATTTGTATACAAACAACAAACCATGGTTTCAAATTGGTGTTGGTTGCTGAAAAATAAACTATAGTTCATTGCCTGGAGCAGGTTTGGCCATTCGGACAAACCACTGTTAGGCTAAATAAATACTGGCTTAGCATTATGTGCAAACATAGCCAGTATGTGGAACTAATGAGCTGCTTAGTGATATAAGTGCTCCTGGGGAGCAATCACATGTTGCCTAAAATATATTTTGAGGTCCTTAAATGGTACCACAGAGCCTCCCATAGCACTTGTCCCAAGGCCTGTGGTGACACATAGATGAAAATAAATGAGAGAGTGCATTGGTCAACAGAGTGCTTAAACAAAGTCAATGAGGAAGTAACTTTAGAAGCATGTCAGAAATAGTCACTTACTGGCTCCAATATCATCAAATATAAATGGAGAGCCAGAACATATATCCAGAAGTTACAAGATGGTTCTAAGCTGAAGAACATATCGAAAGGGTACTTATACTTTTTCTAATTACTAACTACACCACTCACAAACCCTGAATGTGAACCATAACACATGTGCTATTATTTGCTGTATTGGGTAAATTGTAAGATTTTAAAATTCTTTTGTCAACAAAGCAAAAAATAAAATAAAATAAATTGATCCACATTCCAGATGTATCTTGATTAAGCTTCTACTCACCCTCAGCTATAGCTACTATGTGTAGGTTGGCGAGTCGAGGGGAAAAGTGGGTTGAACATATTCCTTCCATTAGTTCGGGGTAGGAACAGAACACCACTATAAGTGTTTGATACCCTGGTATATATTATTAGGGTACTTTGAAAGCAAAACACATTCAACATAGAGGATTTCAGATGTCAGGCAAGCTGACTTGGCCTGACTATATTGTGAATACTGGTCACCCCATCCTTTCCGCCACGAAGCTATACAGAGACCAGATGATTGGACTGTACTGTCCATGGCAACCCTCATCAAACAGTGGACCATGGAGTGCTACCTTTTTAAATAAATCACATAGGATACCTTCTAAAGCTCATATTCTCCTCTCAACGTAGCAGAGTTCTACCCTTTAAGCAACACTGTTGACTTAATGCAGTTGACTTTTTCTTCAGCCAAAGCCACAGCAAAACAACTAACCCAGGCCTGGGAAAGTGGCTACAGGTTGTGAGAAGCCATCATACCTCTTCATTTATGAGGCATCCCCACATTATAGCTGACCAGTCTGGAAGAAGAACACAAGTAATGTCTTGGCATGTAATACTGACAAAAGCTTACAAATGTCTAAAATTAAACTGTCCATTATACTTCCATTCAAATCTGTATTAATTACATACATAGTCATGTTTATGAAAATAGCATTAACAATAAGAATATAATTTCAGAGTACTGTACTAATGTATTTCAATACAACAGTAGGTTAAATTATAGTGTATTTTAAGACTTCTCCGCCAAGGGCCATAAACTTAACAACACGGTTATTAAAACCTTTGTATGAAACATCATAAGAACAATGCAGACTAAACCATTCTTGCATCCGAAAAGCTGGAATGCAAAGAAGTTTTTTATTCTTTATTGCCCCAAGTAAAAACTCTGTGGAAACAGATAAGTGATGACAAAGCTTTGATGTTAATAAACCCAAATGGAAGTAAAAAATCAAAGTGTGTAAACGACTAGGTTATAAAAAGAGAGATGACAGAGTTATACCCTGTAATTAGGTGTAATTTGTGCTTTTGGCACAGCTATTTGTCCTGTATGAATGAGAGGCTGTCTTACATTTTCTTTGCTTGTATAATAGAATTACAGTACTGACACATCTACTTAAACATGTTCGGGTTTTTTAATTATTTGACAACAGCATTACCCCTCTCCCTCCTTTGTGACGCCTGACTTGTAGATACATAGCTTTAAAGATAGAAAAATCCAAGTAACAGCTTCACCTGGTGCAAGTATTTAACAGAAAAAGTAGCAGCATTGGTTTGGGGTTGGGGCAGGGGTAATGAAATACAGGAAAACCACATTTTAGCTTTCTGGCACAAGTCTTAACCGCAGAGGTAGTATGAGTTGTCCACATAGACAGGAGAACAATTGAACAATCCAATTAAATAATTTTGTGACCTTTCATGTTTAAGAGCTGAATAAATGCTGTCTGATCAGGATTTCAAAGTGGTTATATACTTAAATACAATGTAATTGTGTTGGCTGTGCTACTGGTCTGTGCTCCATTGTAATTGTAGCATATGCAGACTGAACAACTGTAAATGTTGGGAAGGAATGACAAAAAGAAATCTTTCACTTCAGAGAAGCCGGTATTTCATAACAAAGAATTTCTGAGACTAGTTTTTAAACTGATGGGTTCATAAAGAAATATTTCAGTTTTCCAAAATGAGTTTTTAAATATGCCATTGTGTACGGTACTAACCAGTGCTCTGTAGTAACCATTTAACAATATAATCCTAATTGTTGTATTACTGCTTCGTTATTGCTTTATTACATAGTTCTGAAGGTGTACACTTGTATTAACATATTAAAGTGGTGTTTTTTGCTGATTTGACACTGACCGGAAACTCAGTCTACATTATCTTGTCTGTTTAAGGGGGGGGGGGGAACTGTGTAGGCTTATGTACAGAGTTGCTTAAATTCTTAAGACATTGTGCTTTAAGTCATATCAGTGTATCTACTCAGAAGTAAGTCCTATTGAGTTCATTGGGATTTACTCCCAGGTAATTGGGTACAGGAATGCAGCCTTAGTAAACCTTTATTATGAGTTACTTTACTTCCCTTTATTTTATTTTATTTTATTTTATTTTATTTTATTTTGAGTGCTTGCTGAAGGCTGAGTATAATGCCCTTACATTTGCCTCTGAAATTTTGGTTAGAGGTCATATCAGACTTGATAGATATGTAAAATACTTCGTTGTAAAATTGGCCATAAATTACTGTAATTGTCATTTTGCTTAAAGAATAGAACTGTCTCCCTGTAACATGTATCATTAAAGTTACATAAATACTGGACTGTAGCTAAAAAAAATTAAGTGAAAGAATTCTCTCTCTACTCTCTTTTTATAGAGTTTTATATTTTTATATGAGTTGCAGCTTTAATTTGTATGATAAAATGGAAGATTCATTTTATTTTGGTGAGGATTGTTTTATTGATTGACTAGCTGATAACGCCCGGGTCTGTGAATAATAATGTTTATAACATTTATTTGATATATAATAAATTTCTATGCAACTTATTCATCTTTAGGTTGGTTGTTGTTTTTTTAGTTTGGTTGAGTTAGTAAATTGTTTTGTTAGAATAAATTGAAAATTGTGTTAACTGTATTTTAAATTAGAGCTTCGTAATAAACCACATTTTTTGTTTTACCTGAAAAGCCTACACGTCTCCCATCATGCCTTGGCTGGAGCACCTGTCTAAACTTCAAAAACAATCAGGACACAGAACACCCTTTCTACCAGCTAAAAATATGTTTTCAAAATATACCCAGCATTGCCCAGATATCTGAATAACATATAGTAGGGAAGTGGATGCACCATCTTAAAGTTGCAGGCCAATGCTAGGCCTGTAAGTTAAACTTCAAACAAATTAAATTCATTTCCCCTCTCTCTTACCCTCACAACAACACTGCAAGGTAGGCCTGTCCTAGGCCTGTGAGGTAACTTTAAAACAAATTAAACTAGTTTCTTTTCTCTCTCTCTCACCCTGGACGCCTAGCCAGGGCCATCTTGAAGCTGTCGTCATGATTTTCCTTGGCCCCACAGAAAACAAGGACTACAACTCCCAGCATGCCTTTTGCCCAGAGCTGCGACTTCCTTCCCTTCTGCTCCCGATGGGGCCTACTAACTGAGGCAGCCAACCCAGACGCTCTCTCTTCAGGCCCAGGATGGAGAGCCACTTCTAGGTGATGGCTGCCACAGCCTGATAAATCTTTTCTTCCACCCAAGGCTATTGAAACAGAAGAGTGAATGGTGGGCAGTTGGGAAAAGTCAGTTAGTGTGGGCTGAGTTAGGACTGAGAGATAGAGATGGCAGTACTACACCTCCCAGCATGGCTTTGGCGGCCCTCAGGTGCCCATGTCCTCTGATAGGTGCTTTCCTCCTCCTCGTGGTTGATGCTGCTCTTTGACAGTAAAGTAAGAGAAAGGGGCGGATCGTATCTCTATCCGTATTCACATATACTACAAAGGTGGATAAGTATTATAAAAGCCTTTTAATAAGTTAATAAGTTTCACTAGTGCAGAAAAAAAGTATATTGCCACTGTAGGGCTGTGTAGTCTGACATTAAGAACACACTAACAAATACTAAGAACCCATTAAAAAACACTCAAAGTCAAGGATTTAAAAAAAAAAAACCAGACCAAACGCGTTTTGACCCTAAAGGAGGGTCTTTCTCAGTGGTCACGTATACTATATCGACACTTAGAAATACTAAGTAGTTATTTACAAATTGCCAATACCACTAGATGTTACTATCCCTTGCTTTTTTTAAAAGTAGGTATTGGGCTAGTATATTTCAGCCAGTATCCCAGGTTTGGGATACAGCTTCCTGTCCCAACTGCCGAGGTGGTGTTCTATCTGCAAGGAGCCTCTTTATTATGTTCTGTAGCGAAAGCTGGCCCCGATTTCGCTGGTGTTTTCACATGTATTTCTTTTGTTATCAAGAGGCAGCTGTCAATGGAAACGCACAACTCCGGCCAAGTCCTGCTGGGACTGCCTCAGCCCACACTTTTCACCCATGAAGTGCTCCACCAGGAGTCTGTACTGAATGGCCAGGACCAGGTCAGGCACTTGCCCCCCTTTGTCAAGCCTGTTTCTGGGCATGCACAGAGTGCTTCCCTTTCTTCCTTCCCTCCTTCTTAAGGGTGAAGGCTGCAGGCTGCGTGTGTGCTTCCCTCCGTTTCTGAGAAAACCGATATCAGGATAGGGTGCCTTTGAACATGTCCAGAGTTCGGCCTCTCAAAGACATGCTATTGTATCTAGTTATGATTTTAAAACCACATATGGCAAGTGGGAGGAGGCACCACAAATGGATGCAGCCCTTTTATGTGGGTTGTTTCCTTTTATGTGGAATTGGGTTGACTGCTTGAGACTGAGCTTAGGAATCACAATGGACACCAAAGGCCAGTAAGTCTGGCCTCCCACCCAAGCCTGCTGGGAGTTCCGCCCAAGGCTTGCTGGGAATTGTAGACATAAACCTAGGTTTTTTTAAATTAAATTCTTTAAAAAAATATACTTAAAATCCCAAAATTCATGTTTTTAGATTTTTTCTGAACCATGTACATGAAGACCTGTCTGGGTGAACAGCATTAAGGTAGTACCATATGTGGAAGTGGGTAAACATTTTGGGACATACGCACATACTTTCCACTTTATAGGTAGAGATTGATTGATTTGATTTGTACCTGGTCCTTCTACCAAGAAAAAGGACATTCAAGGCAGCTTAAAAACATAAATAACACTTAATGAAAATAATAATAAAACAAATTCATTAAAGCACAATTAAAAACACAAAAATAACAGATAAAAAACAGCATAATAAATATTGCTAAAGGTGTATTTAAGCATTAGATCAACACCAAGAAACCCTGATTGGTCTTAGCCATGGTTAAGCTAATGGATGAAGTAACTCTACTTCAGCTCTCTTAAACTTTCAATCTGTAAAACAGAAATGTAGTGATATAGCTCTCAGGCAGGACCAGCAGACAATGTATAGATGAAAAATGTTTGATGTCATGCTTCTAAAACCAAATAAATTCAGAAATAAAGATAATGGGGAGGACAGGGGAAAACTTTTCTTTTTCCTAAAGCTTTTAAAACTTGATGTTGTGCGGACTTTACACTGTTAGTTTTACCCTACCCTGTGCCTGCTTACCCTACCCTGTGCCTGTTGGCATTCTCTTCCCCTCCTTATTGTTTTACTATGATTTTATTAGATTGTAAGCCTATGCGGCAGGGCCTTGCTATTTACTGTTTTACTCTGTACAGCACCGTGTACATTGATGGTGCTAAATAAATAAATAAATAATAATAATAATAATAATAATAATAATAATAATAATAAGTAAGTTCAGGATGGCTGCTACTATAAGCAAGTTACAGTTGCTGTTAAAATATTAAAGAAATACCTTGCTGTTGAAGAACTGAAAAATTGTAATTCATGCAATAAATTTGTGTGCAATATGGTTGCCTTAACTATAGTACTTTTACTTTGTTCAAAATGTTGTTATATTACTTTTCATCAAATTACATTTCAGGGTGGTGTACGAGTAAGATTTTAAGCCATTTAGCCTAAAAGAATTCAAATCCTCTCTGGAGTGAGACTCAAAGCAAAGTTTGCTTTGTATAAGGACTCCAGAAATCAAATTGAATTTCCTTGCTTTGTAAGATATTTATCAGTAACTTATATTGTTTTGTTAGTTCAGATTTGATTGACAAACAGCAGTTGGTGTTGGGAATTAAGGACACCTATTTGGGGATATCTAGAGATTTAAAAATAACACATTCTTTTAAAAAATCTAGCTAGCTAGCTTGTTCCTTGCAACCTTTGTTTTACAAATGGATTTAGAAAGTATGTTGTATTTAAAATCTGAGTGTGGATTTAGAACAGCTTTGAAACCCTTCTTATTCTGGCAGAATAGAAATAGTGTAACAAGACTATTTAATCACTAGCTGGGCCATGGATTCTTTTTACATAATCTCATCTTTCTTAAAAGATTTTATGCAATGTATGTGATGTGATGCTCTGCAAACAGTTACAAGAAAACTCCCGAGTCCAGTACCCTATAATAGAAGCAGTGGCATTCATTAAATTGCTTTAGAAGATTACTTTAAGTTAAATGTATACCTAATTGTTCTAGGGTTTGTGATGGCTAACGAAGCCTATTATTCAAATAGTTGGAGGCTGCATTGCCTTACTTTGTTTGACTCTTTACTTTTACTATTAATATCAAAAAATGTTGGAGCATGAATACAAAATCCATCCTTAAATTCTTTGGTTACTTGTAAGCATAAGACAAAGCAGAAAATGGCACAGTTAACATTCAGTAAAGTATATTATAGTTCACAAGGTTGTACTAATTACATATCAGTGAAGGGGTTTTGAACTAAGGATTTCTGCAATTATACCGGATTTGTTAAATGTCAACTAATAAAGAAAATTCAATCAGTTTCCAAGATTGATGTCATAAAACATTAAAATTTTTGAAAGATTTCACTTGGTATGTTCTTTCTGTAACTCCTTTGAACCTACCTGCTAACCCCCACCCCAGGCTAGGCCTGTATTCAAAGTAATAGCTCCTCATCTTGGTACCACTATTAAAAGATTGTGGACAGATATTGGATTGGAACTAAAGTTTCCATTCTGTGAATGGAAGGGCACCTTCACTGGTGGAGTAAAAACCTTGGGTCCAACCCATTACGTTTAGATACATAAAATATAGCAGGTAAGGGTTGATTTAATGAATTAGATTAAACTATGAATTTTTAATCTTCTCTTGAAAATGTTGCCTTGATAATGTTGTCAACAATCTAGTGTTAGATAAATGCAATACTGTTTAATATAAAAGTAGTGCCTAATTTCTGTTTCTCTTAAATATTTCCAGACCGTATACTTGATTTAGTCTTTGGTTTAGTCCATTTTGTTACGTAACATTTAAAAGTATTTGATGTGCGAACATGGCTGTGCTAACAACACAGAAAGAGAACCCATGGTTTGTTGTTGGGTTGTGAACTCTAGGTTCTTTAAACCATGGCTGGTTGTTATGTGCGAACACAAAACGGTGGGTTCTTTGTGGGTTGTTTTGCCAGGCTTCAGAGCTTGAAAAACCAGCTATTTTATGTGCCAGTACTACAGCGCTGCAAAGGTTTTTGGTTTACAGGGAGGGAGCAGATAAAGGAGGAGAGAAAGAAACAACCCAGACAGTGGTCAACCAGATGCCCACAGGAAACCCACATGCAGAATCTGAGTGCAACAGCTCCTTCCCACCCATGTTCCCCAGTGACTGGTCTACATAGGCATATTACCTTTGATATTGGGGGTAGCAGATAGCCATCTGGACTAGTAGCCATTGATAACACTATCCTCCATAAATTTGACAACCTGCTCCTCTCCTGGACCCAAGTTTCTTGAGGAGAAACTTGTATCCTCAAAGTGTGGTGAGGAGCAAATCACAGGATGTGTGTCTGAAGTATGGGAGGTCCTGGATAATAGGGTCACCTGGCGGAGAGCCAGTGAGGGAGGGGAGAACTCCAATTTCCTCTAGGGGATCTCTCTCTACATGTAGATGGAGAATTATCTCCCTGTAGGAGAAGATGGATCATGCCATCTGATGTTCTCTGGTTTGCTTGGATTTGATAGTTTAATATTTATATCTTTCTAAGTAAACCAAATATGAAGAAAAATTACACATCTGCTAAAATGTTAGCTACAAGCCCACTTTATTAAAAAGAAAAAAAATGCTGGTTGATTTATTACTTAGGCATAGATTCTTAGTGAGAGATACTCAAGTGTGTTGCATTATTCTTAAGCATGTTGTTGTTTATTCGTTCAGTCGTTTCCGACTCTTCGTGACTTCATGGGCCAGCCCACGCCAGAGCTTTCTGTCGGCTGTCGCCACCCCCAGCTTCCCCAAGGTCAAGTCTGTCACCTCCAGAATATCATCCATCCATCTTGCCCTTGGTCGGCCCCTCTTCCTTTTGCCTTCCACTTTCCCTAGCGTCAACCTCTTCTCCAGGGTATCCTGTCTTCTCATTATGTGGCCAAAGTACTTCAGTTTTGCCTTTAATACCATTCCCTCAAGTGAGCAGTCTGGCTTTATTTCCTGCAGTATGGACTGGTTTGATCTTCTTGCAGTCCAAGGCACTCTCAGAATTTTCCTCCAACACCACAGTTCAAAAGCATCTATCTTCCTTCGCTCAGCTTTCCTTATGGTCCAGCTCTCGCAGCCATAGGTTACTACGGGGAATACCATTGCTTTAACTATGCGGACCTTTGTTGTCAGTGTGGTGTCTCTGCTCTTAACTATTTTATCAAGATTTGTCATTGCTCTCCTCCCAAGAAGTAAACGTCTTCTGATTTCCTGGCTGCAGTCAGCGTCTGCAGTAATCTTTGCGCCCAGAAATACAAAGTCTGTCACTGCCTCCACGTTTTCTCCCTCTATTTGCCAGTTATCAATCAAGCTAGTTGCCATAATCTTGGTTTTTTTTAGGTTTAACTGCAACCCGGCTTTTGCACTTTCTTCTTTCACCTTTGTCATAAGGCTCCTCAGCTCCTCCTCGCTTTCAGCCATCAAAGTGGTGTCATCTGCATATCTGAGATTGTTAATGTTTCTTCCTGCAATTTTAACTCCAGCCTTGGATTCGTCAAGCCCAGCACGTCGCATGATGTGTTCTGCATACAAGTTGAATAGATAAGGTGAGAGTATACAACCCTGCCGTACTCCTTTCCCAATCTTAAACCAGTCCGTTGTTCCGTGGTCTGTTCTTACCGTTGCTACTTGTTCGTTATACAGATTCCTCAGGAGGCAGACAAGATGACTTGGTATCCCCATACTACTAAGAACTTGCCACAGTTTGTTATGATCCACACAGTCAAAGGCTTTAGAATAGTCAATAAAACAGAAATAGATGTTTTTCTGGAACTCCCTGGCTTTCTCCATTATCTTTACTGTAGAAAATTGATACCTGGTGTAAAAGTTAAGATATCTTCCTTTTTGTGGGGAAAACTGTACCATTTTTATATCAAGTGTTTTGGTTAGAAAATTCATTTTGCATGTCATGATGGACAACAGAAGCAGCAATGTTTAGCTGTTACCTTCTGTGGCTAATAGCTTGAATGTAAATGGAGTGTGCTACATATACTTAGCACTGGCTTTGATGTATGTGAAATCACTAAAAGATCTTGTTTGAAAAACAAACCTCTTGCCTTATGTGTCAGAACAATGAAATGAGCCTCTCTTGAAAGCAGCTATGTTGCTGTAGGGTATTGAAACAAATGCTCCTCAGAAATCTGGGTGAATTGTAAGGAAAGCTCAGTTGCTTTATTCTTTGTGGAAATGTTGCCCTTGATGAACCAGCTGTGTGGGCTCGCATAGTTTGCTTCTGTTCTTATGAATGACTTGCTAAAATAAATGGAACTAAAGAGAACTGCATCAGGATCAGATTGAGCAAAGTACTTAGGGACACTAGGGCTTTCTCTGACACATGTGGGCCTCTTGTGTCCATTTACGTACTAGCACTTCATTGGAACTGGTTATCTTCATAAGCCGGAACCTAGGCCCATACAAATAATAATAATAATAATAATAATAATAATAATAATAATAATAATAATAATGGCATTTCTGTCTGCATGGTATTGTCATGCATGCCAAATCTTCTATTTGAATCCGTCTCAAAACTGACACTGAAGAGAGATTATGGAATGAAAAGTTGCATAGTACAACATTATGTAGTCTTACATTTTAGTGTGTAATGTGAATCAATTTTATTAATTTTTATTTTATACTAGTTGAAACACCAATCATGCTGTGCCAATTTGGGGAGACAGGGATAGGAGGAGAGTCACTTTACCCTTGCAGGGTCATCTTTGGTGGAAGCTAGGCAGTTCAGTGTTGGGGCAGTAAGGGACAAGTTTGGACTTCATGTAAAAGATGCCCTACCTTGCAGCCTTTATTTTCTTCAGAGGATTAAATGGCTGCACAGATTTTTATAGAAGAAAATTGGTAGCTTCATTTAAGTACACTATTGTGTAAAGGGGGTAGAATCTGCTTTATCCCTGACTCTGAGATAATCAGTAACTGGAGTAGACTTCTCCTCCAACCCTCGCCACCTCCCAAAAATTCTGAATGTAGCCATCCCAAGACCTAGGCTTACTCTTTCTTACCCTTTGCACTGCCCTATTCTTCCTGTTTTTAGTAGCACCAAATGTAATTAAAACACTTTAGGCTTCTGTATGTGTCAGTGACACCAGCTCATAAATAAACAGCCTGCACAAACAGGGGCATGCATACCATTGTACATCTTTTTGACAATACAACTTGTGATATTCCAAGTACTAGCTCAAAATCAGGAGTGTCCATTTGACTATTTGAAAAAGTTTTAGGCCTAAAAAAACCTGTCACCTTCCAGAAGTACTCAAACTGACCTGACTTAGTTTTTGTATGCATCTTGGTTGTACCTTCCTAACAACCACCCAGACATGTCCTCAGCTCTGTAATAAAAGAATTCTTGTTTCTTCCCCCCCCCCCCTGTTTTTGGGAACCGTAGGCTCTTACAGTGTGTGATAGTCTTCTTTCTAGAGCAGCCATCCCCAGCCTCCTGCCCTCCAACTGGCTGGTCCAACACAGCTGGATGGTTAGGGAAGGCTAATCTAGAAGCATGGGCAGTTATTAGAGGATGCTTGAGTCCTATAAAAATGTCTCGGTTGGCTTAGAAGTTCAGTTCCAATGATTTTCATTAATACTGAGTTTATTTTTGTTCAATACATCTTTCTCTATTACCAGAAAAATTGGTGAAAACTTTATTCAGTTCACAAATGAAGCTTCTGGTGAACGAATGAAAGCTACAGTCAACTTTTATGAAATGCTAGTGTTCAAACAATTGTTTCCAATTTTAACCACAGTAACTATTGTAAATACTTATATAGACTTTTGTCTGAAGCATTGTTTATCACCTGGGTTAGGGCAATCCTAAACTAGTTTTAAATCCACTAATTCCAGAAAAATGGACATGTGTTGATCATAAAGAAATCATTTTTAAAATGTAGTATAAAAGATTTCACTGGGAGAAAAAGATTTTGGGGCAGTTAAAACAACACCCTAACTTACACTCACTGGTTGTGTGTCAGTTTTTGTTGAACCGTGGGTTGTTTGTTGAACCATGGGTGGCTTGTTATCCATGCAATGTGGCTTATTTTTCTCAAACAAGCCACCTTGAGAACCCATGGTTTGTTGTTGGGTTGTTCAGGGTGGTTAACAAGCCAGATTGCATGGTTAACAAGCCACCATGGTTCGACAAATAACCCACAGTTCAACAACAACCCACACTCAGCTACTGAATGTGGGGTTAGTGTGTTTTGTTAACATAGTTTTATGTACATTTTTAAATAGTTTGAAACTGTTTTTGTTTAACAAAAACTCATGACCAACTTATTCATTCAGAAACCTTCCCCTTAAAATGTGCTTTGCATAGAGTTTTTTTCTAATTATTCACAATTTCACTTTTAACTTGGTTTAACTAAATCATGGTCAAAGCCCTTTAAACTAATATATACAGTTAAGCTCACATCACACTTTGATATGATGATCTAAATGTTTAGCATATTTTCATGGGTCTAAACATCTTCCATTACATAAAAGATCTACCCACAAAGAAACTAAGGATATTTGTCACTGATAAAGTTGTATGCCAAGTAGTTATATATAAAGCACACTTTTATTTGTGTGCACATAGTCCTTTGGGCAGAATTCAAAATTTACATCTGTGGAAATAATCACAGTAAGAAAGTACTTGACAACTCTTTAAAACTGAATCTATGCCAGTAGTTTTTACATCACATTTATTTCTTTTACCAAGTTACTTAGAAGAAATGTAACTTACTTTTACTCTATTACTTCACCAAAACCTGATTATTTTTGTTCAGAATCAGCCATTTCAAACGTGCAGGTAGTAGGATAGTGTTCGAGAGTGTTCTTGAATAAAGCATGCTTGGTACGTCTTTGAAGTTTCAAACAGTAAAGCTACAAAAGGCACACATAAAGTATAAGATACTGAAAAGGAGTAAAGTAGAATACAAATACCTTTGGGTTACTAGTTTTTATGGAATAACAGTTGAGCTGTTTCAAGCCTTGTTAATTATAGCTAAAACTCATCAGTTAAGAAATAAGCCAACTTCCCCCACCCACCCCCAAAAAAGTTGAACTGTATAATCTGGGCTACGTTATTCAGAAGCTGGCCTAATTCACCGTGATATGCCAACTGCGCCCCTTCCTAGAGTTAGAAGACCTATAGTCAGTAGTGCACACGCTGGTAACATCAAGACTCGACTTCTGTAATGCGCTCTACATAGGGCTACCTTTGTGCCTAGTCCGGAAACTTCAACTAATTCAAAATATGGCAGCCAGGCTGGTCACCGGTACACCTAGGCGTGAACATATTACACCAGTTTTAAAATCTCTTCACTGGCTGCCAATTAGTTTCTGAGAAAAGTATAAAGTGTTGGTTATTACCTTTAAAGCCCAACATGGCTACCTGCGGGATCGCCTTCTCCTGTACAATCTGCCCCACACACTCAGTTCCTCTGGGAAAAATCTACTTCAGCTAGCAAAAACTAGACTCTTACCCAGAGGACCTTCTCTTCTGCTGTTCCCAGACTGTGGAATGGCCTGCCAGAGGAGACTCGTCAACTTAACAGTCTACTAGCATTCAAGAAAGCTGTAAAGACTGATCTCTTCCTGCTGGCCTATCCAGTGGAATTTTAAGATGTTTTTAGTATGTTTTTAGGATGTTTTTTAGGATGTTTTTAACAATGTATATTATGTTTTAATTCAGTTTTATATATTTTATCATTTACCACCTCGGTCAGAATGGAGAGGCAGGTAAGAAATTAATTTATTATTATTATGGTTCCTCCAGCCTCTTCCACATCTAAAGAGAAAAGTACCTTTTAGATAGAGTGCTCTGGCTCCAGGTTTGATTGTTTCCGCACCCGATAGCTACTATTAATTCTTTGAGGTAAAATATTGGTATGGTAATGTGTATTATTGGATAATTCAGAATGAAACAATTATCTGAAATTGGCCTATAGAGATTTGCACTTACACAATGTATCACCTTAACGATTTATGTCACGCATAGGAAATGACCTCGTAATACATCACATGCTGTATTTGTAGCTTAATATTTCAATACAGTTTATGTTGAAAAGAGTAGCAGCCCCCCTTGATAACAATTGGCACACAAATACCTGTAGTGAAGGAGTAAGCAGGTATGGATTCTGGCTCCTTTTCTGCAGTGGAAGCAGAGGGATGGCAGAGGGGCCATAACTCAATCTTAGTGGAAGAGTACATACTTTGCATGCAGAAAGTCCAAGGTTCAATCCCAGTCATCTCCAGTTCCAAGGATCTCAGGTGGCAGAGCTAGGAAAGACCTCTACCTGAGACTTTGGAGAGCCACTGATACTCGAAATAGACAGCTAAATGGACCGGTGGTATGATTTAGTATTGGGTAGCTTAAAAATGAAAGAGGCCCAATTCCTTTGAGCCTCCCAGTATTAGTGCTTTTAGACCAAAGACTTAGAAGTGGTGATTCACTGCCTAAAGCAGATAACTGAAAAGGTTAAATAAATTATCATATTTATTGCTATTTTTATGATGTGTCTATTTTTGCCAGAAAAAAATATGTGCTATGTATGTGACCTTAAAATGGTGAACTGAAATCCTTTAAGACAGAAGATCCCATACCACAGTATAAATAACTGTATAGGTGCCATCCACAAATGAGCAAAAAATAACACGTCTGACTTTCAGTCATGTGATTCACTTGCATCACGTTTGAAAAATAACTGTGATGGGAAGGGGATTGTATTAATGGTATACAGGGTAGCTAAACTCATCTTTAACACCCATGAGGATAATTGGGGTGTTTGTTTTTAATGTTAATGAAAGCCCAGCTTTTTAGCAGCTGGTGCTTTTAAGAAAGCACCTGAAATCCTGAAGTTTACAATAAAATCATGGCAAACTTTTAAGCAGCAAAACTTTTAAAAATTAACTGTAGTGAAAATCTGTTGTTTTGGGAATGTGTCCAAAAAAAGAAGAAGCCTGGAGAAGCACAATTTCATATTATACAATAATTTGCCCTGGTGGCAGATGAGGTGGGAAATCACAGTGTGTTTTTGTGGTGGGGCAATTTTAAAAAGCATTAATTTTTGTCACCAAATAAGCTCTTATGATAGAAGGAAATTTAGGTGGACTTGTTTTGTTTTGTTTTTAAAAAAATCAAAATGTTGCTAACAATGTCTGCTAAAATACTTTTTAAGGCTATAAACTAGCAGAATAGCAGGGACTTCCACTTTTGTTTCCCTATACTTAGGGGGAATAATTATGCTCTTAATTTCCTGAGTTTATGGAGCCAGCAGAGTAAGAGAACGCCACAACTATGATGGAATGCACAATTCGCCATATCTTAATTTTGGTTTCTGCTATTGCACACCTTAATTTCCATTTTATTAATTTCTTGTGGAGGAAATTTTGTACTGGGAAAGAACATTTGATTATGCGATTTGCAAAGTTCATCACTGAATTTGGTTTAGAGCTTGCAAAATGCACACAAACTGCTCAAGTTATTATTATTATTATTATTATTATTATTATTATTTATTTATATAGCACCATCAATGTACATGGTGCTGTACAGAGTAAAACAGTAAATAGCAAGACTCTGCCGCATAGGCTTACAAGTTAATCTGTAAGCAGTTTATTAAGGCCAGAGGTGCAGCTGATCTACATACTAAACATAATTGTACACTGTAAATAGGTTTTCTGTGGGGAGAAACTTTTCTGGTGGGAGTCCCTACTTTAATTGTATTTAAATATTTAGCAGAGTATCTTATAGCAGAACATCTTATAAAACCAAGGTCATGTGCATTTTGTAGGACTTAAAATAAATGTTATTATGCAAATTGTAAGCTCAAAGCAAGTTTACAACACATTTAAAACAAAAATAGGTAATATAAAATTACTGCAAAACATCTTGTCCTACACCCTTCTTCCTACCCTGTGCCAGTTTAACCCCAACCAATGAAGGGATGCATAAATTTGAAAGTCTTGCCGCTTTTTCCAGTTTTGAATTTCCAAGTGATAGATATAAGCTTGGCTTGGAACAGGTTTGAGAACATGATGGCATTGTAAGGAAAATATTCTTCGTCCACCTTGGAGGGACATGGCAAGATGGGTACTTTTCCTTACCCTTCCAACTTCTACTGTTAACTCTATGGTAAAACATAAACCTTTTATTTCTTCTGTATCTTCATCTGGGGAAGACGCCATTTCCAACAAGAGAATGGAGTAACATAATATATGCAGGGGTGAAACCCTTGCTACCTATTCAGGGAGTTCATCTAATAACTAATGTATTTCTTACTTTGCCTCACTTTTAGTAAACGAACAATCAACACAGTTCTTCCATTCATCAAAAAACTTAAGGGTGGCATTGCTTTAGCCTGAGAAGATAACCTTGTTGATATTTACCTTCTGGAAATTGGTTTGGTTTATGCGTTATCTTTTTAAGGACTGCATGTGTGCTAAGTGCTTGAGTGGCCAGGCCAGAATAATTCTTAAATGAAGGATAAAAACGCCTTTAAAAAGTGCCTCATGCAGCCCAATCCTGTGTATGTTTTCCTTTAGAAGTATCGTTCATGGCTTTCAATGGGGTGGGATGTTGTGCTTGTGAAATTACTGTGGATATCTGATAATTACATGTGTAAGCAGTATTCCATCTGCACTCTCCAAGATGTGCCATCTAGGTAGGAAAAGCTTGTTTTTGAATGGTACAATATTGCAACAAATATGCCTCAAGGGGAAAGTTTTGAATAACTTACAAGTGAATAGCTACTGCTTATTTATTATGCTCTCAACAATCATATGTAAAGTCCTTAAGAACCTCAGTTCTCAATGATCATTGCACTGAGTTGAGAAAGGAAAGGAAATACTTCAGTTAGGTAACTGACCCAACAGCTGGCAAATGCAGCTGATGTGGAAAAATATAAACCAGAAACCAAAGGAAATGCAGTATATGCCTAAATGGAACAATCTTTCAGCACCTAAAAAGGATTTGAAGAAGGCTTTGATGGAACAAAATCATTGAGACCAGCAGCTAGTGCACAGCTGCAAAAAAGTTTACTACAGTGAACTAGCAGATTGCAAGAATGCAAAACAAGAGGTGATACTGTTACAGGAGCTCTAAACTCCACCTGAAGTGCATCGTAGGTCACCCAAGGAAGATGATATTGCAGTGAGATCTATGCAGTGGGCAGGAAAGATAAATTTGGAAAATGGTAAAAATTGGGCAAGAAATCATAAGAGGAAAGGGTTGGGACAACACATATTTTTGTAAAGTGTATTGTATTGTGTATGTGTTGTAGAAGGTGTAGAAAATTGTAGTTTTCTTACTGTATTGCCTGTTGGTTATAGATTTTCAGTTGTCCTGAAAACTCCAGAATGCTTATTTTAAAAGATATGTTCTTGAAAATGATGCTGGTATATAAACAGATGAGAGCCTAATGCCTCAATTTGTAGATATATAAACACTAAAACACTTTCTAATTGTAATTTATTATTTTAAAATTATATTTTTTAAACTATTCTAAGGAGACTTTACTTTACAAGGTGGTATACAAATATTTTTAATAAATGATAATTTTAAATCTTGTCTTGTGTTAACTTTTTAAACCAGAAACGTGTGTTAACTGACTTTCTGATAGAAGTTCAGTTCCTCAGTGCAGCCCCTCCCTCAAATAATAAGAAGTAGCTCTTCTCTTGGTGGTGGTGGTGGGAATGTATTTGAATGACATTCTCACATTAGCTAAAACTGGTTTAAATTGATGTGGGAAGCATGTGATGTTTTTTCTGCTTTGTGATAAATCTCGTTTCCAATCTTCATCTGCTATATTTTGAGCTGCAAGATCCAATCGTAAGAACTGAAGCTTAACATTTAATGCTACATTTATATGGAGCAAATATGATAAACTCTTCAGGATCTACAGGGGGAGCCAAAGATGGAGCCCCATATATATATATATATATATATATATATATATATATATATATTCAGTGGACAAAACTGTTTAAGACACACAAGACAGTTTTTTTAAAAAAAAATATGGAAAGAGTCATTGTGTAAAGCATTATCTTGGCTTAAATTGTTGTAAAATATAAATTGGATTGACAATTTAGAACATTGTGATAGTGCAATCCTTTGAAGGTTTACTCAGAATCAAATCCCAGGATAATACATATGGGATTTCAGCCTGTTTCATTGACTAGCATAGAAATTTAAAGAAACAAATTTTACTTTATTTTTTCTTTTTGAGTTCATGGTATCTCACCAGGTGAAAATCATGATTATCGTACTATGACGACCTTGTCATTTACCTTTAGGGATACGTTTGTCTAAATATCATTTTGCAAAGCTGTTTGCCATATCACTTTGGCTTACATTCTTTGGCTTACAATTTCCCTTTAGTAATGTACAGTTTCTCAGAAGTTGAGCATCCACCCTAAGCATGCTGTCTGGCTGCTGTTGCCATTTTCATTTATCTGGTTGGAACTGAAAGAGTGCCAAATCAAACCAATTGGGCACTTGTACAGTATTCGTATGCTCACAAAAGTATTTTGCAAAAGAAACCTGTTGTCTTCACTATCGTAATTCTGTGAAATAAGTGAAAACCGGATGTGTTGAACAAATGAAATATGTTTTTGCTTTGGATACAGTTCAAAATACACAAAATTACTCCCCCCTACAAAAGTAGTATTTTCCTTCCCAATGGATCTGTCTGCTCTATTTAAAATTTTCCTTATAAGATATTTAAGAATAAAGTTAACATCAAACAGTTGTGTGTTGTGTTTTCAAGAGGTTTTCCATAGAACCAACAAAGATTTATGAGAGAATTTCAATTTTTAAGATATTTGACACCCTCACACAATTAATAAAGGAAAAGAAGGACTGTTTGAACATTTGGAGATTTTGTTACATTTTCAACAGGTGCTGCTTCATTGAGCAAAGCATTTGAAAGCTTATTCAAATCCTTCTTGGATTACTGCTGCTTTTCCCTTATTAATTTCATGGCAACCCTCACTGTACCCCATTTCTTTAGTCAGTCCTAAAGAGGCCGCTTACATTCTTATTTTAGTAGTTGCTAAATGTGTGAAGAAAATGGAGGTGAAGCAGGAACCAGAGGAACCAGCAAAGACACTTCATTGTGTTCCTATATGTCCCTGACTAAATGTCTTCTGTAGCTAAAGCCCAGGCTTTTATATAAAAGACCCAAACTTACTTTTTTTTTTCCCGTGGTGCCTAATCATAGCATCAGCACATGTACTAGTTATGTGCTTATTTAGCACTATGTTGACTCAGTGTGGGGCATTCTAGGCTAGTGCTGTGATGATTCAGTTAAGCCCAAGGCAGCAACACCGCTGTGAAAGGGTTGAATGAATTTAAGTGGAGCCGTATTAAATGCCCAGAGAAGACTTAAATGCCTCTCTGTGAACTATAAAAACAGCCTAGTTGATTTGTATTGAGTGGTATGATGGAGGAGCCAGTACAGGCTTCCCCTCCTTCTATGCAATTAACATAAGAGTGCAACCATGTGAGTGTGGACAAGGCTGTATCGAGTAGCCATGCCCCATGACATTATGTCACAATGTAGCTATGTCCATAGGTGTCCATGCATATAACTGTAAATGTGGAGACTTCCAGTGATTCAGAGCCCTAAATAATCAGGGTTATTGTGGCAGGTGATCACATTGTATGTGTTCTATGGGCATTCTCCATTATGACATGACACTTGGGGCGGGGCTACCCAGTGGGTTGAGTGTAACCAGTTAGGATAATGACTGAATAGGGCTGCAGTGTGATGTAATTTCCTCAGTGCACTGTCCTCAAATGGCTGGGGAGAAGAGAGAACACAAACGGGCATTATGGATGTGGTGGCATTAGCCCTCTATGTTGCACATTACATTAGCTGCATGGTGGAATGAAAGAGCTGTATCGGCTTTATCACATCAATGTCCATTATGCGTCTCTGACGTATTGAGCCTATGTAAAGGACACTTGGTGGTGCCCTGGTCTGTAGCCAGCTGCTTATGTGAGCTGTAGGGCTCAGATCCATGAACATCTTATTCTGGAAATGAGGTTATTGAAACTCTTTCAAACCAAGAAGCGTTCCATCCCCTTAGAATGGGGAAAAACCTGCACAAAAAATTGGAAACCATCGAATGATCTATGGTTGGAGAAAATGGGACATTGTTATCTGGGGAGCCCTGGGTGATTGAACTTGGGCCCCGGCCTTCAGGTTCTGCACCACTGCTCTGGAGCAATTCTTAGTCTCATAATTTCACAGACATCTGTGAGGCAAATACACACAAAGTCTGTGTGATTAAATATATAACTACACAGATGGAACAAACTGTCCTACTCCTAGGAGTTACATGGCATATGATGGGGTATTTGCATGAGTTGTTTTTATAAGGTTCAGTATCTTATTGTAACTATTTTTAGCTGTTTAGATTTGTTTTTACATTTTGTATGTTAAAGATTTTTATATTATCTTGTTACTATTTTGTACTTGTGGCTTGTAATTTTTATGAACCGCCCAGAGAACTTTGGCTATTGGGTGGTATAGAAATGAAATTAATAATGATGCTAATGATTTGGTTATTGTTAACTTTGGTTACATTCAAAACTAGAAAGGTTGATGCATGGAAAATGGTTAATAAGGTTAATTCTCCTTCAAGGAGAAGTACGGTGGCAAAGTACGAGATAACAGGTTGTTTCTATATAAGCTGGAAGGAGTTTGAGATGCTGCATCTCAAAGTTGTATACATTTTATAGTATCAAAATGAAATCCAGAGCTGCAGTTTTGTTGCATATATTCTAGCTTGTCTAACTATTGCATATTTAAAAACTATCACTTCAAAAAAGTATCTCGCTAGCCTTCTATATTACATGAAATTGAAAAGAACCCTGTTTCACCCAAACCACTTTTTTTCTTGGTAAAAACTGCTCAAGTGAAAGTAAAGCAAAACATTCCTTTACAGTAAAAGTTAAAAATACTACCACCATTTATAAATAAACACTTTGACAGCTTTGAAAAACGTAGGAGTACCTGAAGTCCTGGGATGTTTGGATACATTTATTGAGCAGAAGGAGATGGCACCAATTTATGTGTAACTTGACTCAACCTGTTTCATGCATAGCTTTATCCTTCTTCAAATAAACATTATTATACAGAAACTATTTTTGAAAAAAAATATACTGAGATGTGAATAGTGTTGAAAACCTTTAGCAGGAGGTGAAAAGGATTGCTTTGCTTTGAATTCTGGACCTCCCAAGGAAGTTTAATGGAGTACTATCAGTCTGCTTCCAAGAATACAGGAGCTTCTGATAAGAGCAACTTCAGTGGTCGGGCTGGAGGCCTAGAGAAGGGAAACCTGCACATTCTTTCTCCAAAACAGTCCATTGTGATAGATCAAAATTTAACCCTTCTGCGATTCCCGCAAAGTGTACCAAAGATACATAAAACATTTGCTTCTAACGTGAACTACTTCATACTCTATATATTACAGTCGTTCTGTTATGCTTTTCATTAAGGAGTTTCATTAAAAGGAGGGTCAGTGGGGAACAGAATGCCAAAGGTACTATGGAGGGGTAGAGTCTAAATTATTACTTAGTATTTCTACCCTGCTTTTCAGTTGGAAAACCCACAAAATGAATTGCAAAAATGTTTAAATATTTTAAAACAATAAAATAAGCACACAATACAGAATACTATAAAAACCATTTAAAATCAGCAGCCAGCTTAAAAAGCAAAAAGCAAACGGGAAGACTAAAATCAAAACAGTAAAAAACATGTAGAAACAAAAAGGTCTTCAGCAAATGTCTGAAAACTAAAAGAGAAGGAGCCCAGACAGCCTCCATTAGGACATATTCCACAATCTCCGCACCTCCCCTAAATTTTTATTTAGTTATTTATGTATTTATTTATTGCATTTCTATACCACCCAATAGCCAGAGCTCTCTGGGCAGTTCACAAAAATTAAAAACATTCAAAGTATAAAACAACAGTATAAAACCATAATATAAAATACAATATAAAAGCTCAACCAGATAAAAACAGCAGCAATGCAAAATTACAAATTTAAAACACCAGTTAAAATGTATTTATAGACTGTTAAAATGCTGGGAGAATAAAAAGGTCCTCACCTGGCGTCTAAAGGCATATAATGTAGGTGCCAAGCGAACCTCCTTTGGGAGCTCATTCCACAGCCAGGGTGCCACAGCAGAGAAGGCCCTCCTCCTGGTAGCCCTGTCTTAAGTTCTCACCTGTCTAATCTTTGAAGCAGAGCCTCTGAGCTAGGGATGTAGGGATTTTGTAAAATCTGTTCTGTCTGTGTTTTATGTATTGTCGGGTGCCTTTCATTCTGTTGTTCTGCTCATTGGTGAAATCAGAATGTTGTCAGTTTCCTGAATTTGTGCAAATTCGCACTTGCTAAAATAAGCTATACTCTCAAAGTACCCAAATCCCCCCCCCCCCATGTGCATTTCATGCTTTAGCCTATGGGGGAAATGTGCATTTTTTGTCTGGTGTTTTTATTTTCTATGACTAAATTTGTGTAAAATTCTGGAAAGTAAAAGAAATTGGTCTGCAAGACCACGGAATCCATACAACTCAGAATAAGCCAGTCTGCTGCAAAATCCATGGGTTGCAATTCATAGAAATCTGTACTCATTTGATTCCATTCCTGATTTCTCCAACATCCCTACTCAGAGCTGATCTTAACTGACAGGCAAAGGATATGCAGGAGCAGCCAAGCCCCCAAATGATCTGAGCATGGGGTGGGGTGGGGAAATGGTTTAGCAATTAAAATAAGCCGTGTGTGTGTGTGTGTTTTAAAATTCTTATCCACAAGGTCTTTTCAATGAAAGAAGAAAACGTGTAGGTAAGATTCAGAAGGTCCAAAGGACAATGTAGGAATTAATACTGCGTATCACTACAGACACCTGGTTAATAAATAGAAATATAAACAACTTTCACATTGAATTGGAATGACAGAAACACATCTTATGGGGTTTTTTTTGTTACTAGAAATGATAATTGGATCTTTGTGATCCCAATATTAGATTATTAAAGTGTGTTTTACAAACAAAAGAAAGCTAAAGGTTTGGTTTCTAGCTCAGTTAGGCCACTTCTGAGGTACTGGACACTTATCTCCTGTTAAATTTGTCCAGAATTGTTTTAAAAATTGTATGTTTCCTTCCACAATTTACACTCATTTAGTCTTCTACATTAGTTCCAAAATTTGCTAGCATCATTTGGAGTGAGTTACTTAGGTTACTCTGATATGTCACCTACTCTACTAGCCCAAGGTGGTTACAAGCCCTATGGCAGGCTAACATGAGAAACCAGAACAACCACGTAATTGGTGAATTCCAAAGAGTTGCTTTTGGCATGCCCAATGTCTTGGACCCTGTTTGGTAGAATTTTGATCTTCTTTAAAAGGGGGCATGCCATATCACAAACAACTTCTGAAAGTTATTTCCACTTCAGTAGTGGCTTGGCAGGTGGCATAGGGGGTGCCTTTTGAGAAACACAAGCTGAAAGTCCTATTTGGCATATAGAAATAGTTTTTCTATTTATTTATTTATTACATTTCTATACCACCCAATAGCCAAGGCTCTTTGGAATTAGTTGCATGGCCCTTTAGATCCCGACCTGTGTCTTGTTTGCAACAGCCCAGCTGTTTAGTGCTGGGATTCAAGGGTGTTTCCCAATCATATGATCTTTAGTAAACTTTTAATGATTTATATAGCATGTTTAACTTTTATAATGCTTTTGCATTCTTTATTTGCTTTCGCAAGAGTCCTGAGAGACAGTTCGCAATAAACTCCCATTTCTACTGAATATGAACTAACACTTTAGATTGTCCAAAGTCCCACACCAAGGGCTGGTTCACACATGCATTTATTGCTCTTCATTGTCCCATCACTTGCTGGCTCAGCACTTGACTAGCATTTGTGCATTAACTTCATTAGAGCATTGCAAATTAGGTGACATCTGGTCATGCCACATGCTCTGTGGTAGCTCACTTGCATATGCAGGCCTGCATTTTATTTATTTCCTCTTATCCTGCCCTTCCACTAAGAACCTAGTGACAACCTTGTGAGATAGGCTGCGAAATTATGACTATCCCAAGATCACCCAGTCAGCTTCATAGCTGAGTGGGGATTTGAATCCTAGTCTCCCCAGAGCTAAGTTCTCCATTCATCAAGTGGCTCAGTTAACCATGGCAACAGTTATTAATAAAACTACTTCCTGTCACACTTACCTGAAACCATTCCTCCTTGTAAGTCAAGCTGGCTAGGTATATACTGGTAGAACTAAATAAATGTTGGGACCCCTTAGCTGGCTAGCTTGTCTGCCTGTTTTTGTTGTTAATTGCATTTCTGTATTGCCACATAGCAAGGCTGTCTGGTTTACAAAGATTAAAACAATAAAATACAGTATACAGAATTTAAAAACTATTTACATAAAACACACAATATACATGAAGACAACATATATGTAACAGCAACTTTTAACAGTCAACCATACCATAGGACAGATCCAGGAGTGCTTAAAATCTCATCATAAGCTGCCAAATGCCTGAGAAAAGAAACTCCTTTCGTCGCCAGCTGAAGACCTTTTTATTCACTCAGTATTTTAACACTTAATTTTAACTTAAATTTAAATTATACTGTTTTAACTCTGTATTTTAACCTTATATCAATTTTGCTGCGTGGTTTTATCCTGGTTGTGCTTTTTATATTGTATTTTGTATTTGTATTTTTAACTTGTTGGTTGTTTTATGATGATTTTAATTTTTGTGAACCGCCCAGAGAGCTTCGGCTATTGGGCGGTATAAAAATGTAATAAATAAATAAATAAATAAAAGAAATAGGTCTTAACCTGGCGTTGAAACAATAACAATGTTGGCACCAGGTGGGCCTCATCAGGTATACAGATGGGGAGCCACCATTGAGAAGGCACTCTTCCTCGTTGCCACCTTCCTAGCCTCCCAGAGGAGACATCTGGAGGAAGATCTGAGGTGCTGAGCATAGAGTACAGGAAGGAAAAGCTGTTCCGTCAAGTATTGCAGTTCCAAGCCATAAAGGTCTTTATAGCGTAAAAACAGCACCTAGAATCCAACTTGGAAGCATAAAGGCCAGTGCGAGCAGGCCAGAGTGGGTCTTCTATGTTTGGACCTTCTAGTCCATGTAATGAAGATGGCCATCGCATTTTGCATAAACTGTAGCTTCTGAACTGTCTTCAGAGGCAAACCCACGTAGAGCTCATTGTAATAATCTAGACAGCTGAAGCCAGGTTATTCCTGTCCAGATATGTGCATAGCTGGGCCACCAACCGAAGTTGGTGGAAGACACTCCATGCCACTGAGGCCACCTGAAAAGATGCAATACTGGAGGGTTTTTTCCAGTTATATTTATGAATAAAGGTAAGCAAATATTTGGTATACAAAATTGAAGCCTGAAATATTTTGGAGTATAGACTTATTTCAAACAAGCCAACAGTCCCTCCATTTAGATTTTGGTCTGTAACATTGTCACTGTTTAAAATATGTCATGTGTGCCAATGTTAGCTATACTACTAGCAAAGCACAGGCTTCCTGATAAAGCCTCTGAAAATATGCAGAAGGTATCCACAGAATGAGTAAAGATAAATATCTTTAAACACAGAAGATTGTACCTTGAGCTACTTCACAGAAGAAAAAGAAAACATTTTTACTTCTGATTATGAATTCTTCTAGAAACGCAGGATATAATGTTGAAATACATATTTCTCTGAAGGATATGTCTGCTGTTTGAAACCTTATTATTATTATTATTTATTTATATAGCACCATCAATGTACATGGTGCTGTACAGAGTAAAACAGTAAATAGCAAGACCCTGCCGCATAGGCTTACAACCTTATTATTCCTATTGCAGTTGTGTGAATCTTGACTGGTAAATGAATGTATCTTGAGTGCTGAGTCTGCTGTAGATGAACACATTTGTATACATTTGGCCAGTTCACACAACACGACAGCCCATTGAAGGTTGACCCTCACATAAGCCACAGTCTGCTGTAGAATTATGTGAGGGTTGTACAGGTGACGTTAATGCAGTTGATGCACTAGCCTAACCTAAACAAACACACTCCTGGACATTGCCAAGACCTGGGCATAACATTGGGGAATTATATGGTACCCTGAGGAACACTATACGCCAACGAACATGGCTTCAAACAAGAATCCCCCAGCATCCCCATCTGAGATTGCCCCTCCAAGAAGGACTGGAGCCATCATATTAGTAGTAGCAGGTTCCTCAGAAGGATACTATGGTTGATGGCATTGAAAGCTGCCGAAAGGTCCACTAGAACTAACAGGGACACACTCCAACTGTCCAGTTGATCACTTCCACCAAGGTGACCAAAGCAATCTTTGTCCCATAACCAGGTCTGAAACCAGATTGAAATCAATCTAGATATTCTGCCTCATCCAAAAAGTCCAGCGCTGAGAAGCCACCACACACTCTGGCACTTTACCCAAGAAGGGAATATTGGAGACTGGCTGGAAATTATCCAATACAGTTGGGCTGAGGGAAGGTTTTTTAAATGAGGGTCTTACCACCACCACCTCTACGCAAGACAGAAACACACTTTGCTGCACAGAGGCATTCACCACTACCCTTACCCTCTCGGCCAGTCCTAGTCCCTCACCCGCCAGCTGCGTTTATAAGCTGGAAAGGGTCCATCACACAAGTGGTAGGCCTCAGCTCTCCAAAAATCCTGTCCACATCCTTGAACTGTACAAGTTGAAAAGTATTCATTATAACTGGACAAGGACAAGTCAAAGTTACATCCACTGGACCTGCAACTATGGCATCCAAATCAGCATGAATCTGATTGATTTTATCTGCAAAGTGATGCAGAAGTTGGTCACGGTGGGCTATTGATTAGTCCACTTCTTGTGGGCCAGAGTATAAGAGGTCTCTGACCACCTGAAAAAGTTCCTCTGGTTGACTCTGAGCAGCTACAATGGTGGTGGTGAAGTACAATTTCTTCACCACCATCATTTCCATGGAGTAGGCTTTCAAATGAGTTCTAGCCCACATTTGATCAGACTCGTTCCAAGTTTTCTGCCAACATTACTATAATCAACATCCCACTTCCTTCAGTGCCCACAGCACCCTGGAAAACCAGGGGGCTCATTTGGCTCCACTTCTTGGAAGGGGACACTCAGGAGCTATTATCCCTGGGCCATTTCTTCATTCCAGAGATCAACTAGGGCTTCAACAGAATCACCTGCCAAGGTGACAGGAAAATTCCAAAGCGTCATCAGAAATCCACCAGGTAGTGATCTGTCCATGACGATGGAACTGTATAAGCCTCCTCCACCCTCAGATCACCATCATCCCAACTTACACATAAAACTAGATCCAAAGTGTTCCCTGCTGAGTGAGTGGGCGGGGTCAAATATTAATTGGGACAGGCCCATGGAGGCCATTAATTCCTGAGCCAAACTTGACTGGGTAGTCTCAGTATATATATATATATATATATATATATATATATATATATATATAGTCCCCCAGCACACCAAGCCACAGACTCCAGCACCAACCCTGAGACCCCCTGTCTAGCTCAGGACTGTTGAGCAGCAAGGTGGACAGTTCACCAACAGAATCCCTATTCTGTCCCCAAACACCCATATTCAGATGCACACACTTGAAATTAGAAGATTGTGGAATGGGGCACCTGCACAAGAGAATAAAATCATGATAGACTACTGTGACTCCACCTCAACACCCCCAGGTCTTGCCTGCTTAGAGTTTTTATTGTATTAAGTGTTATAATTAAATAATGGATAGCTCTAAGTATGTATATTTCTTTTATATCAACTCTTCAATATAGTGCCTATTCTAATCACTGAGAGCATTCTTAATCACCTATTCCATGTGCATTTTTGACTTTCAGATGTGTTAATGTGTGTAGTAATCCAAGTGCCAGTGGCAGTTTAAAAACCAGGCATAGCAAACACAAAAGTCTTTATCAGATGCACGTTTGCCTCAGTTGGTGTACTGACTATGTGTATACATATGAGAACAGAGAAACATTGTAAATAATCTGGTCAAAAAGCCATGAAAGGCAAGTGTGTGACATTTCTATAGAACAGTCAAATGTATACAAGTTAACACACACTGACCATTCATAGCAGTAACCAAGTTCAGATGTTATCACAGGTCACTGTTTGTAGTATTCTGTAGAAATATCACCTTTCTTGGCTTTTTTATGTGTAAATTGATGAATGAAGTAGATGGTAGTTCATGAACACATATGCCACAATAAATATTTGTCTTTAAGGTGCCACCAGACTCTTCGTGGTGGTGGTGGTGGTGGTGGTGGTGGTGGTGGGAGAAAGGGTTCCAAAGTCAGAGTTATGACTTCCAGGTAGGCTTGAGAACTGGCATCTGTCTATTAGGCACTGCCTTAGAAAATTGGCAGGGAGGGGGACATGAGAGCAGTACGACAATGGAATCAGTTACCTAGGGAGGTCGTGGGCTCTCCCACACTAGAGGCATTCAAGAGGCAGCTGGACAAGCATCTGTCAGGGATGCTTTAGGGTGGATTCCTGCATTGAGCAGGGGGTAGGACTCAATTACCTTATTGGCCCCTTCCAACTCTGCTATTCTATGAGAGCAGAGTATACAGGTGAGAATATGATCTCTTCTCTCATTGAAGCAGACAGGTTTCTCTCTCTCAGCCTGCTCCTAGAAAATCTGGCTGATTCTTAAAATGCAAAAAACAATGGCAGTCCTGGATATATATGTGTGTGTGTTTGTGTGTGTGTGTGTGTGTAGAGATCTTCCTAAATAAATGTGTACAAGCAATTATTGTTGTAGTGTCACTTTGAAATAGGTTCAGTGTGATAACTTGCAGGCTGGGGTGTAAATGTATGGCTTGTTGAACATGTTGGTTCCTGTCTTGTCAGAACTTGTTAGAACTTGTGGGCCTTCCCTGCCTTTGTGTTCTCTTTCGATGTCTCCAGCTCCCCACCCCTTCAGTTTATATTTCAGGAAAAAATATGAACCAAGCTGGATCTTGTTGGATTAAAAAGCAACAAAAAAAAATGGAATTATGCAATGCTTTTTAGCAGCCAGAATGTAATACCAGTGACACACATATTCATTCATAATGCAATAGCTACCAGAATACAGACTGAGGATTGAAATACAACTGTAATTGGAAACTTCCATCTACAGAACATATGGTCTCTCTTCTCATGGTGGTTACTATGACCTTGAATATCTTGTGTCGATGGTGGATGGGTCCTGGATGCACTCAGTGATGCTTTGAACATTAAGTTGCAAACAGCTGTGTAGGAATCAGACTGAATCCTGTTTGTAGATGACTTGTGCCTTATGGTTATACTTTTTGATTGTACAAGTGCATGTTTTTCTGCATGCTAGATGATGTGTGTCAGACTTTTATGATGTTTGAACTGTCCACTGTTATTGAGAGTGGAGATCGAGAGAGTTATATAAAATGTTCAAACTTCAAAGACTTGCTTTGTCTTTTCCCCATCCTTTAGAAAATGTAAGACAGCCTACCCCAACCTGGTGCCCTTAAGATCTATTGGACTACGACTCCCATCACCCCTTAGCCAATCTTGGGAGCATCTGGTTGGGGAAGGCTGCTTTAGGACAATATACCTGTTAACATGAATTGCCCCCCATGATACTAGAAAAAAACAGAATGAAAAGATAGTAAATTATATTATTAAGAGCATCAGTAACCTTGAAATAGCATATTGAACAGGTAGAAGTTGTGCTATTAAACTAAGCATTTTTTTCTTAAGGAAAAATCTGCTGATGAAATATAAGAGATTTTCGCTGCTTGGGGAGAGGTGGCAGATGGGGAACCCCCTCAGGCTGAAGGTTCCTCTGTCTAATTTGCAATCATGTTTTAAACAAAGGACAGTGTGTCATACTTTCTTAGAAAAGGACCTTATGACAAGGTAGTAAAGGTAATAACAATTAGAGAGAAAGAAAACCTAACATAATCATTGTCTGAAAATGACTGTGTAAGATTAGTTTTTCAAGAATTAGCAGAAAAAATGTATTCTCAAATAAATACGTATAATGTTTTATCAGGATGACAAAGTGTTTTAATACAGCCAGAAATTACTAGAAATTGGTATGGAAGTATAGTTAGGGATTGAATCAAATGGAAATCAAGAGGGGAAGTGAAAGGTGAGGACAATATAAGGGTAGAGTTAATTATCTTGAATATATAAACCTTTTAATTATACTATACTGAAAACAAAGTGGAAGTGACAGTGCATTAGAAAATAAAAATATGGAGAACCTACTTTTCTGCAAAAAGTAGGAATATGGTAGAGGAAAAATTAGAAGAATACACACCAAGTATTTGAAAATCTTAATCCAACATGGATTAACATACAATGGATTCCAACGTACATATAACTTAATTTCTCAAAGCTAGACAATATTCAAGAACATCACTTTGTTAATAACTAACAACAAGGTACGTATCACATTTTTCATAGTACACGTTAAATTTGAAAAATGTATACACTCTTTATTCTACTGTTTTAGCTAGAACTAAATGGCCTATGATTAAGATCCATTGTTTTCTCCTAAGTTAAATTAAATAGCCTTCCAGGCAATTGTGAGGGGTGGAGGGAAACATTAAGTTTGTCTTGTTTTAGCTGCCTCTGGCCAGATTTCTTACGCAAACCAAAGTATGGAAGAGAACCACAGTCTTTCCCCCCCCCCCAAATAAAATCAATTAAACTAAGAAGATTTATAGCTCAAATTAAAAATTAGCTTGCAGAGGAAATAATGCTATTGCTTTGACGTGTATCTCTGCAGTCCCTAGATTGTGTTCAAATAATGCCCAGACATCAATTGTTTCCTAGCAGCTGATCAGTTTGCCACGTCAATGGAAGGCGAAGACAATTGCGTCACTGGAGACTTCTTTGAAGTCATTGAAGCCTAAATCCCTATTAACTATTAGAGATCTGCCATTAACATTCCCAGTTAACACCAGAGGTCTGACTTAAAACCACAAAAGCAGCTACATTCGGAATTAAGGCTGAAACCTCATCCTTCATTAATTCAGTTGGTGCCTTGCTTTGGTGGAACATATGATATGTGGGAACGCCCTTGCTGTATCTAGACACAATAAAACAACTGAAACCTTCAGCTGAAATTCTACCCTTAGCATTAACTGAACACATTTTACTGTGGTTTAATTTTGTTCTAGCATATTGGTATTAAATTAAAATCTGCTTAGTGTTCAAATTGAACCTTACTAAAGTGTGTTTAAATACCTTCTTTGCTATGGGCCTATTGGTAGCTCTTTTATAAATCTTTAGTAAAGTAGCAAGTCCTTAAGTCTCCTTTAATGTTCTTACAACAGAGTCCACTTCAGACATTCAGAGATAATAAATGCCTTCTTTAAATGCTTTGATAAACAGTAAAGAAAAATGATGCTACACTATTATATTTTTAATACCTAAGTGAGATATTTCTGTGGATGGATTGCTAATACATTTCAATGTGGATCTGATCTGCATTTCAGAAAATAACACACGATTGTTAGAATAAGCCATATTAAATATGAAACTAGAAATTAGTTTTAACACTAGGCATTTCCATCTAAATAGGGTTATGCAGTGATTGCAGTAAATAAAATAGCAAGTATGTGTTGGAACTAAACATGTGAATCCTATTCACCTTGGAGATAACTCAGGAGAAAAGAAATATTCCCTGACGTCACTTAATTTTGTTGCTTTGTAAGAGACCGGATGCAGAAAACTGATACAAACGTGCTGTAAAAATCCAATTGATCCTCCTTTCTTTACCAGAGACCACATTTAATCACACTCCTACAACACAACAGTTGGTCATCATTCCCAGGCCCACAAGTACACCAATTCGTTTACTCCAAATGGACGTTTCTGCAGTTACAAATGATTTTCTTTATTCCTGAACAGGTGCTTTGTCCCAGAGTTGATAGTTGTTAACAAATTTGCTTATTAAAAGGTGTTAGATGTCTAGCATAAAACTCTTATTACTGGGAACATTTTGAGCACTTTAGACTTATTGTACATTCTAAGGTTTCATTCCACTGTTACCTTAAATAAACACTTATGCATCTTACTAAAATTTTTGAAAGATTAATAACAATTTATCACTGTCAGAAAAATATGAAAAGGTGTATATACCTCCAGGAGCAAAGATGTCCATTGTTTGTTTAGCTTTTTATTATCATATTACTTATTAAGGATGAGCAGCAGTTCACAATAAATTTGCTTTCAACTATTCAAAATTGTGTAATTAATGTCAATTTTTACACACAGTAGAGGTGTTCAGAGCGCCGTCCGGTTCAGTTTTATTGGATGAGTTTCAATTATTGAGGCCCGAGGATGTGGACAAGGTGCTTGGCCAAGTCCGGTCGACCACCTGTGTGCTTGCCTCTTGCCCCTCATGGCTCATTACATCAAATAAGGAGGGGATCGCCGGCTGGGTCCAGGAGGTTGTAAATGCCTCCTTGAGAGAGGGAGTGGTGCCAGTCTCTTTAAAAGAGGCGGTAATTAGACCACTCCTGAAGAAGCCTAACCTGGACATGGAGGATGTTAACAACTACAGGCCGGTGGCTAATATCCCCTTCCTGGGCAAGGTGCTTGAGCGGGTGGTTGCAAGGCAACTCCAGGCACTCTTAAATGAAATGGATTATCTAGATCCATTTCAATTGGGTTTCAGGCCTGGTTTTGGAACAGAAACTGCCTTGGTCACCCTGTGGGATGACCTCTGCCGGGAGAGAAACAGGGGGAGTGTGACCCTGTTAGTTCTCCTGGACCTCTCAGCGGCCTTCGATACCATCGACCATGGTATCCTTCTGGATAGGTTGACTGAGCTGGGAGTTGGAGGTACTGCGTTGCAGTGGTTCCGCTCCTACTTGGATGGCCAATTCCAGAAGTTGGTGCTTCTGGAAGGGATTATTGCTTTGTGCCGTGGCTCCTAAGCCATGGGGTTCCACAGGGCTCTATCTTATCCCCTATGCTGTTTAACATATACATGAAGCCGCTGGGGGAGGTTATGTGGAGATGTGGAGTGAGGTGTCATCAATATGCGGATGATACCCAGCTCTACCTTTCCTTTTCATCAAACCCAGGTGAGGCAGTGACTGTTCTGAACCAGTGCCTGGGCACGGTAATGGACTGGATGAGGGCTAACAAACTGAGACTCAATCCAGACAAGACGGAGGTACTGTTAGTGGGTGGTTCATCTGTCCGGCGAGGTGATGTTTGCCCTGTCCTGGACAGGGTTGCACTCTCCCTAAAGGATCGGGTCCGTAGTTTGGGGGTGCTCTTGGATCCAGAACTGTCACTTGAGGCACAGGTGAACTCAGCGGCAAAGAGCACCTTTTATCAGCTTAGGTTGATATACCAACTACGCCCTTATCTGGACAGAGATAGCCTAACTACAGTTATCCGTGCTCTGATAACCTCTCGTTTGGATTACTGCAATGCGTTATACGTGGGGCTGCCTTTGAAAACGGTCTGGAAGCTTCAGCTGGTACAAAACAGGGCAGCCCGTTTACTAACAGGGACTGGCCGGCGAGATCACATTACGCCAGTCCTTTTACAACTTCATTGGCTGCCAGTCCAGGTCCGGGCCCAATTCAAAGTGCTGGTATTGACATTTAAAGCCCTAAACGGTTTGGGGCCAGGTTATTTGAAGGAACGCCTCTTTCCATATGTACCTGCCCAGACCTTAAGATCATCTACAGGGACCCTTCTCCGTGAGCCCCTACCAAAGGAAGTGAGGCAGGTGGCTACTAGGAGGAGGGCTTTCTCCGCTGTGGCACCCCGGCTGTGGAACGAGCTCCCCAGAGAGGTCCGCCTGGTGCCTACACTGTACTGCTTTCGTCGCCAGCTGAAGACCTTTTTATTCTCTCAGTATTTTAACACTTAATTTTAACTTAAATTTAAATTTTACTTTTCTAACTTGTATTTTAATCTTATATCAATTTTGCTGCGTGGTTTTATCCTGGTTGTGCTTTTTATACTGTATTTTTTTTGTATTTGTGCTTTTAACCTGTTGGTTGTTTCATTATGGGTTTAATTTTTGTGAACCGCCCAAAGAGCTTCGGCTATTGGGCAGTATAAAAATGTAATAAATAAATAAATAAATTTTAAATGCCTTGTAACTAAAGTGAAGTGTAACCCTTCTTCATACGTAAAGATGTGTGCACATCCATACCAATAGCCAGAAAGTTTCAAAACTCTTCAGGTTTAATGCAGGCTCATGGTTTTAAAAAAATGATGCTTCATTTTCTGAACATAGATACTAGACAGTAACTTGGACTGCAATCCTGTGCACACTTACCATTGAACCTAGGAAGAGTTGCTTCCAACTAAACATGTGCAGGGCTTAATCTAAATGCTATGCTTTTAATGATATATTAAGTTGTAATAATAAGTAATAAGTTAGGATTTTTAAAAGTGGTATATAGATGTTCTAAAATCAATCAATCAATCAATCAATCAATCAATAAGCATATCTGTATGGCATTGTTTTCAATGTACTGCACATTTGGATGTGCACCATAGCTGAATGGGGATCAGTAATGCACATTAAATTGAAAGGAATCCTGTGGAGAGAAACCTCATATCGAACAGCTACAGGTTGTCTGTCCCTCCTGAAAGATATTTCACAATGGTTCGACATAAGAACATAAGAAGAGCCCTGCTGGATCAGGCTGAAGTTCCATCAGGTCTATCATTCTGTTCACACAGTGGCCAACCATCTGCCTACAGAATCAAGCGCTTTTTCATCCTCTTTCTCCCACCAGATAAGGGAAACACTGGTGCAATGACACCTGAAATAAGGGGTAATTATATCTTTGGCACAGTGGTGTGTAGGAAAAGCACAGTCCTTGAAAACGAAGGGTGCCCTTTTAAGATAAACTTCGTGATCTGAAGATGTATATGTACCATTTTTGTGGCTTTTATGTTTTGTTTTTCAGAAGTAAGTTAGAACATAAAAGCATTTCAGTAAAATAACTGCTATGATAGGGGACATGTAATAGATGTTTGCTTTCTTTTAGCTGTTGTTTCCTTTTGGTTTGTACCAATTTTCTTGATACTGGTAAAGGAGTGGTTTCAGTGGTCCACTGACTCAAATTAATTTGACGCACATGGTATATAGACTGTAACGTTCATTTTTAAGAAGGAATTTTGTTTTATACACAATCGCACAAATAAAAAATAAATATGAAAATCATTTCTACAATATCCGTCATTAACAATTAAAAAAAAATGATTAAATAACTACACAGCAAATCTTTATTGCAGTCAATAGACCATTCCAGCACACCACAAAAGTTACATACAAAAGGACTGAGCATACATTTAGCTATTAAAAACACAATTAGTCATAGAGGGTCTAATAGAAATTCAAAAATTTGCCCACTTGCTGATTGACTTGACTGAGCTCTGAAGTAATAGGGTCATAAGAATTCAGTAGGGTGACCAGGAAAAGATTGTAAAATGGGATTCAGAAGATCATTCCTAGCCCCTTGATAAAATCTACAAAACGGTAACACATGTGATATAGTTTCCACCTTGGTATTATTACAAGGACAGCATCTGTTGAGCAATAGGATTTTATTATATCTGCCATCTAAAAGTTTATCGAGAATGCTCTCCTATATTTGGAATTGTTAACCAGTGCAGGTAAGGCCTACCTGTGCTGGTTAACATTGGATGACTTCATCTCCAAAGAAAGGATGGGGATATGGTGGAGGAAGGAAGACATGCTCCCTTCTGGCTCTTTCCCTAGCCTTTGTTAAGACTAATCTCTTTAACAAGATGGTTCTGGGCAACATAGCACTTTAGTTTATTTAGAGTGTGTCTGGCCAAAGCGTATCGCCGGGTCCAAACCAGTCTAGCAGGTTTTAGGATCACCCTTTCTCCTAGATTCAAGAATGATCAAGTTGGAAGACACCCACAAAAACCAACCAGCACAACGCCCACCTCCACCCACAATCCCATGGCAATATATTCTTGGTTCTCATTTTCACATATCTTGAAACTACGTACATATTATTTATTTATTTATTTAAAACATTTATATCCCGCCCTATATCAATAAGATCTCAGGAAGGCATACAGATAAAAGCATATAGTATAAAACCAGTAAATATACACAGCTTAAAACAAATTAAACCATAAACCAAGTTAAAACTATATATAATTTAAAAGCAGTAAAACTATTAAAACAATTAAAACAATGTGCCTAGTGAATTCATTATGTGAGTGTTGGTAGTGTAGTGATAGATAGATGGAAGCCTTATCATTTTAAATTTTACATGATCACTTACAGTCAGTAATACCTATCCACAGGTGAATAGGAATTCCCATTGCTACCATAATAGCCACTAACAGGGTTTGAACTCTGCATATGGGTTGCCCTATAAACATAGAACAGAAGTATGTAGGCTGCATGCATGGTTCATTTTCTTTTTATTTATTATTATCATTTATATACCACATTATTTGCTAAAAAGTCACCAAGGCAATGACTTAAAAAGCTGGAACCTTTAAAGAGAAGTAGTTCAGGTCAGAGGACCAAGAGTGGAGAACCAACCCCAAGTAGATATTGACCATGCTAGTTTTAGAGCATGACTATAATAGGCTTTTGAAAAATTACGTTAAATCAGAAACTGGCCTGCCTTATATCTACTGAAAATTTCCAAGAATTGAATATTTCTGAAATACGTGTTCATAGAATCAAGATGCATCTTGGAGAGGATAGATGTTCTTTGTAAAACTTAAAGGTGTGGAGCATATGGCATAGATAGATAGATGGATAGATGGATAGATGGATGGATGGATAGATAGATAGATAGATAGATAGATAGATAGATAGATAGATAGATAGATAGATAGATCTTTTATTGTTTCAATCAATGGTTACAACTACCATAGTAGAAATGTAGATAAAAAATAGGTAAAACAAATCATAGTAATTTTTAACTGCAAGGTCAAAAAAATTGCTCTTTGCATTTGGGCTGTAATACTGAAGTTGGCCAGTGCCAATAGGACTGTCTTGCTATCACATGTTAACAAAAAACGGCAAAGATGTTCATTTCTTTCTGTTCGTTTCTTTCTGGTATTTATGCTTTTTGTGCAATTATGCAATTCTTTTCACAAGTGGAAAAAATGGGAATGGAAAAAAGGAGGAGGAGATGAACTACGGAGGACGGGGCGTTATTAGGGTTAAGGGTGGTAGAGAAGCAGCAGTGCTGGCAAGAAGAAAAGAAAGAATATAGAAATTAGCTTGGCACAAAATAATTCATTACAGCAAAGGTGTTGAACTTGGCTTGGTCTGAGGGTCAGGTATGGAAAAGTAGTTGATTGTGTGTGCAGAAGTTCTTTCTTCTTGCACAGAATACTCTTCGGATCTCAGCCATGAAGATTAACTTTTCTCTCTACACCATTGTTAGTTTGCTTGCTTTTTCAACTTCCAAAATATGTTGCCCCTTAATGAAGCATGAGGGTAAAACCAAATAACAAATCTACTGAAATGGCATTGTCGATAGTAGGCCTCCGATTCTAACATCTTTATAACACTCTAGAGCAGCCTTCCTCAACCTGGGGCGCTCCAGATGTGTTGGACTACAGCTCCCAGAATGCCCCAGCCAGCTGGCTGGGGCATTCTGGGAGATGCAGTCCAACACATCTGGAGCGCCCCAGGTTGAGGAAGGCTGCTCTAGAGAGTTGTTTGAGTCTTGTCCAAGAGCTTGGGTATGCCCAGTGGGATTTTGTGTGGGGTTTTCTTTAACTGGAGATACATGCCCACGCAATCTCACAAACTGTTTTTAAAGTCCCCTCTGGTCTCAAACATGGCTGCCGTGCAGTGTGGGGTAGGGATGCTGTTTGAGAAAAGAATTTTACAGCTAGTTCTGTTGTTGAGTCCCAGCTAATGATTGTTGGTGGGTCTAAAAGTTTAATTGTGCATCTGTCCTTCCTTTCCCCTCGCCCCGCCCTTTTAGAAAGAAGGTGATGTAGATGAAGAGATGGCAGAAAAGCTTTCCATACGAAAGAAACGTTTTATGCAGTTTGCTTCCTTGGAATATGAAGGAGACTATTACATGACTCCAAGGGACTTCCTGTTTTCAGTTATGTTTGACAAATCAGGACGTAAGTGCTCTTCTTTTTCCTTCTTAGTTTATACCGTGTTATAGAATGAATGTTAATTTGTGATATAACCACAAATACAAAATCCCATTTTTTCCCCAGTTAATTTGAGTCCCACCATACTTGTACATTATTTTAAAATGAGAAGGTAAGAAGACCCTTGCTGGATCAGACCAGGGGTCCATCTAGTCCTGCTTTCTGTTCACAAAGTGGCCAACCAGCTGCCCACAGGAAAACCACAAGCAGGAAAGTTCAACAGCATGCATGTTCCCCAGCAACTGGTGTACATAGGCATACTGCCTCTGATTCTGGAGGTAGCATATAGCTGAAATTGAAGTCACACAGTTTTTGTTTTGTTTTTTTGCATTTTTATACCACCCAATAGCCAAAGCTTCCTATTTAGAAAGTACATTCTCATTTACTCTTAACATTCCTTTTTTCCATACTGAAAATACTTAAAAGTATGTAAATAGTGCCCTTAATAGTGTATTTAATATTGTACAATAGGGGTGTGCAGAGCAGGTCTTCGCCACCCCAAAATTCAGGTTCTCCACTCCGATTTAGGGGTGGGGGCATCTCTTCACACCACCGGATTACTCATGCTCCATTTTTTTAGAATTGCGCTATTATTGTCAATGGGGATTAACAAAAATGCATATATCTCCGTCATTTTTAAAGTTAAATAGATGAAGCATGGCACGATGATAGCTCTTAAGGAGGGCTTTAGACGTGCAGATCCCTTCATTCCTTAATTTTTAAGGATTTTTTAAAAGTTTGACAGCTCAGCTGTCAAAAGTTTCACACTCATCTGTTCCATTAGCCCATAGCAATTAACAAAATGCTTACATCTCCTTCATTTTTAAAGATAAAGAGATGGAACTTGGCAGCATGATAGCTCTTAAGTAGGGCTTTAGGAATGCCAAGTTTGAAGCAGATCCCTTCATTCCATGATTTTTAGGATTTTTTTTAAAAAAAATCCCCCTCAAACCCACCAACCCCCGCACCTGATTCTGCATTAATTGACCTCTGTGCATTTATGGAGGGAGGTTTTATCCGCCCCATTTCACCCCATTAGAGCAAATGGTCAGGGAATACAGCAGAGCTCTATTTTTATAAACAGGAGATACACAAGTGTGCATCAGCAAAGTAAAGGATGGGGGGTTGTGTGGAAAAAATCCTTAAAAAATCAAGCGATGAAGGAATCTGCTTCAAACTTGGCATGTCTAAAGCCCTTCTTAAGAGCTATCACGTTCCAAGTTTCATTTCTTTATCTTTAAAAATGACAGAGCTGTAAGCATTTTGGTTAATTGCCATAGCCTATAATGAAGTGGTTTTCCGAAAACGGGACAGAGCTCTGAATGGCCTTCACTCTGCACCATGGGTATCCAGCGCACTGAAAGTTTAGAGCTCCATCAGAGCACCGTCGGACCCCTGGATTTTCTGTGCGGTGCAAATACCGCTATTGTACAACTATCTCTCCCCCTGTGCTTCTGGATTTGAAATAAGACTAGTGTGTTGCACAATATGGCCTAGCTCCCACTGTGCAATAAGCTTCAATATACTTAACCCACCCCTCTTCGTGTGAAGCTTGGGATTTGTCAGTCCAATCAGTCATTAATATTAGTCTTTCATATCTATCCATTAAAATCATTTAGGGTGCAATCTTATGCATGTGTAGACAGAAATAAGTCCTGCATCTCCCAGCATCCCCAACCAGCATGGATGCACCCTTAACCTATCAAAAACTTAGGAGCTAGTCACCCTCCCAACCATTTTTGCTGACACAGTTATGTCACAGCTCACAGAATTTTAGGAATTTTAAAATTGGTGTCTCTAAAACAATGGTACTATGTTTAAACTACATTGCCTTTTAGAAATACTAATGTTACTAACAAACAAATATGGGAAGAACATCTAGCTGGAAAAGGGTGAATGCTCTAAAAACTTCCCCAGTTGCTTCTTTTATCTCAGGATAACATAATGCAAATCTATGCATGTTTACTCATCCAATGGGGCTTATTTCCTAGTAAACGTGTTTAGGAAATTTCCTGATCAAAGAGACATTTGGATCACCATTCTGAAATACAATAAATGTCCTTTACTGGTGATTTTCCTCCTAAGGACTATGGATGAAAATACAACGTGCACATGAGATTTATAGTTCTCATTTGCCTGGTTTTTCCCTAAGTACATAACAAGGAAAGAAAACTTCCAAGTTTTAGAAAAAACTTATTTAGGGAGATAATTGACACCTAAGAAGGGAGAGCCCTTGGTTCAGTGGTAAGAGCCCCAGTTTGGCATACAGAAGGTCCCACGTTCAATCCCTGGCATCTCCAGACAGGTCTGCAAAAACTCCTGCCTGAAACCCTGGAGAGCCATTGCTGCCAGTCAGTGTCAACAGTACTGAGCTAGACAGACCAAGGGCCAGACTCAGTGTAAGCCAGATTCCTATGTTCCTGTGTAACCTTCCTCTTTTTACTTGACATTATAACTTTATCACTAAAGGTTGATTAGTATGACATTTTTTGTTCAAAGGATTTTTCCCTTCTAAACATATTTTGTCAGTTGTAAGCCTGTTACCTACAATGCAGATCCTACAAGGACATAATGTGTGCGAGCTACTTACATGCAAGAGCACCCCAGATTAATCCATTACCATTGCAATACTCATTCAGCACTAATGTCAGGTTGTTTTGAACATTAGTTGCAGGGAAGTGAGAGACGCCAGAAATGGTTAAAAATATGCCTGACAAAATGCCACACCTGCTTGTGTAAAACTAAGGCTTTTCCTTTTAAAGAGGGGGACTGTTATTGCAACCACTACTGATTCTTTTGATCTGTGGGAAAGAATTTTTGTGGCCCTTACTTATGAGGTTCAAAATCTCCCTTTTCCTGTAACAAGATGTGCCTGTTTGATGAATCTGTTGGTGTTTGATGAATCTGCTGTATATTTAAACGCCATATAATGGGATGTCCAAGAAAGGTGGAGATGTTTTGAAAAACATTCAGTTTATTTCCTCAGCCAAAATTCCATTGCAGGCTGGAAGATCTGAGGCTTGAAGTAGTTTCCATTCTTTCATGCTCATAACAATAAAAACTCAAAATTGCATTGAAGGTTACATTTTACTGCAGTAAACAAGTTTCGTCATCTTTGCCTTCAGTTCGTAAAAGTACATGGAGTGAAAAATGATAAAACTGTAGAAAAATATAATCTTTTATAGAATCTGTTTGGGGTGTATCTCCAGACGTTTTCCAAGATTGTAAGTCAGCTTCCAGTAAGAGTGTAATGGAATGCCACCATAAAATGGCAAACCAGATAGCTTTCACATGTCCACTACATTAAGGAGGTAGAGATACTCCCCTGAAAAGTGTTTATTACACAATTTGAAGTCTTAAAATTATATATAAGCAATCTCCCTGAATTAGTGACACTGTCCTAGAGCAAATGACTTGAAGATATTTATAGAGATCTCATTCTACAAGACTCCCCCCTCCCCGCTGTCATATTGACCATAAATCTCACTTGACTCCCATGCTGAACAATTTCACAGGTGTTTTTTTTTGGCACCGAGAATCTTTTGTAAAGCTCATTCTGTCCATTATTTCTAATCTCTGATTTTCTTGTACCTTTTTCTTACAAAAAGGTCTTCAAAGTTGAGCTTCTTCCCTCCTGTGTTTGTTCTTGTGCCCGCAGGGCCCATATCTTAAGGCATCTGGAGGATTGAAGCCCAACTTCGTTGTAAATGTGCTGAAGGATGTTCTAACATAAGATGGCAAGGATGTATCCAAAAAGCATATTGAATCAAGCCATATCCTCTACAATTCCACCAATATTAGTCACCCTGTATGTAAAAGCAACCTCCTAATATTCTGCCCAATTCTCCCAACATTTCACTGCACTCTAGCATGACCCAAAAATGGAACCCAGGATGGTGCAATGCTGATAGGAGCCAGTGTTTGAATCTCTAAGGTCACCAGGAGCAGAGAGCAGGTTTTGGCTCCTTGTAGTGTACTTGAACCTCCCTTTCTCCTATATAAGTGAATAGCTGCTATTTGTTCTTATGGGGAGTTGGATTTGGGTTAGATGTTATACTGGGGTAAAACCTACTCTCCACCTCTGTGTGTGGATGGATTGGCCTCCTGACTTAGGAAACTCTGGGTAAAGCACATCCCCCCTCTTCCCTGCAACCTCCTAAAAGAGTTGAAATCAGAAGGAGTAGCAGAACCCACCAGTCGTTACTATGTAGAGGAGAAAGTATTCCATATTAATATGATCAGATTCTGAATGTCAACTTCAATTCAGAGACACATAGCACAGGGCCAGGTTTTGAAAAGGTTAGAAGGCCTGTGCCCACACCCTCCTCTGCTTATAGAAATTGCCTATTTGTCAGTGGAGGCTGGTGGCTCTGATGTCAGTGGGGCAGGGAATCTGCTCCAGGTTTCAGTCAGAAGCAGTCAGAACTCTAAAGGAGCTATCCAAGGTGGTCAGATTGCTCCTTTAGAGTTCTGACTAAAACCCGGAGCAGTTTCACCAGTCCACTAATATTGGAGCCACCAGCCTCCCCTGCTTTCTGTCTCCCTATCCCCCCCCCCCCCCGGATTGTAATCCAGGATGAAGAAGGCACCAGATTCAAACAAGCACAGGATTATTTGGAGGCATTGGGAAGCCTGCATATCAGAAGTACTGAACCTCAGGCATGCTGGGCAAATCTGGCCCACCTGGGGGCATGCAGCCTTCCCCTGACCCTATACCCTTTCCTCTGCCTGCTAATTTTTTGGTCATTCCCTGGCTTTTGCATGATTTTCCCACCACCATTCTAAAAGGTTGAACTGCGGGAGGAGAAAGCATGGAGGAACTTGGCCGACCATCTCACCCCTCACTCCACCGACCCCAGACAACTGTTCCTAGTGGTGGTCTTTCACTATAAAATGTTTTGATAAACGCCATCTTGAATTATTACTAATTTTGTTATCTTCATTTTAGGCACAACAGGTAATGGAGTAAGTGGGAATTTATGTTCATAAAAAATGTTTAGAAATACCTAAAAGAGTTTATTTTATTCTTTTTTGTTCTATGTGGCAGGAACATTTGAACAGGCTGTTCATATTAGCTTTGAACACTCTGTTTTCCTGAGCATTGTGGGAATTATGTCATTTTGAAGCTAGTGGTTTTGTTCTGTTTCATATTACTTGCATCTTCCCCATAAAAGAAATCTGAAGAAATGCCACAGAACTTGATCAAAGTTTTGACTTGCAGATGATTGAGTGGTATGATTTTTTTTTTAACAGGTAAAACTTTGGCCAAGAAACTGACAAAAAAGGTAAGCAACGTGCTCCTGCTCTTTTTCCAGAGAACTCTTGTTCTTACTGCTACTTGTTTAATGGATTCTTCTTTCACAACTAACTTGGTATTTATTTTATTCAAAGGAATTAGATTCAGCACTAGCAAATGTTGCAAAGGCTAAACCAGGGCCAACGTTTTTTAGAGACCTCGGAGATAAAGGTAATGATTTAAATCATTAGTGGAATTTATTTTGAAGGAAAACTCTGTTCAGTCTTAAAAATGAGATTTCAGTATATGGAAATTCTTGCTTGGAGCTGTTCTAGTTCGTTATGCAACTAGGAAGGCAGATCTGGGAAAGGGACACTTTTTTCAAATTCATAAGATTCCCCAAAGAACCCTGGGTAGCAGGCAAGTAGATTTGTAAGTCTCTGGCTCACATTTTTCCTGAGGGAATGGTGGACGGCAAGAATTCTAAAAGTAATTTTGAAAGAACACTATGAAACCATGGCATCATTTAGGTTTTCTAAGGTACTTGTAGGTTGGGAACCCATTCAATTCATTTCTTTTCCCTGACTGGACAAGTTGGTACTAGAGGAAATCTTAGTGGGATTAAGCCCCCAAAAGAAAGCAAGAGCAGTTGAAATGCTGTTTCGTGTCTGTTTAGGACATGATATCCCCATGACAAGTAACTAGGGATGTATGGGGAATCTGCCCAGTCGAGTTTTTCCCTGGTCTGCACCACCCAAAAATGGATGCAGAAGTAGACGCACTTTGCATTCAGAAATCTGCCCATTTCCAGACTTCCAGTGCATTCCCCAGAACAGAAAGTATGCATCTCGTGCTTTTTGAAAAGTGCACAAAGAAAAATATATTTAAAAAATGCATACAAATACTCTTTAGTCCAATGGATTAATGCATCAAAGATACATACAATTTGAAAAATATGCACAAAATTGTGCACATTTTTACAAATAAATAATTTTTTCCACATTAAAACCGCATTCATACAGAACCTGCATGGAAGGAAATGGAGACTGGGGAGGAAGGGGAGAGAAACTCCACAGAATTAGAATTGAACCATCCCTACCAGTGACTGCACTATGGCTTGCATATACTACGTTATATGCAAAAGATAGCCAGCATAACCTAAAGATTGTGATGTCCCACTGGAAAAGGACTTTGATAGAACTCCAGAGGGGATAGGAAGTGCAAGAGGAAGTGAATGGAGATAATCCAGTTCTTCAGTGGAACATCTAGTTTAGGATCTGACAAAGCTCTGAGCTGCCACAGAAAGACAGAATATACCTGATATTGTGGTAAACATTCAGAAATACCCTTGCATAAGCCTGATACACATGCACTTGTCCATTGATCTTTCCTCTGTTTGCTTCCATTCTCTGAAAGAAGGCAGAAAACTAGGAAATAGGGACTCCATATGAAAAGATAAAGGCTCAGTTCAGATAACACATTAGTCTATCCAGTGTGAAAACTCCACTCAACAGTTGAGTTTTTAGGGGGTACTCCCCACACAACAAGTTCTAACTCCACCATTGTGTGACTGTGGGCTACCGTGGAGTTAAGTAAAATTCAACGTGGTGTTTGAGTAACAATTCCTCCACCCCTTCCATCCTCCCGAGGTCGGTAATATGAGTACCCAGTTAGCTGGGGGAAAGGTAATAACGGCCGGGGAAGGCAACAGCAAACCACCCTGCTATAAGGCCTGCCAAGAAAACGTCAGCGAAAGCTGGCGTCCCTCCAAGAGTCAATAATGACTCAGTGCTTGCATGAGAGGTTCTTTTCCTTTCCTTCCTCTCCTCCCCCAGTCCTCCCGATGGTATCCCATCAGCCATTGCTGCAAAAAAACAATCCCCCACGTGTTGTGGCGGCTCTCCTAGAGCGGCACTCCCTCCTTTCACTGCTCTTGCCAGAGAACTGTAGCCAGTTGGAAAAGTCACCTCAATGGATCGGAAAACTCCATGGAGCCCACCACACAATGTGCAACACAACAGTTATGCAGGAACTCTCCTATGCACAGAGTGGATATTCTGCGTGGAGTGTTTTAAAAAAAAAACCTCCACCATTGCATAGAGTTTTCCCGCCAAACAACACGTTTCTCAATGGTGGTGTAAAAACTTCACCATGGAGTTCTGAAACCACAGTTGAGAAACGTGTTGTCTGAACTGAGCCAAACTGTTCTATTACTAGATGGGTACAAGCAGAGAGAAAACATTTAGTCATGCCCTTGGCTTTTCTAATTCCAACTCACGTAGTCCAAAGCTTTTTGTGACTCTGTGATCTTTGTATAGGCATAACACTTTTATACAGTCCTTGATCTTCTTCAGTTTCCTTGATGATACTCCATTTTATAGACCTGCTTATTTGAAAGGTAGATATTGCATGGAATCACCTAGTTTCTTACAAGCATAGTTTGTTTTTTCAACACCGTTTGAATGGATTTGAGTTCCCACCACCAAGTCACTTCACTTTTATCTAACACTGTAGCATCACTATTTAAATGTTTTTTTTTGGGGGGGGGGTTGTTTTTCAAAATGGGAAATTCCTGTTTGTCAGAAACTAAAACCTGAGAATCCACAGCTTTTAAATACACAGTTTAGATTGTCCTCCTTCCCTCCAATGCCTTTTCTAAAGAGTGAATGTTCACTGAGTTTGGATTGAAGGCAATTGTGCCTCCTAGTGGGATGTCTTTCACTCCCCATTTTATTGTTCTGCCATAAATTTTATATTGGTATCTAAAATTATTGATAAATGAAATATAATGTCACTCTGCATTTTCTAACCCTCTTTGCTGTAAAGTTGGTAATTTACACTCAAAATAAAAGTATGTTTGTTTAATTTGTTTTGTAACTTCAATATCTCATTGTGTGGAAATATATTCTTTTTTAATAGAGATCACATGGATATGTGATTCTCTTTCTTTCCAATTAATTTTCTCATTGCACCTCTATATATAAAAAACCCCTTAATTCTCTTGGCTATTTTGGAATTAAAACACATTCCAAAAAGAAATTCAGTTCAACAATGGATGAAGTTCTATGCCAGATCTGTGGCGTAGCAAAGTAAAAACTGAGATGAACTGTTATGGAACTGATTCCACAGTAAAAATGTGCTTTTAGTCAGCCAGATGTATGTTGACACTAATATGATCAGCCACAGTCAGAAAAAAATGTAAAATATGTTATAGCTTTGTTTTAAAATACTCATAAGTAGGTTCAGAAAGGAATATTTGCACACCTTTTTCTTGCAATGGCCTCCTGCATTATTGCAAGGGATTCCACCCTTTGAAGTATAAAATGGTATGTATTTCATTGAGAGAAGATGGATTCTGAAAGCCAGGAGACATGTAATAGCTGCTTATAAGCATTCTGCATAGCACCTGTTCCATGTGGGGAAGTGGTGTCACTAGCCTCTAATCAGAGCAGTTGAGCCCATTGATACATCTTTAGTACTTTGCTACAAGTGGGTACAATGTTACTTTCACTGAATCTACTTGCATTATAAGTCCTGAGAGGTGTTTAGATTTAAACTGAGGCACATGTTCGAATTCCAGCTCAGCAGTGAACAAATTGCCATCAGCTTTCATTTCCAATGCTGTGAAATGAGGTTGTTTGCAAATTTGTAGGTGGATGAGGTAATGAAATGCCTTGCTTAGAGTAAGAATTGGCTGGAAGTCCACAATTAAACATTTTAGAGAGACAGATGCGCTTTAAAGGTTTCAGGAACATTACAGGAGATACACTTGCATGGGTTCATCCCACAGCGTTTGTGTAATGTTTGGGAGGCCTGCAGACGTGCATCAATTTCCCCAGAATGCTGGAGAAAGACCCATGCGATAAGAACTCTCGTGAAGCTGTGGGCCTTGAAATATTTTGCAAGAACTGTAGAGAAACACGCAGAAAGGGTCTTCCACAGTGCTAGCGTAAAGTTTAACATGCACTGTAGTCTGAGTGGCCACACTTATTCCTCCTACTTCTGTAGATGGAGAGGCTGAAACAGACAGAAAAATGTCTTGCTGCATACAACACGGTGAATTATTAAGGACAGAGATAAAACTCCTAATATTTATCCTGCAACCCATGCTGACTTTAATGAAGTAAAATGTATGCATCATGGAGCTAAAATAAGAAAGCTTTCTTAAAAGATCAGATACTTCAAATCAGTTATGAAATAATGATCTGGTATAATGCAGTTATTGGGAATTGTTTAAAAGTCATAAGGCAGGGGGACTCTTTGCCTATCAATTAGCTGAATGTAAATCACAGAAGTAGCTTCCCTTTGGATAGTGGAGTTCAAACATCTTGTGTCGACAGTTTCATCCATTATGCAGGATGGTTTTCAGTTCACATGTTAAAAGTAACTTGATTTTTAAACAGTTATTTATAAAAGGCCTCTGAAAAATTTCTCAAAGTGCTCTTATAGGAGAGATGCTTCAGATTCTTTTGTTTCAACCATACTCTTTATATACTTCTCTATCTTTAGCTGGCATGTTGCTATTTTGACACCGTCACATCTTTGTGTTTGTTCAGGCTCTTCATTTAAGTCGGCCTTTCAAAGGGAAACGCTGGAATTTTCCTTCAAAAAGGAAGAAAAAAATACTTTCACCTTGCAAAAAGGACGCATTCAGATTCTTCTTTTCTTTTCTTTTTTTTTTAAGTGAAGCCTCTTCTTGGCTCCAGGCCCAGCAGTCCTATCAGAGCAATCTAGCAGCTTGGCAGCTTTGTGTTGCCATATTCCCCATGAGACTTAGAGAAAATCTAGTCTTCGCTTTTCTAAGACTGCCAAAGGATGAAATACTTTGATCCTTCAGAGTAACATTAGAGTAGCTCTCCTCCCAGGTACTAAATATGACAAAGCACACTTAATTTATTCATCCTTTGTATAAACACTGAATATTTTCTGTAAAAATCAAAAGATTTAGTGCAGACCTTTTATTAATACCAAATAAACCCAAGTCTCTTAATGAGACATCAGCATGACAGGAATTGTAGAACAACAAGTTCACTGCCAGAGCACTAGAACCAGGGACAGAAAAATCTGACTTGATGGATAAATAATAGCTGCTACTTCCTGTAGTTGATATACTGTACTAAACTGAAGAACCTTTACAAATGAAGGTGATTGTGCAAACTGTACTGTAAACAGACCACACCAGTGTGTTGATTCTGAATTCTACACTGTTCACATTTTACTGTTTTGCTTCAGGATTGATCTCCTACACAGAGTACCTGTTTTTGCTGACAATTCTCACAAGTAAGTATTTTGCTGCGGAGTGTATATTTCAGTACAAAGAAATATGAATCCTTATTATTATTATTATTATTATTATTATTATTATTATTATTATTATTATCCCTATTCATATTTCTATTCACTATTCCCTGTCACTTAAACGTTTTTATGATGACACAGTCCAATTTCAAAATTCAGTTGATAAAGAAAGTAACTGGTTATTATAGTGATTCGCCATGCCTGTTTCTCCTGAAATTGTCTTGAACTAAGCTGCACTATCCCCACCACCCCAAATTGGGAAATAGCTCAGGTTATTTGAAGTTAATGTGCAGGGTGTAATAGGGTCTGATTTAACTCAGAGGCATGATGGGATCCAGTACAGCTTCCAAATCCAATCCGTCTATCAGCTTCCGGCTCCACTTCCTGCACTCACCTGCTTACGTTGCCGCTGCTGTGGATCTGGCGGTGACAGCAGGAGTGGAGACGAGAGGGAGTTTTCCCAGCGCCTTGCACTGCTACTACGGTGAGCCAGAAGCTCTAGGAAATGGAAGGAGTGGGGCTTGAGAGTGACAGGTGGGTGGGGGCGGTGAGAAGGGATAGGGAGGCAAGCGGGAAAGGGGAATTATTCTCAATTCGAAAGAACTTGGGGATCATAATGCTCACTTCATATATGAGGCGTGCATTACGAGCTGCCAAAGTTCGTAATCCAAGCCTGGGGCAGCATCCAGCTGCATCTCTAGTTACAAGGAAAATGTAAAGTAAATGGATATTGTGTCATTTGACAAGAGTTTGGTTTTAGCATGTCAGTTGGTAATGAGGTGGTTGAAAAGTCTTGACGAGCTGCGAAACAAAAGGGAGTCATAACTTGGATGGATGTTACAGTGCAATTGAAGTGGTAGGAATTTTGTGGCAAACATTTTCATCTGGTCTGGAGGTGCTCTGTTGCTTTTGCAACACAGTTGGAAACCAAAGATTCCAGTTGGTCATGCTTAGGAGTGCTCCTAAAGAAGATATTTCAGACCCATTACGCCCAGTATATGTATTTCTATGCACCAGGATGCTTCCTCCCCTTTGTGGGACAAGGAAATAATAAGAATGGCAAAAATAGCCCTGAGAAAATTTACAACACAGCAAATGCTATACATATACTACAAGGTAGCAGCAAAGGCAGATGCTCCTGAATTTAGCATGAACCTAGAAGTTGCCTCTCCAAACAATAAGATTAGGTAGTCTAGAATTTTTACATCTATGCCCGCAATATTCCCTATATCCTGGAAGCGCATACAGACTTTTTTTTTAAAAAAAATAGTCTCTTTTTTGAATTCAGAAACATATGCAAGCCAAGGGGGTTCTCAAGTATATAGAAACCACTAACATATATTTCACCCTGTTTTGCTTTTAAATTGGTAGGCACTTGGCACCCAAGTTTGCTATTAGAGGGAATAAGTACTGTATCTCTGGTGTGTGTGTTATCTGAGCCTGTGTCTAAGGGGGCTGGGGGAAAAACACTAACATCAAAGGCTCTAAGTGGAGTCATCTTATTCATGTTCAAAAACTTCTTTTTTAAAGTTTTTGAGCCAGTCCATGGAACATGAGGCTTCTGCATTTATCCATTCATTTATTTGTCACATTTTTATAGAATCATAGAATAGTAGGGTTGGAAGGGGCCTATAAGGCTATTGAGTCCAACCAACCACTCAATGCAGGAATCCACCTTAAAGCATTCCTGGCGGATGGCTGTCCATCTACCTCTTGAATGCCTCTAGTGTGGGAGAGCCCACAACCTCCCTAGGTAACTGGTTCCATTGCCGTACTGTTCTAACAGTCAGGAAGCTTTTCCTGATGTCCCACCCTTCCTCCAAGTTGATCATACAAGATGATTTTATCCTCGCAACAACCCTGTGAGATGTATTAGAGTGAGAGTCAGTGACTGGCCCTAAGTCACCCCATGAGCGTCATGGCCTGAGTCCAACATGCTAGCAGTTGAATGCTAAATTTGGCCTGGGAGGAGATCTGAGAGGAAAGAAGTAATTGACCATGGCGGCAAACTGTAAGTTATCGTGCCCAATCCCAGCTACATTAAAACCTTGGATTTCTCCATTGATTTTTATGGGCAGCTCTCCCCAGAAGTTCAGAAATTTAACATAGAATAATCTATGTGCATATAATGTACCAAACTTATCCCAGGTTGTTGTTTTTTTAAGGACACAAGCAATAGCAATAAGCCCCATAGGAAGTAGTAATTTCCCGTTTTATCATACATGTTCTGGCATCGTTAGAACAGATTTTTACATTTTTAATGTGTCCTGTTTCCTCCTGTAAACATTTTGTTTCAGCTTTAATGTTGCCTAATGATATTATTAGTCTCATCCATTTGCTCACTTTTATGTGGCAAACAACCTGTAGATGAATTCCAGAACAGGCTGGCAAATATTCCTATTGATTTTGATAGTCACCCATAATACTTTACTTCCTTACGATGAAATATAGCAGCGTTATCCAAACTTGCATCTTCCAGATGTTTTAGACTTCAACTCCCATCAGCCTCAGTCATCATGGCCAATGGTCAGGAAATATCATCCAAAACATCTGGAGAATACCAGATTGGGGAAGACTGAAATATTGCAATTGAAAGATGGTGAGAAAGACATAGACCAGCCTTAGGACCCATGTAAAGTACAGATTCCCTGAGGATATTTAGGGAAGAAACCACAGCTTAGTGCTAGAGAATATTATTTCCATGCAGAAGATCCCAGATCCAATCCCTGCCATAACCAGTAAAAAGGATCAGGTAACAGTTGATGAAAAATCCCTTCTGCCTGAGCTTCTGGAGATCCACTGCCAGTCATTAATAAATAAATGGTCTGAATAGATAATATTGGGCTGGATGGACAAATAGTTTGACATTTCCCTGTGTTCTTATGAGCAGCAAGGTTGTTGCCTCTTCTTGTTACCACACAAGTCCAGAAAAAAGCTTAAAGCTTCTACCATAACCACATGAGTGGTTTACATGTTACCACTGTTGTGTGGAAATAGCTATGAAAGTGGTGGCAGCCATGTCCTCGGGTAATGTGTAAATTAGGCTTTAGCTTGCCTTTTTATTCTTCTCCTGTGTATTCTCACCCATCAGCCACATATCCTGTTGTGTTTGTGGATGTAGACTTGCTCAGATAATTTGGACTGTGAAATAGAAGTATTGTCTAAGACTAAGGCTCCTCTGAAATGAAATAGTGGTAGATGCTCCTAAGGGCTATTATTTTTAGGCTGGCTTGGAGTCAGAGTTTGCAGTTTTAATTACTCTTTAGTCATGTTTTGAAGGTTAGCTGAGCAGCTATAAAAGCTAAGGCCTCTGTTATTGTTGGCTTTTGTAAAATGAAAACCAAGATTCTGGAGAATCACTAAATGGCCAAATCAAAATGTGGGAGAATTATGCAACCACATAAACATGTTTTACAAGGGTCTCTGTAAAATGTCACTATAAAGCCAATACATATAAGAAATATATGCTCCCTCTGTCTTAATAGTAGTGACCTTCCAGTGCTGCTATATCTTATACTAAGAGAGGAGCACAAGTCCTGCGTCTATGCCTTATTGCACTGAGCTCTTAGGAGTCTCTTTCAGAAAACTGCACTTATTTTGTAGCATTTAAAAAAGGAATGTCTCACTTTATATTTTGCTTCTCTCTAGTAGAGTGCCTTTTTCTGATAAACTGTATAATATTTTTGCATATATCATAAGAGATTCCAAAATAAGCAACTACAGGAATTGGTTATGACTAAGTACACATTGGATGTTTTAAAACAGATTTGAAAACTGTACCAAAATATATATTCGTTTTATTTATTTATTTATTTACATTTATATACCGCCCCACAGCCAAAGCTCTCTGGGCAGTTCACAAAAGCTAAAAACAGTAAACACAAATTTAAAAACCATTTAAAAACCACATAAAAAACAGTATAAAAACAGCAGCATCCATTTAAACAACAACAGAACAAAACATTCAACAGAACAAAACAGTCAAAATAGATCCCGATTTTGGGATCCTACATGGTCCCTCTCTGTAACAATATAAAAGAGCTTGCATGGTCCCTCTCCGTAAAAATATAAAAGAACTGCTAGATGTAGCCTAAATGGGTTGTGCTTACTGGGAGGTACCATGAAGTAGTTAAGGGCATTACCAACTGTTTCTGGCCTTAGGAGAGAGAGACCACAGCTTGAGAGAGCTCAGTGGAAAGGCTTTGTTTAAATAAAACTTGTAAGTTTGTTTGGAAGGCTGCGTATGTGAGTCTGTGGGGTACAGTCCACCAACTTTGAAACACTCTGTGCCACTCCCTTGAGAAGATCTCCCTAGCCTTATGCTCTCTCAAGGTTGAGGAGATCCTATATTTAAATAAATGTATGATCTCTCAATGTACTTGTTCGCTTTGAGGGAGTGTGCAAGGTTGAGGCTTGGCTAGAATCCTGAGGGCAAAGAAATATCTGAACCAGTACAAGGCATAAAATGCTACATCTTAAGCACAAATGTGCCATTATTGATTTTTATGTATGTTTGCCACATGAATATTCTGGTGCTAAGAATCTTTCAATAAGATTCTCAGTCTCATCTTTCTGTAGATATGTGCCTCTATTGTGGAGACAGGCAGATGTTGCATACTTTAAGCCAAAAAAACGAGGGGCACAAACTGTTCCTATACACCTTTTTTTTTTCCTAGTTAGGGACTGCCTAATGTAGCACATCAGCAAAGCCCTCATATTTTGAAGAGGAATACAGAGATGCTTACTAAGACTAAATCTAATTCTGATGGGTGCTTCAAAAGGTCATCCCTATCCAAGAACGTTTTTAAATGCACATTAAGAAGGTGCAATTTTTATGCATGCTAAATATAAACACACCTGCGGCTGCACTAATTTTACTATACCATGTTTTATAAACTAAGAAGTAGTTTGGTAAGTCTTTAGTGTTGCTTGGACTTGTGCTGCGAGGTAGCCGATATTGATACATTGAAAAAGAAGGAAATCTAAGTGGCATCAAAGCCAGCCCTTTCCCGTTCTTTCTTCAAAGGTCTGAATGAGATTATTTCCTTGGTATTTCAAATTGATTGAATGTCAAAAACAAAGGAGCCTCTGTCTGTTGAGGAAAATCCATTGCTCCTATTGTTTTAAGTTATCATATCCCTCATTTTGAAAGAAAATGTCAACAGGTGTTGCTATCTCCATCTGCATCTAACAGGTTTCTCATTTCAATTAATTCTTGATGCTTCATAGTTCTGAAGTATATATTTATGAAAGCCTAGTTTATTAGGAGCTACAAGATTATTCAAAGAAGCTGTCACAGTAGCTTTGCTTCTAGTCCCATACGCATGGAGCTGCCCCAGTACCTCTCTTCAAAAACGTAACCACTGTCTGACTGAAATTTAGTATACCTTACCCTAGCCTTTATCATTTTGCCATCTCTACTCAACTGTTCATGTGATTGCTGTGTTTTTCCCTCCATCAGCAGAGAATGGAGAAGACAGTGACTTGGTTTGCACATAAGAAGCCACCATGGGTGAACTTCCCTGTGGAGGTTCTCATCACAGTAGCAGCCACCATTTTGAATATTTGGGGCATAGCAGAGCCACTCCTTAGATTCTCATTATGTGCGAAACCAACACATGTGGCTTGTAGGGGTGGTTGACAAGCAGCCCAGAACCCACGGGCTGTTTTAGAGTGTGGTTGGCTTGTCAACCACCCCAATGACCCACACTTGCTGAGTTCACACAAAATGAGAAGCTATAGCGCCCCCCCCCGCCATGCCCCAAATATTCAAAATGGCTACTGTGATGAGAAACCCCACAGCAAAATTCACCTACGGTGACCTCCATGCAAAGCAGGCCAATAAGTACACCTTTAGATCAGCCTTCCCCAACTTGGTTCCTTCCAGATATATTGGACTACAACTCCCAGATGCTGAGAGTTGTCCAGCAGAACTGGAGGACACAATGTTGGGGAAGGCTGCGGTAGAGTGATCATAAGAGGGGTGGAGAGATGGATGAGGCATCCAGGAAGGTCTTCCGGAAGTGTTTTCTCTGCTGCTCATATAATTTGTGTTTCTTCCAGAAAACATAGAGCAGCTTATGTCATGATCTGGGTAGTCCTCATGTCCTTCAAGTCCCTGGGGAATGGCTGTGTTGTCTTCTTCCCTAGTGACAGTAGGGTATTCTTTCTCTGGCAATGCATCACCTCCTGGTGGCAGAGTCCTTCAATTGATATCATTCAAGAGGAAGGGCTCCTGCCTTGCCCAGATCAACCCCATTGCAGTGGCAAAAAACGGGTTTCTTCTGAAAGGCATCCCAATTTTAGTCTTGTAGGCCTTTTGGAATATTTTTTCTTCCCTCTCAGTGGTTCCAGTTAGTTTGAGATAGGGAGGAAACCATTTTCTAGACTGTATGTGTGAGCCACAATGGGCTTTGCTTTCTTCTCGGTGGTAGTTGCAGCCAGCCTCATAGCCTCAATGAGCACTCCCTTCCCCCCGCCTACACACACACCTCCTCAGCAGTGACTTGCCCACACAGCAGGCAGCTATGGAAGTAGTAAGTGAGCTTAGGTAGAAGTTGTAGTCATCAATTTGTCCTGAAAGAGCCAACTGCATTGCCTTAGAGAAATTTCTATACCAGTTAGGCCTGGCAAATAGTTGCCTTGAGTGATTCCTTAATAATTCATCAGCTTCTTACCACAGCCTTCCTACTGTTCTGAACTACTGTTGGTCTGCTGTGTGTTTCAGGTTTTCTGTTCATTTGTTTAAATGTTTGTAATCCTTTTTTTCTTAATTGGGCATCTAAAGCACCATACATCAATATAAAAAAGACACTCCCCCCAAAAAATCCAACTACTATTTCTATTTTATTCATTTATTTTTATTTTTTTGCTACTGTATATAAAACCACCCAAACATAATATTCTCTGGGCAGATTACAGCATAAAATGATAATACCATTTAATAACACAATATCATAAAACAATCATTTGGCTGACAAAAAAATCCAGCGTAAAAATGTCCAGAAAGAATAAATGCAGAAAACTAACAATTATACAGCACATACACTTGTTCATAACACTAAATAAAACCATATTACTATGGAGATCAAAGCACAGGTGAGCTGTCAGATACATGGAGTTAGGCTAAAGCAGGAATGGTCGAGATAGCAGGCAGAGGTCAAAACACAGGCAGTCAAGTATGTTACACAGTCCAGAAGCAGTGTCAAGAATCCTAGGGTCAATAGCTTGGCGCATCAATCACAGAACCAGGAGGCAAGGTAGAAGAGACTGGAGCTGAAAGAATGTGTTGTTTCCAGCACTGGCTAGGCAGACACTAAAGGCTTTTAGCACTAGAGCCTGCTAAGCCCCACCCTGTGCCCAGCTACAGTACATTAGAACTCTCTGGTCAGAGATCTAGTCATGAGGAGTCACTACCTCCTGAGGAGTCCTTTTTTGCAAGTGAGCACTCCTTTTCCCAGGAGCCCTACTGGCCTGTCGCTTGAGACAGCAGTGCTCCTGGGGTCAAGAAGTTGCTCAGCCTTTCAGAGTCCCCTCCCTCTGACAGGGATGGACCTACAGCCATCTCCACTGAAGGCCCAGGTTCCTACTGGTCTGGTTTCAGTGACTGATCTAGGGTGTCCTCAGTTTCTGGGGGGCTCTAGCTCTTCCTCTGAGGTTTCCTCCAGTGGGGACATGACTCGGATTCTATCTCATCAGTCTTTAAAATAACTTCACTGGCTGCCTATTTATTTTTGGGCCCCATGAGGAGATGAATGCCCACAACCACTAGGGAGAAAAGAGAGTTTTGGACTTACCACTAGAGCTTTGTTTTCATCGTAGATCGAGAGCAATCTTGCTCACCGTGGTATCATGAGTATGACATGGGGAAGTCCCTCTTTTCTTATTTAACTATTATCTTTTTTTCTGATACTATTCCTTTCTCCTTTAAAGCTGAGTAAACTGTTCTAGTTCATGGTTACAGTACATTTTTTTCTTTTGTGCAGCTATTTGGAAATTGATGGACTCGTGCACTGTTCTAGTTTGAGCAACGCAGGAGCTGCTCCTCAAAGTGATCAGTTTGAGGACTCTGTCTGCCACCCAGAAGAGGTGGATTCCCAAATGAGAGATATCCACTAGGAAGATCAGGAATTTCCTGCAAAGATCAAAAGCCAATTTTCCTGCCTCTCCTTTCTCTTAAGACAAACCACCCAGAACCCATGACCTGTATGGGGGTTGCTGGGTAGTTGTTAACTACCTCAACCACCACCCCACTGGATTTGAATGTCACAACAAACTGTGCTGATGAGAATAATTATGTAAATGCAACTAGCACACACAGAGTGGTTAGCAAGTCAACATGGCTTATTATCAATCCTGAGATCATGCACACCAGCCATTTTGCAGTCAGAAAAGGATTAAGGGATACTCTGCTCTGAAGGAGATGCTCAGCCACTGGTCCTTACAGCTGTGTCATTTCATAAAAAGATTCATCTGGCGCTTCATCTCCATCTCAAGTTGCGTTGCAAATAACCAAATTTTGAGGGCTTCACATTTTAAGAATGTTTAACGTTCTTTTTGTGGATAGCACCCAAATGCAACTTTTACTAAGAGCCAATGTAGATGTCTGAAACTCACATGTTAGAGGTATTGTTTGTGTAACTAAATGCAAGTGTGTTGAGCTTTTCTTTGAACCTCGCTTATTTTATAAATACATACCATTGGAGTTGCATCATATCAGATAAGAGTGTCATCTTATGAGCTGTATGAACAGCTTTAGCTCCCATGTATTACGTGGGGCTACCTTCTTATCAGCATGTTCCCACATATGGTATGCATCACTTTAGAACAAATCATTCTTTTATTCTCTAAGAGTGTTGTAGACTACATACATAGTAATACTGACTCAAAGAATACTTAGTAAAACCTTTACAATGAAACATTCCACTGAGAGAAATCAGCTGTAACCCTCAGTCAGTATGGGTTTCTTCTCTAAGGTTATTTGCACACTGTGAAATATTTGTTGATCTGCCATAAATGTTAATTACCTACTGAAAGCTGTGAGGATTTGAAACCCACCTCTTAAAGAGACAGGACTCTTCACAGACATTCCATGCAGTTTATAGGACCCTTGATTGCAGCAACAATAGGTAATATTAATACTAGAAAGTTGTAGTAAATATATATTGGAAAATATGTATATCTGTAATGGTAAAAGCTTATATGAACATATTGTTGTCACTGATATTCCTTTGTACTCCTTTTTATAAATGGTTTTCAGAGATTCTTCTGTCCCGGGTGAAGTGCTAGACACATCTTTCTAGTAGTTCATACATCATAGCTGGTGGTTCAGTTAATACATCCTATTTCTGATTCCCCAAATCATGATTTGAAGATCCATTTTTTAGTTAGCACTAATCCTAGTTTAGAACATGTTCCCACCATGAATAGAGCGTGCCGCCCCCAATGGAGTTTTCATAATAGGAACCAAATTGATAAAACATTTTGTTTTCTTGGAACTATCTCTACAACTAGCTGATCTAGAAATGGTTTCAGAATACTTTGCTATATGATTGTAGCAGGCAGTATTGTATTACATTTAAAATATTTCTGAACAGATTTGTATGCTATGATTCATTACAGAACCGCAGACTGGATTCCATATTGCTTTTAAAATGTTGGATGTGGATGGGAATGAACAAGTAGAGAAAAAGGAATTCTTTAAGGTATAGATGTCAATATTTTAAAATCTTTCCCCTTTTGTTCATGGAAATACCATATAACTGCAAAATGTAAGGTAGAATGGATTCAAGAATATTCCTTCCTCATCTGTTTTGTGCAAGGAGAGATCCTGTCCTGACTAGAACTGAGGAAATTAAAAACATTTGTAACTTCTTTCATTAACGTTCTAAGTTAATGTTCTCAGCACTTTCCCTTAGACCAGATTTCATATTTTTTTTTACATTTGGACATAGGTGGCAATGCACACATGACAAACCTGCTCTCGCTCTTCCTTTACTAACAAACTTGCGTTACTGTCACAACCTTGCTTTAGTGTCACAAGCTAGGACAAAAAGTTTCTTTAATTTAAAGATTCTCAGATTTCTGATCACTTTTGTGTGTGGAATTGAGATATATTTCTACACACACAAGCAAAATGGCTGAAAACCCATCACTAGAGAGAGGTTTCCATTGTAGGAATGTTAAGAGGATGCATATTTAACTTTTTATAAGGATCCTATTAATCACACACAAGTTCAAAATCAAACACCCAAGTATTCAGTTAATTTGAATGGTTACTGAGACCATCTGGAGAGAGGGTGAAGTGACTTCAATTTCAGCACACAAAAAAGGAAGTGCAACAAATGTGATGGGTAAGGCCCCTAGCTGACTTGTCCAGGCTTGCTTCGTGGACCCAGAAAAAATGGCATTCCCCAGGTCCAGTGAAGATAGAGCGCAATTGATGCATGACTTGTAAGAGCCATATCTCTTTGCTCCACGGCACCAGGTTGTAGACTGCTTTCCCTTTAGCTGTAAATGGCAGCTGCTTGTCTGTAGGCACAGTTCTGTCACATGTCCCCCTATATCTAATCTTTCAACAGTAGTAGAAACTTGGGAGGAGCAGAGAAAATGATGTCCTACCCCAACATGCCTGGCTTAAACAAACAGATCAGGGGTGGGTGGTCTTTCTGCAATGCAATGCTAGGTGAAAGGGTGTTAAGTGTTGTGTTTCAGTGTGCACCACTCTTTTAGAATGACAGTGGACAGGGACAGGTGCAAACTATTTAGGGGGAATACAGCTATTTCAAACCTAACCTGCCAGAAGTATCATCCGAGGTTGGCATGAGGAATCGGAGATCAGGGTTAAGGTTGATAAAGCAGGAGGCTTGGGGTGGGGGGTTGTTCAGTTCCATTATTCAGAAGGGAAAGTCATGCGCTGCTTGTCTTACAGTGATAAACGTACTTTTAAAAGCACCTCTCTTAAGCAACTCTAAATCCTCTGCTTTCTATCTCTATCCATGCTGTGGTCGTAAATAATAAATCCCGTGTTCTTTTATTTTTGCTGTCCATTTGAGGACTGGTGCTAACATCTCTGAAAGGTAGGTGAGCTTTTGCAGTGTGTTGTGCTAAATCTCTTGTTAGAAACATGAAGAGATTTAAGGGTAATTATAAATGTTTTCACAAAGAGAGGCTGCTCCCAGGAGTCTTCTGAATGATTTGCTAGAGATTTATATTAAGCTCCAAATGGGTGTATTTGCTAGAGAGCTTGGTTTGGATCTTAACTTGTTAAGGTACGGTGGAGTACAAAATTACCAAGTCATGTTCTGATTTTTTTCCCCTTTCTTTTTAACCTTTTTTTTTTTTTTTACAGATGTCTCATTTTATAGTGCTTTTTGACTGTTCGCAGTGCTTCACATGCACTGTGTGTTATTATTTTATTTTCTAGTGTATTTATTTTATTTATAATCTGTCAGGGCAGGTTACAACAATTAAAAGACTAAAATACAAACAATGTATTTCAGTATTTAAATGAATTAAATAATCTCAATCATTCTTACAATAATCTTATAAAACTGGCTTATATAGCAGAAATGTTGAACCTCTTTTAGCCTGACAGTCTAATGCAATTTTAGAGAAGCTCTCAGGGGGCCGCATGCCAGTGGGTGGGGCTGAAGGCAAAGGGGGCGGGGCCAAAATACCAGCATATTTTCTCTTAAAGCTCTTAGTGCCGGTAATTAAGCCTTAGGAAAGGCATTTCAGCCTTTTAGAATGCAGGGAAAACTGCACAAAAGCTGGGAAACCACCTAACAATCCATGGTTGGGGGAAAGGGGTGGGGCCCTCTGGGGGACTGTGGAGGGCCAGATTTGGCCCCGAGCCAGAAGTTCTGCACCCCCGTTAGTCAGACCATTCCAGCACAGCACTGCCTAATCCAACTGGTAGCTGCTGCCCAAGAACTTGGGCAAACCTCTTGCCTGGCACAGCTTCCTGAGGACCCTTAACTACAGATGCCAGGGACTGAACCTGGGACCTGCTGTATGGGCAACACATGTGATCTGCCAATGAGTCTTGTATATTTCAGGTGGAAAGGCAAAGATGGGCAGAAAGAAGCTTGCCTAAGGCCACCTAGTGAGCTCATGACTGAAGAAAGAGCTGAACCAGAGATTTCTGGATCACACTCTTAGCAACTGCATCACATTAAGCTTTGAGAAAGATCTTTTTTTAAAAAAAAATGGCTTACAAAAACAGTTATCTGTTCTTACCATTCTTTGGTCTTATGCTACCCTGTCCCATTTGAATGTATTTCTGCATATATTTCTGAAAACCTGAAAGAAGACTTGATAGTAACAGAAGGCCACTTGCACAACTGTCCTTCCCCTCCTTTCTCCGAACGTCTTTGCAGATCCTCTCCAGAGAGCCAGGGGCCCTCCTGATCAGTACTGGCTGCATCCTGGGGGGTTGCAGTCAGACAGAGGGATTGTCCAAAATTGGGTAGAGGAACTCGGAGGGGATAGAAAAGATTGACTGCATAAGCAGAGTTCCATTTGTGCAGCCTTTAGATGAAGCCCAAGGTTATTTTTAGTCAGAAGCCTGTATCTCTTATGATGAACATGATCTTAATTCCTGAGACTTTAAAGCGTTGATTGTTGTGTGTAGTCCACTTCACATTTTACCAGTTCCTTTCATTGAAGGAACTGCAGTAATGTGAAACCCACATTGGCCCCATTCAGAAGACACCTTAACCACGGCTTTAACCATGGTGGTTAAGCCAGAAAGCCTTATTCAAAGTGGTTAAAGCCATGGTTTAAGGTGTCTTCAGAACACAGCCTGGCTTTCTGGCTCAACCACTATGGTTAAAGCCGTGGTTTAAGGTGTCTTCTGAACAGGGCTATTGTTAGATGTGATAATTCTGTGTGCTAGCTTTCCACTCAAGATACATGTGCTAAGAATCTTACAGTGTATGTAAACTACATAGGAGTGTCCCGTGTTACAATCTACACAGGAGTCTTATGTTTCTACTTACATGGAAGCGTTTTCATTGTAGGGATTTTGGTAGTGTCGGAACTGGCCTTGAGAGAAGCTCCTTTCTGTTTCATAAAAAATGTTTTGGTCAAAGCACACTCTGATATGAAAAGCAAGAATATAGTTAGCAAATGAAAAACAATATCCCTTTTGTTTTAGCTTAAGAACATAATTGGGAAGCAAGATGAATTGAAAACCGCTTTGGGAGATGAAGCGATATCTCAGGTAGGTCTTCGGAAATAAGTGATTTTCCTTCTAAGGAGTTTGTTCTCTTTTTAACATTATTCCTTTCATAGCTTGGAGCTGATTACATCCGTATCAACTCTGCTACTTCATTAAATGAAAGTGCCTGATCTGTTGACCTTACTTCTGCATTTTCGTTACAGAAATAATTCCAAATGGCTTTTGTTCTTTATTTGGGTTTTTGAGAGAAACGCATTGAATTCATCTACATTGTATGCAGTCACACCATTTTTATGAACCTGTAATAACATAACCCTATAACATTATGCTTAACTGAGTTGAACAAAGAGCAGTAAAAGCCCTACTAGGTCAGTTTGGGAGTTTTTTCTTGCATAGATACATCCCAATACAGAAAGATTTTCCCCCCACACCCCAAATTAAAATCAATTCATAAAAAACTTGCGAAGGAATCAGTAACTGCTATTGCAAACTATAGAATCAAAAGTTGTATAAGAATAATTCTGAATCATTTTGAAGATTTTATACTACTAATTGAGCACTGGTCAAAACTGAACATACTATTTTATTGGCAGTCAAAATGATTTATTTATTTGTGTATTTATTTATTTTCAGTGTATCCAAATTAGGATAATGATCGAATAATGAAATGACAAACCAATTTGGAAAAATAAGAGAATCCAAGTTAAGACACTCATTCTACAAGATGAGGAAAAACACGGAGGTTTAACAATCCATAAGATGAAAGTGTACTGTTAGGGCATATTGTATAAGATGGTTTACAGATTTAATTTTTTTTTTAACTTATATTTCAATATAACTTATTTTTAAAAAACTTATATTTCATTTTTTTTGTTTTTTTAAAACTTATATTTCAATACCAGAATATGAAAAGGCCTTCATTTATGTTATAATGGACAAGTGGTCTGTCCTGCCTCTCCTCCCTGAAGCCACTCTCCCCTTCCAAAGCCCCATCACCTCAGAAGGGAAAGCATAGAATCATAGAATAGTAGAGTTGGAAGGGATCTATAGGGCCATCGAATCCAACCCCCTGCTCAATGAAGGAATCCACCTTAAAGCATACTTGTCAGATGGTTTTCCAGCTGCCTCTTGAATGCCTCTAGTGTGGGAGAGCCCACGATCTCCCTAGGTCATTGGTTCCATTGTCGTACTGCTCTAACAGTCAGGAAGTTTTTACTGATGTCCGGCTGGAATCTGGCTTCCTGTAACTTGAGCCCATTATTTATTTATTTATTATTTATTAATTACATTTCTAAACCGCCCAATAGCCGGAGCTCTCTGGGCGGTTCACAAAAGACAGCAATCTATTCATTATTCCGTGTCCTGCATTCTGGGATGATCGAGAAGAGATCCTGGCCCTCCTCTGTGTGAAAACCTTTCAAGTATTAGGCAGGCAACAGTGGCACAAAGCCTGTCCAGACACAGGGAAGAGTGAGGCCATCTGCGTCCATTTCACTACTCCCCCATATTCTCCACATGGGGAATGCAAAGGAGGAGCGAAGCCAATGCCTTAGTTTGCTTCACTTCACCTGAGCTTTCCCAAATCAGGCAATTAGTAACTATACTACTAATGGTTCACCATTTTTCACCTTATGCAAATCAAATGCACTATATCCCAGTTTACAACATTATTTTGTTATGAGGTTTCTTTGACTGTACATCATAAAAAAGTTTATCAGTTTAGTATGGATAACTTACTTATTTTATCATGTTATTTTCTCTTTTAATGTTAATTAAAATTGATGGATTTTATTACTGACATTCTTTTCTCTTTTTCTTACTTTTTCTTTCTTATAATTAATTATAGTATTTTATGTGTAATATTTTTGAAGTTATTCTTAGGTTTTATATGTTTTGAGTACCTTTTGATTTTTAAAATTTTAAAAAAATCAAATGGTAAAATGTAAACATCAGAAGTTTTTACATAGCTAAGAATTGGTTCATGTTACCTCGTTCAGGGAAAAGTTGCATAGAACAAATAAGAATGCTGCTTAAACTATAAAATATGTTGTCATGTGAGCAGTAAGCATGAAACTCACTGAATTAATGCAACTTGTTGATAATACGAAAAGCTAAATAACCAGTATTTAAACTCATGAATAGATTGCTGTCTTTCATCTTGCCTCTTCAGCAGAATAAAAGACGGAGGGGCTATTTAGATGTCATTAGAATAGTACTGTTGAAATCCTTGTGGATTCCATGTTGCTTAGTGTGTTGTTGTGTTCAAAGAAATGCCACTTAGTCTAAGTGGTGAAAGAAATACATAACATAGAAATCCTGCACTTTGTGTGGTTTTAGCCTTTTGAAAGGATGAAATAGCTGAGCTAAGTGAAATGCATTCTTTGATTTCTGTAGGCCTGTTTTTCAGAAGGAAAAATTCAATTATATAGTATATACAGAATTATTTGGTCATTCATAGGAAATCATAAACATTGCAGCCTGATCCTATGCAGAATTGGACTTGCTTAAGATCATTTAAATCAATGGACTTAGAGATGCCTAACTCTACATAACACAATCAGCCTTATAAGTTGGAATGGGTTAGTCTGTTTCATTTGATTCCATGGATTTCCTCTTTTTCCCACCTCAAAGTTCATTGCATGCAGTCTCCATGCAGATGTTTGTTTGGTTTTGACATGAAAAGACATATCATATCAGATTGTTGTTTTTTAATGTGTGCATTTTTGTTTGTATTTTACATACCATGTGCTTTTTTTGGCCTCTACCTGTTGATTAATGTTTGGGGAAAAATACATTTTGGGGGAATCCCCCCAAATTTTGAGTGGTTGGTAGGTGTCCACATAAGGGGGCTGTGGGGGGGGGGGGGAGGCTGCATAACCTGAATAGCACTGCCCATGCTGCAAGGAAATCTCCTTTAAAAATGATGTGGGAATTCCTTAAGTAGTTTGTGACACGGCAAGAATGTCTGCTGTGCAAATGACAAAAGCTAGAAATTCTACTTTGCACACCTTTGGACTTTGGTTTATGGGATCCCAACCAATGCCCATTGCCACTTATCTTTCCGATTGGAGAAAGATATTGCATCCCCCACAAAGAGATACCACACATGTTACCAATACTCTTCAAAACTTTTCTTTAAGTCACAAATGCAAATTGCTTCTTGTTTGCTGGCTTCTTACTTCACCTGAAATTCAAGCTAGATTTTGCATAGTCATGTTCGATAATCTTTCCTTTGGGGATTTCACTGTTAGCTTACAAGTAGGATAATCAAATTATAAATAACTCTGGAGGTCTGCAGAGAAACGGCTTAAATTGATGTGTTTTCTCCAGGAGCCAGAATTGGAAGATTCTGATATTAACACCATGTTGCTGGTCCACTTCTTTGGAAGAGGAGGAAAAGAAAAGCTTCAGTATTGTGAATTCCACAGGTAGTGTTCTAAATATTACTAGTTAACATTTTAACTGACATCCTAGTTTGCTCCATGTTGTGAAGTGGTAAAGTTTGGTCAATCTGTCATCAATTGCAAATCACTATATTGTCCGGTTTGGAGTAGCATCTTTTATGTTTGGTGGTATCCCTTATCTCAGAAGGATTCCAAACAGCTTTCTGTACTTGGCACACGGTGGAAATCACATCAGCCCTCATGTCAACTCGGCATCCCCCTCCGATAGGCTTCCATAAGACTAATAGATGTATCCAGAATGATATTTGTATGCTCCACTTGGCAGAAAGCTCAGCTCATTCTTGTAGTTGTGACAGCATGGAATAAATTGATACTTTGGGATCAAACAGAAAGAGTGGAGCTTAAACCAAACCTGTTCAGAGTCCATGGACATATGCCATTATGCAGAGGTGCATAACCTCTGGCCCATGGGCCTAATCTGGGCCGCAAAGTCCTCCATAGACCCACCCCCCTACTAGGGGTTGTGGAAGACATGCAGAGAGAAATCTCCACTGTTAGCTCTGATCACAGACAACAGTGGGGATTCTTCTCTGCTGCTTCTCTGCACAAGGTCTTTCCCGGTCAGGGAAGCCCCACGTGCAGCAAAGCCATTCGCTGCTCCATCAGATGAGCAACATGGTCAGTTTTGCCCATCCTGCCTCCTTCTTCCATTGCAGGGGTTGTGCAAAGCCAGAGCAGAGCCTTCCAAGTCCCCTTAACTCTTCCATCAGCTCAGCTTCACTGCACACAGGACTTCCCTAACCAGGAAAGCCAGCATGCAGTGGAGCCTGGTCCTTGGCCCAAGTGCCGGGTGGAAGATGCACCCAGCACTTCAGCAGTGGAACACGTGATGTCATGTGGGCATGGTCACTCACCCCCTGTGATATCAGGGGTGTGGCAACACCCAGCTGACATCATCTGGTCCCCCTCCGATTCTGAACCCCTGCCTTAATACATTTGTCGTTACCAAGTGCTAGGCACTATTGTTTGGTTCATGCTGGGGTCACAGTATGGCTTGGCAAGACTGATTGCTGCTTATGACTGCTGCAACAAATCACTTTGCAAAAGGGACTCAAGCCTGAATGGATAAAGCCTTGTAGGTGTTTTTTAAAAAAATGCAGTTCACCCAGTGTCTCTCTGTTGTTAAGATCTGGAGAGGAAGACCAGCTGGCTATACAAATTCAAGTGATATTTGGTCTATAGGTGTGCAAAAATTGCCGTCTCTGTGGCCCCACAACTATGGAATGCTCTTCCCAGAAAAACCTGCTTGGCCTAAAGAGATTTGGTGAAGACCTTTTATACTTAGTTATTGATGAAGACTCTTGACTCCTTTAGCTTTTATCTGACGTTTTGGGTAGATTACCGCTGTTCTTTGTGTTGTTTAAACTGTTTATTTTTTCCATGTTGTGCACTGCTTTGTGCTTTGAGTAGAAAGTCAGAATTGTAATCTTATACATTGTAAATTTAAACACTAGTCCTAGACTTCATCAAAATATTCTAGTTAAACTTTAACCACAATTATTAGCTGATATTGGGAAATGTTTTAAAGTGCTATTTAAAATGCTGCTTTAATGCACATTAAAAGCCAAACATCCACTGGGAGTGGAGAGATGTATTTGAAGCTCTGTATCTGTCTAGGAAAATACATAAGTGCAACCCCCCCCTTGCCAAAAAAAAAAGAAAACCCAGTTAGCAGTGCAATTCAACTTGCATTGCTACCACAAGTCGGTCCTTTTCTTTGTAGAATCATCTGCAAATCAACTCTGTCAGCTTGAACTCCGGTACAGGAATTCCCTTAGGGATATTTCACATGTTAGTTTTCATAGGAGCTCTCCTATAAATCGCTTCTCTGCTGAAAAGCATAGCCCAGAAAGTATTTGTATCTGTATAGTAAGGAGCTAAAATATATATCGACTCCTAAATATACACAGGAGACTCTAGAAATGATTTAGCAGTTCCTGACTTGCAGGAAATCATAGGTATGTATTTTCTCCACATTCTGATGGTGGATAACTTGAAGAAGCAAGCCAGGAAAAGGGGAGTGTAGAGAGGAAGAAGCATCTACCTTATGCTGATAATATTAACAGTTTGAAAGATCTACCAATCCACCAAGGAGTGGTTCAGCTGGGCCAGTCACCAACCCAGGGCAGAATCACATATTTTCCTCTCACATTTCCATCACTTTCAAGGTGAATTCTTCCTTCCCCTGTGTATGTTAATTGTCATTTAGCTTTATATCTGAACTGATTTAATAAAAGTAAATATAATTGGAAGCTAATTTCCATTAAGGGTGTGTATTCATTTTTAAAATGAATGGAAAATGAAATCAATAGGCCTCATTTGTTTTCTTTATAAAAATGAATTAGTTTCATTTTCTATTCATGGAAAATTAAAGGACAATTGGGGAGAAATGGATGAAAACCTATTTTTTTTCAATTGGTTTGCATTTCAGAATGCTTTGCATTAGATGCCTTGCCTAGAACTCTGTGTACTATTCACAGGAAGGCCACAAGGAGTGAGAGAAAAGAAATCAGTGAAATGGACAAATAGGAAATCTCTCTTAATTAGGCTTTGTGCACTTATTTTAATTGTCTATAAAATGGAGGGGAATTGACTTATCTGAAATGCTGTAGGTCTGGTAATCTAGTGAGGTTGTAGAATGCCTGAAAATGTTTATTTATCCATTTGGATAAATAAAAACAAGAACACCAAAAGCTATACACAGCAGAAAACTGGGTCGCCATTAAATAAGTGGAAAATGCAAACAAAAATGAACTAATAATGGATGAAAAATAAATGCAATTCAATAAATGGGAAATGAAACTAATGGAGTACAGGAGCAGCATTGCATTGCATAGGATCAAGGGCATGAGCTCCTTTCCATTGGACATTGACAGCCCTCAGCACCAAGGAAATGCCAAGATGATTTTTTTTATATTGTATTTTGTATTTGTGTTTTTAACCTGTTAGTTGTTTTATTATGGTTTTAATTTTTGTGAACCGCCCAGAGAGCTTCGGCTATTGGGCGGTATAAAAATGTAATAAATAAATAAATAAATAAATAAAATAAGATGATTCATCCACCCTACTCAAATTCAGTGCTCACCACTTCAGATTCCATGAGTGATGACTCTATAGTGCAACTGCTTCCCATTCTAGCATAGTCCCATTTGCAGAGCAGGGTGATGCTTGCATAGAAAGGAGCCACAATGCCACCGTGAACTGTAGCTTTTGACGTTGCCTTCATTCTATGGAAAGAGTTGTGCCGTATTGGCTCCCATGTTACAAAGGGGCCATTGTTCTGTTTCCACTTGAAATTATGTTCCCATCATCATTAATATTAAGCAGCAAATACTGCATAATGGTATGTGTACAGTCTGAGCCACGTTATCGTAGTGAATGTTTTACATTTATTCTTGGATTCATTATCTGTTTTGCATCAACACTGTATAAAGAAGATCTGTAATTTACAGTGTTTGTCTAGTCAGTCCTTCAGTAACAAAAGCCACGGCTCTCAACAGAGCTCCTTTGCACTTAGCATATTCAAGCTTGTCTTAAAGTAGTGTTACACCTCTTCAGTTCCATTTTACAAAGAGAAGACTGAGGATTTTTCAGCATGCCCAGGAATATCTTTCTCTTTCTCCTCTTCCCCCTCCCCCCCACACCATCCCTGGTTAGCATCCAGACTGAAGTTCTGGTGAACTCTAAAGTTCGTTCACCATTTTGTGATGCTTTAGTTGGTTCAAATAAAGATATTACTCTGCAGTTACTTCCAGATTTTCCCCCCAATGGATCAACATGGCCACTTGCAGTTTGTATGCTCTTAGCCAAAACAAGAATAAAGGGGTATTTCTATTGCTTGGAAAACATTTCCTTCCACTGATTCAGGAATACACCAGCCTTAAAGGAAATAAGCCTTTGAAGTTCTTAAACTTAAGAGCTCTCTTGCCTTAACACTCCCTTTTCTCTCGTACAGCAGGGCCTCTTAACAAAACATAGGCCAGAGTGCACCCGTAAAAGGTTGTTTGCATTTATAGTGTGAACTGGAATGTCTCAGGTAATTAGATAAAATCCTGCATTGACCCAATGAGGCATAACACTGATAATACTGTGTACCTACTACATTCAGCAAATGTAGGTTAAAGACCTTTGCCTACCACACAGATAGAAGCCTGTAATCAAAATTAGACTCCCACATCTTGCTTTTTGAGCTGTTGGGATAAATATAGGGTTTAATACAGGTAATTTTTCAGTAGTGGCATTTATTTTTCATGCACTTGGAATGTGTCTCTTTATCACTACCCATATATTCCCACTCCATCTTCATTGTGACATGACAGCAAAGTTTCTTTTAATGCACAGAAAGGTGAATGAAAGGATCAGTGTCTTTTTTAAAAGAAAAAAGAAAAGGAAAAAAGCTCTGTAGAGATATCACTTTTCACATTATTTTATTTGCAAGTAACTCAGGCACATCATTTCTGAGTTTCTATTGTTCAGGGAAAATGTGATTTCTATCTGATGGCTTTTCACAACATTTTTACCTCACATGGGAAGCCATTGTTGGCTTTTTGATCAAAGTGCCATGGTGTTTTTACAAGAGATGACTGATGAGCTGTACAGACATAGATCATTGTCAAAGACAGAGGGGAAAATGATGGTAAATGCTTTTATCATTTTCCAAGTTCTTGTTAGAAAGGCTTTCCATTGATCAGTAGGGTAGCTAGAGAAAGCAAGGAGTGATTACATTTGATTAGGCTGCTTTAAAACCTGTCACACAAGCTTTAGATATAGTTACCTGTGTAATTTATGTTCCTTAAAATGCGGGGTGGAGAGGATTCATTCATAAGCTTAATGGTGTTTACGTGTTGTTAATATTCCTTTTTTCAAAATGCTGAAATGAAACATTGGCTTTATTATTTAGTCCTTCGCTTCTCAGGTTGATTTGTTGTTTGCAACACATCGCTTAAGACGTTTGTTTTTTTGTTTTTTGCCTGCCTTGCAGAAACCACTTTAAATCATGCTGCATGACAAGCCACTCCAGTTTAGCAATCTACTACATGGATTGAGGGACTTTATCCCTCTCCTGCCCCTTTTTGACCATTTAGGGTGGCAAATTGCCCAACCTCTGTGCTTTATGGCTGCACGCCAGCCAGCAATATATATTGGCTGTCAAACTAGCTTCATGTTCTTTTGAATCTCTATAGTAGGACCTTATTCCATTTGGCTAACAGACCTTTGGAATTCCTGTTTGCATCGCAAAAGTGGAGTTGAGGGGCCAGATCTGAAGTTTGCAAGTGTCCTACCTTAGGATGCCAGGCATGAAGTAGGGAAGCCTAAGTCACAAATATTGTGAGGGGTAGCACTGCACTAAGTGGTTCGCTTGCACTGTTTTATCCCCAATAGGGGAAGGCTCGAGATGGGCAAAGACAGTTCCCATCAGAAGCACCAGCTGGTGCTTCAGCCAGGGAGCTTTGCCCACCCCGCATCATTTCCAGTGGACTTCTCCAGCCATCACTTCAGCCAGGGACCAGCTTTGCCCACCCCGCATCTGTCCCCATTGGGGATGGCACAGGGTGGTCAAATTGGGAGATAGAGAGGCGCATTAAGTAAGGAGAAATCCCCTTGTTATCTCTGATCTCTAATTAGGAAATTCCTCTCCACACGATCCCAAAGCATAACTATGAAGGGATTGAGCAAAGGTCTCCTAACACTTGATCTCCTAGCACCAAGTAGGAGTAGAACCAACATCAAGTGTTGCCTCCCACACCTGGTTTGGATAGTCTGAAAGGATACTATGGTCAACGCTATCAGAAGCCATTGAGAGATCCAAGATCCAGGGTCGCACTCTTCCTGTCTGTCTGTCTTTCTCCCCACCTCCATTCTCTCTCAGTAAAAGTTATTGACAGAGTGGCCAAGGCAGTTTCTGTCCCAAACCTAGGCCCAAAGTTTGATTGAATTGGATCTAGAAAATCAGTTTCATCCCAGAGTGACTGGATTTGACAGGCTACCATTCTTGACCACCTTGCCTAGGAAGGGAATGTTGGACACTAATGTATAATTAAGATCTTTTGGATCCATGCTAGGGTTCTTCAGAAGTGTTGGATTATCACTTCATTTAAAAAAAAAAAATAGGATCATTCCCCATCTCATAGAGGCATTTACAACCTCTAGGAACGAGCCGGACATCCCTTCCCTGCTAGATTTAACAGATCATGACAAGTAAGGATTGAACACACAAGTGGTCAGCCACTCAACCAATAACTGAAGATCATCTAACAAAAGTAGACTAGATTCTAGAAACTTCCACAAACATCCAAATCATAGATGCAAGTGACTTTAGACTCAAGACATTTTCTAAATGTGTTGTAATACGCAAAATCTCTCCCTGGGCTGAAAGTCTAAGCCTTAACAGGAAGCAATCTGACCAAGACAAGGGAATAGATGTAAAATCCCCCACCCTCCTTTCTAGTTGTTAAAATCAAACCCAGAGCATGATCTGGTATATGTGTCAGGGTGATGACATGTTGGGACAGCCCTATGATTATCATGGCAGGTATAAAATCCTGATACACCCCAGAGAAGGCAGTTTTAGCATGTATGTTGATGTATCCCAGAACAATCATCCTGGGAGTGCCCAACACCAAATCCTTGGTCAGCCCTCTCAGCTTAGGCAGTGAGACTGGTGGACAGCAGCGTAGGTAATGCACCAGCAGAATCCCCAATCTATTCTGAAAGCCCAGTACAAGTTATCAACTTTCCAGGTTGGCCCCCACTTGGACAGAAGACCTGGAGAGGAAGATGGAACTCTGTAAACTACAGTGAATCCCCCCTCCCTGAACCTTCATACTATTCTGATGCTGCACTAGATACATGGGGAGTAGCATAGCTGGGAGAAACTTCTCCTATTCAGGCATTCTGTACTTGAATAGGGCAAACATGTGATGAGAAGGAGTGTTCCAGCCTTGGGATGACTTATGTATACTGATGTGATTGATCAGGGGATTGTGAGGCAGGAACCCATCCTTCACATCCATCACTCTCTTCTTATGGAGGGCAATTGTCTGAAGAGAAAAGCTTCCTCTATCCATGGAAGCCAGAATGCTGATTTTCCAGCGTTTTGGCACACATGGAGAGCCAGCATACCACATTTACAGTGTAACTCTCCTCAGGCACAAGCCTCAACTAAAAAGCATACATTTTTCTTTTACTGTTAACCCATTCAGACCCTCACTTATTGAAATAAAACATAATGTTTAGCTCAAATTCACCTCAGTTGCTTCACAGTCTACAATGAGGCAATTTTCCAAATGATGAGCAGCAATATCCAGACTAAGCAGCACTTCAAATTTGCAAAAAAATTAGGAGAATATACAAAAACGATTCTGTTACTGGTTTTAGATGTTACTGCTTGGTTGGAGATAAATATTCTTGTTTTCTTCTTATGCTAGAAACACTAGTCAGCCTATTCAAAATATACACATTATGTAGGGATGTGCAAATCAGCAAGTTTACTGAAAGTCTTTGAATTCCATCTCAAAGCTCATGATACCTCTAATCAATATCAGGTTGGGGGGGCATGAAAATCTGTGTATTTTTGTACATATTTTTCCAAATGTACAGATCTTTGAAATGTATGCACTCTTCTCCCATTGATTAAAACATATTTGTGTGGGATTCTCATGTGCATTTTTTCAAATGTATTCATGCAGTTAAATGCGCTTTTTTTGTTGTTGTTCTACAAATCACAGTCTCAGAAATATACAGACTTTGATGTCAGATTGTCTCCATGTTTGGTCTGGAAGGTACAAACTGGGTAAATCCTGATTTAAAATGAACTGAAACAAATTTCTTATACATCCCTGCTCAGGATGGCCTATGTATACTGATGTGATTGATCAGAGGAATCCATCGCCTCTTTATGTACTTGTCGGGGGCACAAGTGACCAAGCAGTGAATTTAGGGATGTCAATATAGAATTCCCTTTAAGACAAGTGCTTTATTTCTGGCTCAGTAAAGTCAGTGAGTCCAAGGGTAAGGAATTGATATTCAAAGTACTTGCTCATGACCAAACAAAACGTCACCAATATTCAGTTCTTGCAATATGATATAAAAATATCATTCTTTTTATTTACTGTATGAGAGTGTAGGGCACATGGGTAATAATAGTTAGCCTTCCTTGCGCAAGATGGATTCTTCATCCATTATAAGACTAGGAAACTACTTATCATGCTCCTATTCTATTTGTGTATAGCTTTTCACCCCAAAAAATATATTTTAAGACCACATGAGTTCTTGTCAAAGGTTCAGTACTCTGGTTGGCTGTTCACAGAAGTTTTATACTACTTTTGTGTTTAAATATTCTTTCTCATTCAGGTAATAGTTATGCATCCACGTAGCAGGAAAAAAAATCAGCCCATAGCTGCTAGAACATCCACAAAAGTGCATGGATTTAGAGAGCACCCTAGTGGTAGAACTGCTAAAAGACACTGTTAGACAACTTGTATTGCATGCAAAGGTAAAACAACATTACTAACAGTGCAATCCTATATGTGTCTACTCTGAAGTAAGTCTATTGAATTCAGTGGGCCTTATTCCCACATATGTGTGTATAAGACTTCAGCCTAAGAGAGCTATACCTTTCTCTTGCTTATGCGAGTAACTCAGTTTGAATGCATCAGAATACTGAAAGACCGTATTCTCCCATATGAGCCTGCCCCTGGGGAGGCCTTTCTTTCAGTCCCACCAACATCCAAGGCACGCCTGATGGGTACGCAGGAGAGGGCCTTCTCGGTGGCTGCCCCAAGGCTCTGGAACTCCCTTCCCAGGGAGGCTAGGCTGGCTCCCTCTGTGCTACAGTTTCGGAGGCAGGCAAAACCTTTTTTGTTTCGGCAGGCTTTTGGAACTACTCTGGACCTGTGTTAATATATTGGATTCCCCCCCCCCTTTTAACCTGTTACAGTTTTTAGAATTTTAAAAATTCGGCTATTGGGCGGTATAAAAATGTAATAAATAAATAAATATGTTTTTAATTTTACTGTAGGATTAATTCTATTTTAAATTCTTTAATTTATATTTATATGTTTTAATTGTACATGTTTTAATCTTTTAAACCACCTTGAGTTCCAGTTCTGGGAAAAAGGTGGGATTTTATTATTATTATTATTATTATTATTATTATTATTATTATTATTATTATCCGTAGATTTCTGCCTTCTCAGCTTGCATTACCCATGCTTGGTAACATGTCTTAGGTTATGGAAGTTTATTTATTTATTTATTTAAAACATTTATATCCCGCCCTACATCAATAAGATCTCAGGGCGGCGTACAGATAAAAGCATAAACAGTAAATATACACGGCTAAAACCAAACTAAAGCATAAACCAAGTTAAAACAATATATAATTTAAAAGCAGTAAAACTATTAAAACAGTTAAAACAATGTGCCAACTTAGTGAATTCAACCATTAAAAGCTTTGATAAAAAGCCATGTTTACACTTGGCGCCAGAATAAAATCAGCGTTGGTACCAGTCGGGCCTCCAAGGGGAGGGCATTCCACAGTCAGGGTGCCACAACAGAGAATCCCTTGTCCCATCATAGTGAATGATTTGTGCTGGTGGGATGCAGAGAATGGCTCTTCCAACAGATCTAAGGTCTCGGGCAGGCATATATAAGGAGAGGCGCTCCCTCAGGTATCGAGGTCCCAAGCCGTTTAGGGCTTTAAACGTCATTACCAACACCTTGAATTCCGACCGGAAGCGTATAGGCAGTCAGTGCCAGTGCAATTCCTTTAAGACCGGTGTTACGTGGTCTCTGTAAGATGTACCCACCAGCAGCCTTGTTGCTGCTGTTGAGACCTGGAAACTAACAGTTTATGCATTGCATTTCTTGTCTTCACCAGTGAATGAAAACAGGGAGCCTAGAAGGTGTTGCTTATTTATATATGAAATCACTGTATATGTGCTAAGGTGTGAGTGGGCTAGAAAAGTGAATATATGATCCTTACTATGAAATATGGTTTCTTTCTTAATTATTATTTTGAATTGTGTCACCATTCTTATTTGTAAGATTTATGCAGAATTTACAAACAGAGGTGCAAGAAATGGAATTCATCCAGTTTTCCAAAGGCCTCACCTGCATGAGAAAAGAGGATTTTGTAGAGTGGTTGCTGTATTTCACTGATGAGGAAAACAACGAAGTTTACTGGCAAAATGTAAAAGACAGAATCCAAGCAGGAGAGGTTGGTATAGAATACCTAAACTCGAATGGCTTTTCTGAAGTGTATTTGGAGAGCATTCTTACTAAATCCTTAAATTATAGCATTATTATTTTTTATTTGACTTGTCTTTACAATGTTAACTAATTTTATATCCACTTCATAATAGTCCGATTAATCCTTCAAGAAAATTCTTTGTTTTAGATCTCTTGCGTATATATCTTAACAAAGTCTGTTTTTGTTTTGTTTTGTTTTTTGGTATTCCAGAGTATCAGTATGGAGGAATTTAAGACTTTCTGCCAGTTTACAAACCGCTTAGAAGACTTTTCAATTGCCTTGAAAATGTTTACTGTAGCCAGTCGTCCTGTTAAACGGGGTAAGAAATCCATAATTTCATAGACCGACATTTCAAGTAAGAAGAAGAAAATACGATGAGCATGGCTTATGAAAGAAAATTGATAATGTAAACCCACATCTTGTGCTCCTGTCTCCTTTATAAAAGGGTTTTGAACCTGTTAATACAATACTGTTCAATCCCTTACTACAAGCTAGCAGATCACCATCTCCTGGCAAGCATTTTGGGCAAATGCTATTTTGGGCCTCATTAATAGAGGCATAGCTTCCAATTCGCACAAGGTACTGGTTCCCTTCTATTTGGCCCTGGTTAGGCCTCATCTTGAGTATTGTGTCCAGTTCTGGGCACTACACTTAAGAAGGACGCAGACAAGCTGGAGTGTGTTCAGAGGAGGGCAATGAGGATGATCAGGGGTCTGGAAACAAAGCCCTATGAGGAGAGACTGAAAGAACTGGGCATGTTTAGCCTTGAGAAGAGAACACTGAGGGGAGACATGATAGCACTCTTCAAGTACTTGGAAGTTGTCCCACAGAGGAGGTCCAGGATCTCTTCTCGATCATCTCAGACTGCAGAATAAGGGGTTCAAGTTAAAGGAAGCCAGATTTCAGCTGGACATCAGGAAAAAACTCCTTGACTTTTAGAGCAGTATGACAATGGAACCAATGACCTAGAGAGGTTGTGGGCTCTCCCACACTAGAGGCCTTCAAGAGGCAGCTGGACAACCACCTGTCAGGTATGCTTTAAGGTGGATTCCTGCATTGAGCAGGGCTTTGGACACGATCGCCTTATAGGTCCCTTCCAACCCTACTATTCTATGATTCTATGATTTGCATTTTCTATGCGGGCAGACAGGTGCCACTGCTGAGCCCCGGCCACCACTGCTGCCTATTTGGGCAACTGGAAGATGGCAAACTGCTGCTTTCTTCCAGTCTTCAAGACAAAAAGTAGTAAATTCATTCCACACATTAAGAAATCAAAAGTTAAGTAGTTAATATGCAAATTATTCCTAAAATATTTCTAGAGGCTGCTTTTTATACCACAATTAATGGCAAAAGGATGATTCAAAAGAATCTGTGGGTATCTGCATTTTACTACTCCTTGTGTTGTGCAAAAAATGGAACTGTATAAGAGGTGTATAGATTTTCTCTGTCTGGGAGATACATTGACGTGGTTCACTTGATCAGTTGCAGCCCACCTTGACTTATTAGTCATGGTGGCTTGTGGCGTCCACAAGCACCAATTTGGCAATTTTGAGCCAGATGTTGTTGGACTACAACTCCCATTATCCCTGAGCATTAGCCATGCTGGCTGGGGCTGATGGGAGTTGGAGTCTAACAACGTTTGGAGGGGCACAAGTTAGGTAAAGCTTTGCAGTGGGAAATTACACAGGTTTTGGGGAGAGCTTTGGGGGCATGTTCCTGTAATCCAGACGCACATTCATCTGAAAAGATGGCTGTTTTCAGCAAAAAAATAAATCTTTTCCTTGCTCTTCCATAAAAAGTAGTCATAGTTCTTCAAAAGCCACATAATGCTTATGCTGTGCCATAAGGCAACTTCAGTAGCCCATCTGGATTTATATTTTGATCAGATGAAGTACGTGTGCCCAGGTAGAGTAATTTATTCTTTAAACTTATAGGCCCCCTCTCCACTGTTGAGTGCCATAAATTCATCTATAATTCATCCATAGCTTTTTTACTTTTTAATATTAACATGTGGTATGTTCTTTCGTTAGCCGACTTCAAGAGAGCTGTAAAAGTGGTTATAGGACAGGAGCTCTCGGAAAACGTTTTGGACACCATCTTCAAGATCTTTGATTTAGATGGAGACAATTGCCTCAGCCACGCAGAGTTCCTTGGAGTACTGAAGAACAGGATGCACCGAGGCTTAAGGGTAACAGAAGCTTGTTCCTTCATTCAATACTGTACTGCTTTAATCGGTTGACAACATCCAGATCATATAATCCTGGTGGAAGTAGTTTGTGAAACTAGATAATTTTGGAAATTTTAAAAGGCTGCTTCTTTGAAGATGCTGGCAGTATACATGCAAGATACGGCATTTTCTAATTAAAACAAACATTTTACAGAAGAGTCAGTTAGCCTATTAAATGGTTTACTGTGGATGTATGTTCAATAGGCTTCACTGAACATCCAACCTGATGGAGAGCCACAAGAACAATGTACATCCATACTGAAATGCCTTGTGTTAAGATTTTTAGAGGTTGCACACACCTGAATGTCACCCACCACGATCCCTTGCATTGTTACAGGATCCTTTACATAAAATTCCTCTTTCAGATTAACCTGCATCTCTCAGCTTGCTCTGCCACAAGCAGGGATCAAGATTGAGAAAGTGCTTCATGCCAGTGATGTCAGTAGGCTGAGAACTAAGATTAGTAACACACCCAGATGGCTCAATAGTATGGTGTGACAAACCCCACAGGGGAAGACCAAGATATCACATTCTGCTTCATGGGAAGAGCTTCTTCCTAGAGCCAAAGAGGTGACCTTTTAGACCAGGGATACAGAACCTCTTTCAGCCCAAGGGCCAAATTCCATTTTGGAGAAGCTCTCAGGGTAGGTGAAGCAAAAGGGGCAGGGCCAATATACCAGTACGTTTTATCTTAAAGCTTTTATTGCCAGTAACTAAACCTTAGGAGAAGCACTTTTGGAATGGGGGGGGGGGATGCACAAAAAACAGGGAACCACCAAACAATCAGTAGCTAGGGAGAAGGGCCTTCTGGAGACCCCAGAGGGCCATATTGGGGTCTGGATTTGGGCCCTGGACCTGAGCTCTGCATCACTGTTTTCGACCAAAGCGTAAAAGGAACGCTTATAAATTGAGCCATCCCCAATAATAAAATCATCTTAGCTCAATAGCACCAGGCTTCCCTACTTCATATCCCAACATTAATTGATAATGCATTTTGTCAGTCCTCTACGAAAGGCAAGAGTGAGAACTGACTTGCCACAGACAGACTATTTGAAGACCAGATTAACACTTACTGGAGATAATACCATGTGCAAAATAACTGAGCCTGGACCAAAGTGATTAGCAATCATTTAGCTTTGTTACATTAACACTTGGGTCAGTCATGATAGAGCATCTACACTGTAAGGGAAATTAACAGCTGCCTTCATAAGAACATAAGAAGAGCCATGCTGGATCAGACCCAAGGTCCATCTAGTCCAGCACTCTGTTCACACAGTGGCCAATCAGATGTCGACCAGGCCCTCAGGATTTTATCCCCATATCCAGTGAAATTAATAGCAAAGCTTCTTATGGTAATAATGAATCAAGGGTCATAGGAGTCTAAAGAATTTATTTCATTCAATTATCTATTTTTTTGCTGCATTCATATACTGCCTGTTGTCTGTATAATCAAAATAGTTTTAAAATAATGGCTTACAGTCAAATAGGTGCGATACAAAAGGAAAAGGAAATGGGAAGAAAAGACCAAAATTAACAAATTCCGGTACCAGTTCTTGTTACATAATGACTGGGTAGAAAAGCTATTGCAAAGACAATTCTGGGAGAGGAAGAGCTAAATGAGCATCAGTTCGAGATGAGCTGATAAGGAGGCACTAGGTGTCTCGCTTGATCTGATGTAATCAGTGGTTAAAATACAACTTAAATTTTAAATGATAACTGTTTTAATTCTAACAGGTGCCTCAACAGCAAGGAGCCCAAGGTTATTGGAAATGTGTGAAGAGAGAGACCATTAAAGGAGCAAAAGAAGTCTGGAAACAAACTGGGAAAAGTCCTTTTTAAACACATCCATAAGAACATTTTACAACTATAAAAGTCTGGGTTTGTGTCTTTTGTGTATTTTTGTTTACATGCTGGATATATTAGATTTGGGGCAATCACTTCATACAGTTAAATATTGAACATATTTCTGTTCTCATTGTAATGTTACAGTACTGATCAGTATAATCAGGTTTGCTGATTTCCAGCTTTTATAACAAGTGTTCGAATTCCAGGTAGCACTGAAGTTGTCAGAAATAGATACTATTAAAATTCCTGTGTTGGTCAATCTGCCTGGAATTTAGTAGAAATTTCTAGTTTCTGTATGTTCCATAAAGAAGGCAAGTCTCATTAACAGCACTGGAACACACCCTCCTTCCTTAAGGGCTAATACTGCCTTCCCCAACCTGGTACCCTCTAGATGTGTTGGACTACAACTCCCAGCATCCCCCAGCCAGCTGAAAGTTGCAGTCCAACATCTGGTGGGTGCTAGGTTGGGGTAGGGCTAAAGAAATAAAAACGATAAAACCTACAATTCCATATTGATTTTTTGTCAGGCCAAAATTATTTTAAAACTATAACCTTCAATTCATTGATTAGTTGTCCCTATGATTTCACTAGCACTGGTGAATTTAGGATTGCAACTTTTAAACACCCCATGCAGATTGTGAATAAAACGTTAGTGCTCAAAAGCTACTTCAAGAACACTTTATGGGTATTAGAAATCTCTCTTGCCTAGGAAAGCATCTTTTGATAATTATATTATTTGTTTATTCCTGTACTTTCTACAAATGTTTATTCATCCTGTTAGCAGTAAGGTTTGCATCTCTCACTCCAAGCTGGAAATACAAAAATGTTTACATAAACTGGAAGATTGTAAATTGTGTGAATGTGTACAGATTAGCTCAGCAATTAAAAAAATTAAAGGAATTCTCTTTTGGCAATTTGAATGAAATGGCTTCTGGTCTTGCTTCCACCAGGATCCAGTGTGTAAATTTCCACCTTTCTCTGTTTCCTTCCTAGTTATTTTTCCTTTGTTGGCACAGTCTAAGGGCCTGGTTATCTCAAGACAGGTTATCAAGAGAAAAAAAGGTCTAAAATAGTGAAAACTGAAATGCTTGGGAGGGTTATTACTTAATACAAATAACAGGTTGTAGCAGTTAGATTTATCTGTAATTACTGTATGACTGGGTTCGAACAATTGCTGTGAAGGAAGCAACCACCATGGCTTGCAAACTTCTCACTAGAGAGAGTTGGAACTTCAGGATAATGAGGTTGTAGCATCAGATCCAGGAACCCCAAGACTGTCCACTGGTTATCATCTCACCGCTTTGGTCACTCTTGCCAAGGGACTCTGTAGTCGCTGAAAATAACCAACTGTGTGCGACAAAATAGTCAACAGTGCCAGACACACGACACGATAACCTACAGTTGTTCAAATAATCAACTCTGCCGAATAACCAACCGTGGTATGAAAAAGGCCCGACAGATGACACAGTAACCAACCATTGACTATTTAACCTACCATTGACTATTTAACCCACCATTGGTTATTGTGCTGCCCGAACCAAGTCACAATCTGATGAGAATTACTTCTGTAGTGCTCTTCAAAGTTTAATATGTTTTGTGCCTCTTGATGTGAGGAGAGGGGTCTGATAATACTGTCGTGCTGCAACAACAGTTTAATTTATGCTCCATTACCTTGTAGTCACAATAAAATCTTAATACATGTTGTTCACAGAGTCAATGTAGCTGACCTCCTGTGTCTTTAGAATAGAAATAGAATACTTTTCTTTATATATTTGTTAACTTGAGGACTGTGATGAGCTCCTTCCAAGAAGTAACTCCACAGTACTTTAATTCCCTTCAAACTGTGCCCCAGAGCTTTGTTGTGAGAGGCTTGGAGGAAACGATTTTCTGCATTTAAATGTATGATGGTAATTGAATCTTACAGCGATTGCTTGTGGACCATAAATGCCTTGATAGAAGCCATTTTGTAGACGTGCCTGGAGGGGGGAGAGGGGGGCGACTAAGCTGTTGGTTTGGATGCAATTTAAAAAATTAAATACTTGGTTTCCCCATATTAAGATCTGTCTCAGAACTCATAATAGGATGGTCTGGGATGTCCCAAACTATGGTATATCCACTTAGGGCGCAATCCTATGTGGCTAGTCGGCAGCGTCCGAACTCGGAGGCTGCCGACTACTCAGTGCAAGGTGGGAGGACAGCAGAGGTGATCTTTGCCTCCACACTTCAGCCTCCCTGCTTTTTATGGAAGGGGGCTGGGGCAGCCACTGCCACTCCAGTTCCCTCCCCTCCCCACCACCAGGGAATGCCCCCTTTCCCTCTGACTCCATTTCCTGAATGTGGAGAGGCAGCTCATGCAGTTCTCTCCGCGCCGGTAAGGAAGGGAAGTGCGGTTTCATAGCTCCGAACCGGACACTCTCTGGGGAGCATAGGATTGCTCCCTCCCTTAAAATATATCTAGTTGAATTCAATGGAGCTCACTTCTAAGTAAACATGCATAGGATTAGGATATAAATGATTTGATAACATGTACCTCATCCTAACACTCCAACAGAATCGGGCAGTATGGTAATATCTGTTCATTCCGAGAGAAAAATAGCTAATGAAAACCTGTGCTGACTTGAAAGCAAACTGGCAATCTCAAGGGAAGGGGAGGATGCAAGGTAGGCCTCTTTGGCAAACAAATAATACACATGTAATACCCTCATTTCTGAATTTGCTAGGATGAATACATCTTGCAGTGAACCTATCTGGAGAAGATGGACCTTGCCTCAATCACTACTGACATACAGACTGGACTATTGTAATAATAATAATAATATATTTATTTATTTATTTATTACATGCCTCTCCCTCTGGATTGAGGCAGGGAACATTAGATACAAATACCATACCATACATCTTTATTGTGATCCATAGACCCATGAAAAAACAAGAATCAAACATGAAACATCAGACAGTTAGAGCTATTGTCAATTTTCGTCTAATACACAGAGAGCTCTAATCCTGGCCGCCACTGTAAGAAATTTAGCAACAGCCAAAGTTAGATACAAATACCATAAAATTGACTAAAAACGTATAAAACTGATACAATATTACAATAACCGTCAAACATCTTAAAATTCATTTGGGCAGGCCTGCCGAAAGAGATCAGTCTTTGTAGCTTTCTTGAATTTGAGAAGACTATTAAGTTGACGAATCTCCTCCAGCAGGCCATTCCACAGTCTAGGAGTGGCAGAAGAGAAGGTCCTCTGGGCAACAGTTGTCAGCCAAGTTTTGGCTGACTGAAGTAAATTCTTCCCAGTGGACCTGAGTGTGCGGGGCAGATTGTATGGAAGAAGATGATCCCACAGGTAACCTGGACCCAAACCATGTAGGGCTTTAAAAGTAATAACCAACACTTTATACTTCGCCCGGAAACTAATTGGGAGCCAGTGAAGAGATTTTAGAGTTGTAATGTGCTGTACATGGGGCTGCCTTTGAAGACGGTTCAGAAACTTCAGCTGGTGCAGAATGCGGCCACCAGAGTGTTGGTGGGCCTTTTTAATCATATAACACCTATACTGCTCCAACTGTGCCAGTTACCAGTGTGTTTCTGAGCCCAATTTAAAGTGCTGATTTTGACCTTTAAAGCCTTAAATGGTTTGGGACTAAATTACTCGAAGGGCTGCCTTCATCTATATCCACTGGCTTGCACTTTAAGGTCAGCAAAAGAGGCCCTTCTCACTTGCTCACCTGTGAGTGCAGTTAGGTGGGCGCCAATATGACAGAACCTTTTCTGCCGGGCCCCATCACTGCAGGCTTTTAAGAAGGTCCTAAAATGTATTATTCCACTTTAGCCTTCTCCTGATATGTTCACTGTTGTTGCTGTTTTTACTGCTGTTTTTTTTTTTTTTTTACGTTTTTAGTGCTTTTTAAGACCATATCAGTTTTTATTGTGTGTTTTCTTATTATACGCTGCTTTGGGAGGGCTCTGGCCCTGAAAGGCAGCCAAGTTTCTTTTTTAAATAAAATAAGAAATAAACCTCTGTGTTCATACCATCAGTGAAAGGGATGCTAATGTCAGAACACCAAAGATGCTTGTATTACTGTAACTCATCCAGTTCTTCTTCATGGTCTCTGTGCACCACGCATGTGAGTTCTGTGCCTGCTCAGAGCCTCTGTTGTAACTTTCTGGAGCTGAGGTGTATAGGTGGGAAACCCGCCTTACCTATTTCCCACACAATTGCAAAGAAGGCCAACTCTAAACGCTCTTCCAAGGATCAGATTGCAGAACCCAAGAAGAAGAACTTTTATGTTACTGGAGGAAGATTGAAATCCCACTAAACCAATGCCATCACCTGTCCCACAGGACAATATAGCTGACCTCCAATGAGACCGGCCCCAACTCCCACCTCCACTGTTGTTATTCCCACCCATTCAAACAGTGCAGAGACCATCACACAAATCCCCTCTGGTGAGGCTCAAATTATGGCTTCGCCTTCGGAAAGAGAAATAAGAGACTCTTCACTGCCACATATTGCACAGTCTGGTCTTCCAAGTGCTGCAACTCATGCTGTGCCCCCTTGGCACTGTCACTCGCCTGATTCCAGGAAAGGTTCACCTGACTTGTATTCTTCAAGATGTTCAGATCATTTCTACACCACCTGGAGAGGATGGGAGTCGTCTTGCAAGAACTGTACATAGGCCAATACTCTCAACCGTCTTCTCATTTTTGGGACAGAAAATCACTTCGTAGAAGAGATTCCCCACCATGTCATGCTACGCTGTCCCAGCCTCTCTTAGTTCCTGTAATTTTCCCAGAGAATATCTGTTACTGAGCAAATGAAAATAAATGCTGCGAACAAAAAGGATGGACCAACATGCATTGATTTATGTGTTTCCATAGGCATTTAGGTAGCACTTCCTAAAATGTGGGACTATTTAAATCAACCATAGGGAGTGACAAAAATGGACAGCATAAATGTAGTATGTTATGCATACTAGCCTATTCAGTGTTTATAACCTTTATTTGAAACTCTGTATTGACCAGAGCTGCTCAAAATCCTTCATAAATTCATTTTCAGTTCAGAGACAAAACATTTTGATCTAGCAATATATTGAATTCCAGTTTCAGCTGCCTTTTGGTCTACATTTTCTATGCTTTACTGTGAATGTGCACAATAGTTATGCATATTTCTCTACTCACATTAACTTAATTTTATATAGTTCTATCAGAAGTTACAGAGCAAAAATGTGAGGTCCCTACCTCAATGTGCTTAAATTCAAAATTTTAAGAGACAAGGAAAGGAAAAGAAAGAACATTTCAGCAAGCAATGTCCCTGCAATTGTGAGTGTGGAGGTTGGAGGCAGCAACTATATTTTACATAAGAACTACAACAAAGTTTTGCTGATAAAAATACAAATGCCTGAGACAAGTGGTGTTTGTTGTATGGGCCCTCATTTTAAGCATTTTGTGGGTTGCTTTGCAAAAAATATAAATATTGCCAGTTCCCACAAGGTGGAGCCCTACGTTTTCTATTCATTTCCCTATTAAGCCATATATTCTGAGACTAATTTGACCATTTCTAAAATGGGATAAAAATTATACACATTTAATATCCTGGATGACTTTCAAAATCTTACCCATGGGTGTAATCCAGAGAAAGTCAGGCTTGGATCAATGGCTCTTATTTTTAGCATGCAGTTAAACATTTAAATATCATTGATTTCAATGGTACTTAGACTGCAAACCTATTTCCACATACCTGGGAGTAAGTCCCGTGATTCTATGGGATTTATGTATGGGTAAACCTACCTAGGATTGTGTTGTTAGATATGCCCAACTTTCTTTAGATAGTGCCTGCCACGACACAGGCTCTGAACACCAGACCTCACGTCTGCCACCACTTCTTATGGGGCGATACAGGCTCTGAACACCAGACCCAGCTGGTAAGGGATTTAGGGGAGCCTTGACCTTGTCTCTACTTTTCTCCACCCTCTGGTAACTCTCACAGGACTTGTAAAACTCTGTGCCTTCCCTAAAAATATTTGGCAAGTAATAATTAGTCATCAACCTTTTCTGGGTTTTACCTATCTCCATATGGCCTGCCAAAAAGGAGTCGTGAGCTAATTTCAGCAGCTGGTCCCTATATGGTATTGGTACCATAAACTGCTTTTCATTATTATTATTATTATTATTATTATTATTATTATTATTATTTATTTATTTATTTATTTATATAGCACCATCAATGTACATGGTGCTGTACAGAGTAAAACAGTAAATAACAAGACTCTGCCGCATAGGCTTACAATCTAATAAAATCATAGTAAAATAATAAGGAGGGGAAGAGAATGCAAACAGGCACAGGGTAGGGTAAGCAGGCACAGGGTAGGGTAAAACTAACAGTATAAAGTCTGCACAACATCAAGTTTTAAAAGCTTTAGGAAAAAGAAAAGTTTTTAGTTGAGCTTTAAAAGCTGCGATTGAAGTTGTAGTTCTCAAATGTTCTGGAAGAGCGTTCCAGGCGTAAGGGGCAGCAGAAGAAAATGGACGGAGCCGAGCAAGGGAAGTAGAGGCCCTTGGGCAGGCGAGAAACATTGCATCAGAGGAGCGAAGAGCACGAGCGGGGCAATAGTGTGAGATGAGAGAGGAGAGATAGGAAGGAGCTAGACCGTGAAAAGCTTTGAAGGTTAACAGGAGAAGTTTATATTGGATTCTGAAGTGAATTGGAAGCCAATGAAGAGATTTCAGAAGCGGAGTAACATGGTCAGAGCGGCGAGCCAAGAAGATGATCTTTGCGGCAGAGTGGTGAACAGAAACCAACGGACTGATGTGAGAAGAAGGAAGGCCAGAGAGAAGAAGGTTGCAGTAGTCCAACCGTGAAATAACCAGTGCATGAACAAGCGTCTTGGCGGAAGAGACAGACAAAAATGATCGAATCCTGGCAATATTATACAGGAAAAATCGACAAGATTTAGCTACTGCCTCAATATGAGGAATAAAGGAGAGCGAGGAGTCAAATATAAAGCCAAGGCTACGAGCTTCCTTGACCGGAGTAAGCGTAACATCATTGACAGTAAGAGAGAATGAGAGATGAGGAGAAGGTTTAGGAAGAAAAACAAGCAATTCAGTCTTTGCCATATTGAGTTTCAAACGACGATGAAGCAGCCAAGCTGAGATATCTGAAAGACATGCCGAGATACGATCGTGAACATCAGGAGAAAGTTCCGGAGATGACAGATATAGTTGTGTATCATCGGCGTACAGATGATATTGGAGGCCATGAGATTGAATAAGCTTGCCCAAGGGTAACATGTATAAGGAAAACAACAACGGGCCAAGCACCGAGCCTTGCGGAACCCCTACTGAAAGGGGAAAGGAGGAAGACGAGCTGCCATTAGCCAACACGCTGAAAGAGCGACCCGCTAGATAGGAGGCAAACCAGTTATAGACAGAGCCACAAAATCCAAGGTCATGAAGGGAATCTAAGAGAAGATCATGATCAACCGTGTCAAAGGCTGCAGTTAGATCAAGGAGAATAAGAACGGAATAATGGCCTTTAGACTTGGCAGTAAGGAGATCATTGGTGGTCTTAGTAAGGGCTGTTTCGGTGGAATGCAGAGGACGGAATCCAGATTGAAGTGGATCCAAAGCAGAGTTACTAGAAAGAAAGTCAAGACAGCGAGAGTAGACCGCCCGCTCCAGGATCTTAAAACTTCCAAGCTGGGATCATTTCCTGTGTTTAAAGCTAACGTGGTATCAGTTTTTGCAACGTTGTTTCTTGGCTCAACAGTTCCTTCAGCTGGGTTGCTAGGCAACTGCAGAGGCATGCCCTCAGCCTCTCCAGATTCGCTACAATTGTCTGACAAGCCTTCCACTGCTGCTTGTGAGCATGAAATAATAAAAACTTTTCTACCTTCTAACCCCATGATATCAGTACCTAGGATTAAAGGTTCTTTTTGCCAAAAATTAACACCTAAAATACATTTCCCTGTGACTCCCCTCCATGTAACCTCCATCTCGGCTACCGGAATTTCAATTATGGGCCCTGTCACAGGTTTGATGTTAATTTTTCTGTGAGGAATAATCTCCTCCCTCCTCACAAGGTCTGCTCTAATCAGAGACAAACAAGCTCCAGTATCCAGAATAGCTTTATGCTTTTTTCCATTTATTAAAACATTTTCCCACACTAATGTGTAACACTGGGAACTTTGGGTATGTTCAGCATCTTTATTTATATCCACTCTTCTTACTGAGGTACTTTTCCCTCAGCCTGGGACAGTGTGGTCTAATATGCCCCACCAACCCACAATGATTGCATGTGAGGTCTGTATTTCCAAACATAGGTTTGGTGGTGTTTCCCGCCTTTTCTGTTGGCAACTGATTTTTATTTACCTCAGCTTCTTTCTTACCCCCATTAGGTTTATACCCTGGTTTAATATTATTTTCTTTAGGAGACTTGCTGGTCATATGATAGCCCCGGTTTAAGGAAAATTGATCAGCCAGGGAAGCTGCATCTTGATATGTTTTTGGGTCTCTATCTCTCACCAACAATCTTATATCTTGAGGGATTTGAAAAATTAATTGATCTTTAATCATCAGATCAACTAAATCTTGCTTGGTTTTCACCTCAGCGCAGGTGATCCATTTTTCAAAATGATCTGCTAATTTGTGTCCCAACTCCACAAAAGATTTGGATGACACAGCATTAAGGCTTCTAAATTTCTTCCGGAAATACTCAGGCCCATAGCGAAATATTTTATAAACTGCTGTTTTAAATGAGGCAAAATCTAAAGTTTCCCCCACAGGAAAACTGTTATAAATTTCAGCCAGGTCTCCCTTGATCAAGTTAGGGATAAACTTCATATAATCGTGTGGCTTTACTTCCCACATCATGGCTGCCTTTTCAAAGGTATTGAAGAAAATTTGGGGATCTTGCCCCTCAACATAAGGGGTAAAGTCTTTAGGAGATAATTTGGGAGGTCTAGCCCCTTCCTCAATTCTCCTCTGATCTTCCCGCTCAAATTTTCTCTTTTCTAAAGCAATTCGTTCTAGCTCCAGCTCTCTATCTTTTTCCCTATCAGCCTCTTGCTGTTCCAACTCAGCTCTCTTCAACTTTATTCTTTCTAATTCAATTTGTCTATTAGCCTCCTGCTGTTTTATCTTTTCTAATTCAAGTTGTCTATCAGCTTCTCGTTGTTCTCTTTGTTGTTTTATTTTCTCCATTTCTAGCTGAATGTATTGAGGAGACATTTCTACAGGCACTTGCCTAAGAGGATTTACCTCAGTTTCACCTGCAGCATGAACTCTGTAATATTCTATAAGAGCCCATTTCATTTCATCAACTGACTTTCCTTCAGTTGGCAAATTTAAACGCTTACATCTGTCTGAAAGGGCATCTTTCTTCAAAGCTAAGATATCCATTTTTATCAGACAGAGACTTAACCTTAATAAATAAAATGGTACTGGGAGTTTTCAATTAAGGTCAGGAGTGGTAAAGTTGGTATTTTATAATATGTATCTCACCACAGACAAAAATATCCTGTCAGAGAATTGTATCAGCGCAACCTCTGACTTAGGTAATATGTAACTTTCACAGCTAAGGACCTCAGAGGTGCTTTACAGTAATCACCCTCTGTCCTATTCACAAATAAAATCCTTTTTGACTTCTGTCACTAAAAATGAACAGAGTCTACTTCGGATCCCGACGCTGCCACCACCTTTTATGCCACGACACTGGCTCTGAACACCAGACCTCACGTCTGCCACCACTTCTTATGGGGCGATACAGGCTCTGTACACCAGACCCGGCCGAGGCTACTCCCTGCTCAAGCCAAGCACCAACACTTGATACGCTTGAGGCAAGGGATAAAGCCCACCTTCCTCCAAACTATGTGGAGAAAGGGGTTTAAAATGGAGAAGGATTTAATATATATAATAATGCGCTGTGAGTTATATCTGCTTAGGTGAATGATTGTCAGAGTGGATGCTGAATGATGTAAACTTAAGATGATAAATGCCAAACAGACACGTGGGATTTTTGTGGTAGTTTTAAAACAAACAATCAAAATTTATTTTTAAAAGTTCACAAGCTTTGTTTCAAATAACAACATTTAAAAACCTTTTTGAAACCTTCCATACAATCCTCTCACTCTCACATTCGCGCTTTCCTTTCTCTCACACAATCACTCTTGAACTTTCTTTATTATCAGTATTGATTAATATACTTCCACTACATGCACACCACACTCTAAAGACACCACTCACTACACTGACTCTCAAATTTCCCAGAATTTAAGTACCATAAACACAGAGAGCACTACAGACTCTAAGAGTCCCTAACAAGTCTCCCTGGAAAGAACTCACAATCCCCTCAGTCATTCCCTTATATATCACTCCTCCCCCCTCCCAAGACATTCTAACTCCGCCCACTCAGGCCAACATTCTACAAACCACAGACTTACAAACTGCAGGCATACCTTTGGGAATTGACTTGTGGGGTGTAACGCCACAGTGCCTCATATCTTTTGCTGAATGATGACATGTTTGTTTAGGAAGAGGAGATGGATTAATGCTCTAGCAGTGGCCTCAGGCCTGGCCCCAGGCAGATTGCTGCCAGAAGCGGGATTTGGTACACTGCCACCTTCCCCCATGGCCTTCTCCTCCCTACTGCAGCCTTCCCCCCCAGGTGGCCTCCAGCTACTGCTCCCCCCTCCCCCACCACACCGTGCCTCTTGACCCTGCCAGCCAGCTGGCCTACTTTCCCTAGTGCAGGTCCATGCACTGCTTGTAAGTTCTTTCTGCCTTCAGGACCCAGACAGCGCCTGTGTGTCCAGCAAAGTATCATGAGAGATCCCGGAACTTCCAGGACAGTTCCTGAAGGAGAAAGACCTTAAGGCAACTTACAGGCCCACACTAGGGAAAGTAAGCTGGTTGGCCAGCAGGGCTGGGGGGCGAACGGCGACGGCGGCTGCTGCTGCTGCTGCTTAGTCCTGCTGGCTGCCTGCCTGCAGACAGACAGCAGGACCAAGCAGCAGCAGACCCTTTGGAGACCTGCTGCGCCTGCTTCCTACCACTTCATGGTAGGGCCAGCTCTGAGTGGCATTTATAGTAAGGGAGCACACCAATAGCAGTGGCATGGTGATATATTTTGAGTGCAAGTGCTCATCATGGACATCTGGACAACCACCTGTCAAGTATGCTTTAAGGTGAATTCCTGCATTGAGCAGGGTTTGGACTTGATGGCCTTATAGGCCCCTTCCAACTGTACTATTCTATGATTCTATGATCATGACAATCTCCATAACCATACATCCCAAAGAAAGTCAAAAAGCAGGCAGCTGTGTTGATGGATATCAACAAACCAGTCCTAGGAGTTTTCGTCTCCACCAGAAGCAGGCCTTTTGTAAATCTCACAAATCTTAATTGCCATGCATGACCAAATCACCCCCAAAATAGCCTGCATTACAACAAGGAACAATAAATGGTTAGTGAGATAATTCATTTTCCTCCTGCTGCTGTGAGGATTGCAGCTAAACTCAGAGGCAACAGGGCCATCTGGGCACTTGACAGCATAATAATAAGGGGCCAGCAGTGTGACCTGACTCCACTATACTCCTGACCAACAGTGCAGTTGCTTCAACGCTGGTGTAATGTGCACACGGCCAGTCCTCCACTCAGCATCCTCACTGCTGCACTCTGTATCAGCTGCACCTTCCCAACTAAGCACATAGATAGCCCAACATAAAATGCATTGCAGTATAAAAATACCTATATACACTAGTTGCTGGGGGACATGGGTGGGAGGGTGCTGTTGCATCATGTCCTGCTTGTGGTTCCCTGGTCGACAGCTAGTTGGCCAGTGTGTGAACAGTGCGCTGGACTAGATGGACCGTTGGTCTGATCCAGCATGGCTCTTCTTATGTCCTTGTGATCATCTGGAAAGGCTTGTAGGCTGCCATTCTTACTAAGGAGCAAGTCCTGTTGAACAAAATGGGCTTACTGCTAAATAAACATACTTAAGAAGGAGATATTAAAATCCATTTTTTTTAAAAAAAAATGGAAGTATTTAAGAGCAGCACTTCAGTTGCTTTGACACACAGAGTTGCCAGCCAGTGGGGGAAAGCTGGTCTCCTTAGTTCCTGTCTCTTGAAGGGCTTCTGGCTATAGAGCAGGGATGTCGAACCACTTTCAACCCAAGGGCCAAATTCAATTTCAGAGACTATCTCAGGGGCTGCAGTCCAGTAGTGGGCAGGACCAATGGCAAAAGGGGACAAAGCCAAAATACCAAAAATAGCATATTTTAGTGCTCAGTGACAGTAACTAAGCCTTAGGAGAGGCATCTCAACTTTTTAGAATGGAGGTGGGGCATGTAAAACCTGGAAAACCACCAATCAATTGGTGGTTGGGGACAGAAGAGCCAGGTGAAGGGGTGTGGCCCTCTGGGGACCTTCAGAAGGTTGGATTGAGACCTCAAGCAGGCCAGATTTGACCTACAGGCCTGAGGTTCAACACCCCTGCTGTAGAGGGGTTACTGTCTGTTAAGGGACATGTTCTCTATGAATTTGCCTACACCCCTCTTAAAGCTGTGTAATCTAGTTCACATCATATCTTGTGGCAATGAATTATTTATGGATTGTATGTGGGGAGGGGAATACTTTTCTTTGATCTGAACTTACCAACAATTTATTTCTTTAATCATGCCTTCTACTTGAAAGGCAAGAGACAAACTTAGGACATCTCTGACACGGGGCTCCTTCTTGCATTCCCTGAGATTTGGGAAGGGGGGATTCCTCCAAACACACCACTGTTGTCAGCATTGGAATATAAATTACAATTACTAGGGTTGGTGTGTTTACACAATAATGGTGATCAATGTCCTTTGGTCATATTAATGAGGTCTAAATGCCAGACTTGGAGCAGAGCCCAACGTGGACCATTTAAATTCAAAGGACTTAAATTCAAAGGGCTTTTTCTCCCCCCCCCCCCCCCGTTATAATAGTGTTCTTATAAAGATTATTAATTGCCCCTGAACTCTTAGTCAGGTTACAAGTCAAAATAAATGCTAAAGGCTGGTACCCAGAGAGAACCAAAAGCTGCTCACGCATTTCTGAGCTGGGGTGCACAAGAGCTGCACAAACTATGGGCTTACTCAGTTGCTGGAAACATGCTCCTGCATGCAGAAGAAACTCAGGCGGCCTAGTTCCTGCATACGATGCTGCTTGCACATGGTAAATAACTGCTCAGCATACAGGAAAGGATTCCTGGACTATGGCCAAAGACAAGTACATTTCATTAGATAGCTTACATTGATTTCACTGAATAGCACAAGAAACCAATGAAGTGAAGTGGATGAAGTGTGTCACTTGGGACAAAAATAAGTTGGATCTAATCCCAAGTCATCCACAAACTCACTTGGGCAATTCACTGTCTTTCTGCCTCAGTTCAGTATTCATATCCTATTTTACTATGGTGGGGAGATACTGAGAGTTACTGTAAGGGACAGTGCAAACGAAAAACACCATAGCAGTTTTCTTTTGGTTCATCAAAGTGTGTCTTTTGATTTAGCTCACTCATTGTGCTATTTGTTTTAAGTTTTTGTTTTATTTTTGTTTTTGTTTAATAAATACATTACAAAAAAGGGGGAAATTTCAAAACAGCTACAAAGTAAACATTGAGATTTACAAAGTTGTCAGACTGTTTTATGTGTTGATGCTTAGTAGCCAAAATATTTAAAAAAAAATTGACCCAGTTCACATATAATAGCTAACTATAGGTAGGGATGTACAGATTTTGTAAAATCCATTCTATCTGTGTTTGCAGATTGTCAGGTGCCTTTCATTCTGTTGTCTGCTCATTCATGCAATTGGATGCCCCCCCCATTTTCCAAATTTGTGCACTTTTGCGATTTTGCACATGCAAAACTTGCAAAATGCACAAATTCCACCCACCCAAATGTGTAAACCCTCCCCTAAAATGGACATTTTCATGCTTTAGCCTATGTGGTGGGGTTTTTTTTAATGTATTTTCTTCTACGACTAAATTTGTGTAAAATTCCAGGATGTAAAAAACATGGTCCGCAAGTCTGTGGAATCCATGCAACTGTGCAAAATCTGGTCCATTGCAGAATCTGCAGGTCAAGAGTAATAGAAAACCAAACTCATTTGATTCCATTCTTGATTTCTCTGATATCCCTAACTATGGGTTGTTTAACGCACAAGGCGGCAAGTGACTAAGGATGCTTCCTCCTGAGCATCACTTTCACTTTCAAACAACAACTCAGGAATGCCCCATTCTTGGCTTGTTATCATGACATCTGAACCCAGAACTCTGGGTTGTTTAGGGATTAATCAGCCCAGAGTTAACCCAACAACAAACCATAGGAGATTGTTGAGTTAACTCTGTGTTGTGTAACCCCTAAACAACCAAGTTCACAATTTGGATGTAAAAATGTTGATTGAAAGCAGAAGTGACAAGTGCGTGGGAGTCAGCATTCTCACTTGCTGTTGCTGCTCAGCCCTGACAATTCCTGGGTTAAAGTGTGTGCAAACCAGGTCACAGTGTAACTTAGGGGTGAGCAGAAGGTAGATTGAGATCTACTGGTAGTCTCTGAGTGACTTGCAGTAGATCACCAAAGGTTCTGGGATCCCAACTGTTTAACAATAGCAACAACAAAAAGTCTTCTCCCACCACCACCCTTCTAAATTAGGCTGAAGGGATGGAAGAAAGCTTAGGGTGGAAACCAGGACTGGATTTCAGCATGACAGGACTGTGAGCTCAGTTCTGATATTTCGGGTGAGGACGACGACACACCTTTCCCTAGTATGAAAAGCAGTGACTTAAGGCTTATATAAAAAAGGAGCACAAATACTCTCTAAAAGAGATGATAGGCCGCTAAGCAAATTTTGTTAACTGAAAGAGCTAAATTAGAGGCAGCTGGTAAGAGGATAGGGAAGTCCAAGATATAATAAGCCCTACCTGGTAAGAGATGTGAATTGAATGCTTTGGAAATAAATAGTTTGCACTCTTCCATTGTATATTTAGACAGAAAGTACTATGAATTTGGAAACAAGCATTCTAATGTTCTAGCCTGGGCCCTTAAAAAACACACAACTATAAACAATGTTGTGAGTATGTTAGATAGGGCAAGCACTGTGCAAAATAGGTCTAATCACATTGCTAAAGACTTTTTCAAGATTCTATAAGAGTCTGTATTCCTCAAATAATCCAAACCATTCTTCTATCCCAACATTCCTAAACAAGGTGACATTTAAAGTCCTTACAGCAACACACAGCAATCTGTTGAACCAACCAGTTTCAGAGGAGAGAATTAAAAATATCTTTCAAAAATGTTTTAAAAAGGAAAAAAATCACTGGGCATAGATGGGTTCAGTGGAGTTTTACAAAGCGTTTGAGGCCATCCTGATACTTATTTGAAACAGTTAACAGTATTCTAGAGAGTGGTGCAATCCTGCAGTCCTTGAGGCAAGTGACGGCTGCTGCAACTCTTAAACCAGGCAAAACCACCTTGGCTCTGGAATTGTATCGATCCATCTTCCTTCTAAACCAGGATGACAAACTTCTCTCAGCCTTCTTGGTAAACAGAATTATTAGGTTTATCTCTGCTTATATTAATACAAACCAAACAAGTTTTACTCCAAAAGTGACATTTACCTAACTCAATTTGCCATAATCCACCATTGTAATAAACATAGAACCTTAGCAGCCATAATACTCCCTGCATGCTTTGAAAGCATTCGATAGAGTGGATTGGACTTTGGAGACAAATTCCTGCATCTTCTAGCACAACTATACTCAGGTTTGAGTACACTGACCAGAGCTAACAGGTTTGACTTCAAACCATTCTCATTATCCAGTGGGATGAAGCAATATTCCCTATATAGAGATTAGCAAATGACTTGAGGGTAAACCACAAATTGGAAGGCATTATTATACAAGGAGCATCCTTTTTTATATCAATCTATTTGTGGATGACATCCTGCTAACCCTTACTGACCCAAAGGAAGCCATACTAGAATATTAAACGCTTTAAAACATTTCCACTATATAGAAGAATTAGACATCAACTATTGTAAATCAGAGTTAATTTGCCTTAACAGAGAAGCAAGAGCAGTTGCAAAAAACTAGCAGGGCTGTAATTGCACTGAAGCTGCTTTAGGTAGTTCAGAGTTATAATCCTGAAGACCTCAAACAACTGAAAAAAGAAAAGAAATTATGTCCCTCTGAAGAAGGCAGTTGACGCGAGATCTTCGAGTGAGGAGCGAAATAAATTGGTCTTGGTTGGGCAGAATAGCTGTCCTGAAGATGATGATTCTGCCCAAGATTTTGTTCCTCATCCAGAACTTACCTACCATATTCATAGTCTGGAATAGTGGAGGCTGGTGACTCCAATTTCAGTTGGGGTTGTGAATCCATTCCGGGTTTCAGTCAGAAGCTGCCAGAACTCTAAAGGAGCTATCCAAAGTGCTGAACCTTAGCCCCAAAATGGGTTCAGCACCTCAGATAGCTCTGTTAGAGTTCTGCTGCTCATGACTGAAAGCCAGAATGGATTCATATCCACACTGAAATCGGAGCCACCAGCCTCCACTGTTCTGGAATACTCCCTTAAAAAGTGCTAAAACCTTATTGAAGCTTTGCACATAGAGGGACAAGAATTCGCAAACTGGCCCTATATAGAAATGCAAGAGTGGGGTCTTGGGATTCTTAATTTAAAACTTTATTATAATGCTGCTCCGATCTCTCATTTGTTTAATTTCAACAATATTAAGCAACATTAAGAATTAAGTTGCTTAATCTCATCAACCCAGATTGCTCTATGGTTGCAAATGGAAAATGTTCAAGTAGTTCCCTTGATGAGAGGCTTGGCATTCCTCCCTTTCAAGAGATCTGGTTTAGCAGCTATGGATACTCCTTTACTTTAACCACTTTTTGGAAACAATAGTCAAAGCAACTAGCACCATTCCCTCCCTTGCCCCACTCCCATTTTTGGATCATGCTTACTTTTGTTAGAAAGACAAATATAAACAACTAGCTTGACTCATGCAGACCATCTGTGTGCTAGTACTTTATTGTTCAGTAGCTACCCAGCCTCCTCTCTGGGCTCACCCCCCTCTCAGCTACTGCCCCTCCCCCACTCACTCCCAGCTGCTCCCTCCCAGCTGCTGCCCCCCTTGCCTGCCAACCTGCAGGACTTACCTGAGGTCTCTGGATGCACTGGCAAGCCATGAGGCCTACTGGGAGTCCATTGGACTCTGCTCCCTCCCAGCCACTCCCCACCTCGCTGGTTCCACAATGCTCTGTTTCAATGCCAGCAGTATCAGCTGTGTTTATATATCATGTTGCTTAGCAACACTAAGTCCTTCTCATAGCTCAGAACCTCCAGTGTGTCACTGCTCGGAACTTCTAGTGTACAAAGTTCCGTACCACACATCACCTTAGCATTTTATACATATACTGTAGATGCGACAAGTAGGAAGTCATAGGTCTGCATAGAGTACAAGACCTGATAGACAACGGACAGCCTGTCTCAGAGGCAAGAATGGATGACTTGTTAGCTGGGGTACATGCAAGATGGCTGCAATATCAAATCAGACTGTCAACAGACTTGTCAGGACAATAGAAGTGTCTCAGCCTTTAACAAGATTTGAATCTGTCTATGCCTACAGTCACTAGAGGACCTAAATGGGACTTTGTCCAGCATTTATAAGAGTGCAGAACTACATAAAGACAGGGGGAAAGTCCTACAACTCCCAGCAGTTGTATATACTGTACATGGCATTATACTCTGGTCAAGTTGCATCATATGAACATTTTGCTATTCCCACAGTGATGGAGAGATCATGGAGATGTAGGAACCTTCTGGGCTACAGTTTTTGGAATTATATCAGACATACAGTAGATGTATGTATTATTGTCTAGCATTTTTATCTCTGGCAAATAAAGTACAGAGCAATTTACCACATGGCGAGGTGAGCATGTTCTTATTAACGGCAACACATTTGAAAGTTGTGCAACATTGGAAAGCAAGTTCTGAATGTTCGATACATGGTTGGTTTGCCTAAATATGGAAAATCACACTCTTGGAAAGATTAACCCATCACAATAGCATGATATGAGGGATTGCAAATTATCACCAATTCATGGGAAACTGGTTTCCATTTAGTTTGCATTGTTGATAATAGTGTATTATTCATGAAAAGCCAATAAAGGTTTTTTTGGGGTGGAGGAAGCAATGTCAGTCAGTTATTAGTGATATTCTGAGACTGCTTATTAGATTCACCAAAGCTAACCAAAAGCAAGATATATTTGCCGTGCTGCCTACCCCTGCACTACAAAAATAGTAACTGTCAGCTGTTCGTTATTAATACACAAGTGGAGTGCATGCATCGAACTGGCCAATGTGACAAGCGGTGTTGAAAATGAGATGAAGTGAAAAAGCACAGGAGAGCAAAAGTAGAATATAATAAATAAATAGGGCTGAGCACTTCCTCGGAGGCAAACCCCAAATCCGATCGGTACCGGATTGGGCCGAGTCACTGCAAAGTGGATTGGAATAGGTCTGAAGTATTTCAGGCTGATTCAGGGCAGTGGTGAGCCCCGGGCCATGCCTGCCATGAGGCTGACCAGGAATCCATTGGACTCTATGCTCCCCTGCTCCCCCAATCACCCCCAGAACTGCGCCCACAGGACTTATCTTAGCTGCACATCCTCGATTAGTGCCATCATTTTAAATGAAGATGGGGACTCTGTAGTTTTCCTAGATCTACAGTTGCAACAACGGCAGCCATAAAGAGCCATTTGTAACCTTACATCTAGAATCATAGAATAGCAGAGTTGGGAAGGGACTACAAGGCCATCGAGTCCAACCCCCTGCTCAATGCAGGAATCCACCCTAAAGCATCCCTGACAGATGGTTGTCCAGCTGCCTCTTGAAGGCCTCTAGTGTGGGAGAGCCCACAACCTCCCTAGGTAACTGATTCCATTGTCGTACTGCTCTAACAGTCAGGAAGTTTTTCCTGATTTCCAGCTGGAATCTGGCTTCCTTTAACTTGAGCCCACGTTATTTCATGTCCTGCACTCTGGGAGGATCGAGAAGAGATCCTGGCTCTCCTCTGTGTGACAACCTTTTAAGGAAAACTATAGAGCCTACACCTTTGTTTAAAATTGCAGCTCTAATTGAAAACACACGGCTAAGGTAAGTTCTGCATGCAGCAGTTTTGAGGGCAAGTGAGGAGTGCAGAGTCCAATGGATTCCCAGGCAGCAGCCAAGCAGCTTTGGAACCAAATCTGAAGCAAGTCAGCTCACTCCCAAAGCGGCCCAAGTCAAATTGGGCTGATTTGGAGCTCCCGATCAGCCTCCGAGGTGAGTCGAGGGGCCCATGCACAGTCCTAATAATAAACATGAATCATTGTTGGGTAGTGCTTAGAGGACTGGGGAGGCAGGGGTTTAAATCCCCACTCCATTACAAAGTTCACTATGCGATCATGGGCCAGGCACTGTTTCTCAGCCAAATCTACTCCACAAAGTTATGTGAGTGGGCGGGAGAAAAGGTGGGCTAGAACTACTGAAGAAATAATGACCATGAATAATACATTATATATTTGTTGGTTGTAACCCACTTTGGCAATCCTTCAGAGTGTGTATATGTATGTATGTATGTATGTATGTATGTGTGTATATATATATATATATATATATATATATATATATATATATATATATATTCTATAAACAATTAAAAGGAACCTTGTGGACATATTTTGCAAGGCAGTGTGGATAGTACCATTACATAGTTTAATCACTACATGACACTGGACTTATATGTTGGGGGAGATTTGTCTCGCTTCCTCTTTGGTATCTTCCATGACAGGCGGTTTGTAAGTTTTGTTAATAACAGATAACAGTGCTGCAATCCTATTCGTGTCTACACAGAAGTAAACCCCATTGAGTTCAATAGGACTTACTCCCAGGTAAATTAGAATACATTTGTTGCAGCCTAAATTATCGTAGCTAGGGACTTTATTTTATTACACACCGAAAATAAAAGAGACGTGCATAAAGAATTGTTTTTAAAAGCTCACTCGTGACTACTTCACGTAGCGGGGGTTAAAGGCTTTCCACGAGCCTGTTGTGTTATTCCCCCCTCCCCCCCAAAACCCACACAAGCCGGGGGGGGGGGAAGAAGGGTGGCTCTTTCCCTCGCTTTCGGCAATCACCATTTGGATTGCCCGAACCATTCTGAGCGATATGATTGTGAGGACTGCAGAACCGAGGGAGGCTCGCTTCTGAATCCGTTCACGTGGAAGGCAAGGGCAAGACTGCCTCGCCGTGACCTTGTGTACGCGTGCAGGGTAGGAAAGCGGAGGTCTGGCGGGAGCCGAAACGGGTTTTCGGTGCGGACGGTGCCTCGTGAGGAGCCGAAAGAAGCGGGCAGGAAAGGGAGCTGCTGTTGGAACGAGCAGTGACGAGCCTGAAGGACTCCCCGCCGCCTCACGAGCGCTACGTGTCGGGTCTCTCCCTCACTCCGAGGCAGCTTCGTTTTTCTCCTCGTCCTCGCCTCAGCCGGTGCGCCCTCCTAAGGCTCCCAGCCCTTCTCTTCCCGCCCTCCGGAGCCGCTGCGCAGGAGGCAAGGCGGCTCGGCCCGGCCCGGCCCGGCCCCCTTAGCGTGCGAGCGAGCGAGGGCGGGGGCTGGCTGGCGGGCGGGCGGGCGGAGGAGGCTTCGCCGCATCGGCGAGCTGAGAGGTGGTGCTGGTGGCGGCGGTGGCAGCAATAACAGCGGCAGCACAGATGGCTCCTGCGGGCGGCGGCAGCGGCTCGGCGGCGAGGAAGATGGCGCCGTCGCACGTCCTCAAGTGCTGCCAGAAGGTGCTGGCGTGGGTGCCCGTGGCCTTCATCGCCCTGGTCGTGGCCTGGTCCTATTACGCCTACGTAGTGGAGCTGTGTGTGTGTGAGTAAGCCGGGCGCGACGCAACCTGACTGGCGGCCGCCAGAAAGGCACATCCTGGGATGCCTCTTCGCCGCCGTCATAGGGGGACGAGGGTTATATTACCATATTACTCTTACTTTGTAATGGCCGTGGGGTGAGGATAGGAGCTTGCTCTTCCTCCTAATTATCTCTGCCTGTCGCCTTTCTCGCTTCTTCCTTTTCTTTCTATCCCCGCTGAGTAGTATTGAGGACCAGCCCAGTGGTTATGCATCTCCAAAGAATTTGGGGAGACCTGTTGCCTGCCTTTTCTGTCCCACCTTGCTTTCGGAGTCCCCATGCTTCGGGTTACACCTGGATATTTTGCATTGATTATAATCCGGAAGGGGCGAAAAACTTCCCTCTTTCTATACACGCGCTCAATAGTCTGTACTTTTAATCGTTAATATGGATTAGAGTCTCCACACTAAGTGCATGAATTGAAAGGAGCAGAGCAGGACGTCCACCCTTCAGCAGCCCTGGTCATCAGGGTACTCATAGGACAGTAACAGCACAATCCTATGTACAATTGCTTAGAAGTAAACCCTGGCTTACTCTCTGGTAAGTGATCATAGGACACACTTAAAGCTTTATTTAGTAGCTTCTTTCACCTTAGGTTTTGTGGTTGCTGGCAGATAACTAATGTCTGTTAGTAAGTAAATACTGTTATTACTGAGTATATTGTATTATGCTAAAATACTTGGGCTGTCACTTTCTCTTTTAAGACTTTGCTGCATGACTGATTCCTTGTACCCTCCGAGCAGCTTTGAGGCTGCCATTTAAACAAAATGGCTATTTGGTGCTTAGTTGATGCTAAAATGCTCCCTTGCAAGTCCTTTTCACTGGACAGAATTTGAGCCTGGGGCTGCGGTGCTTCAGTGTGCTTTGCTTGTCACTGCTCCTTGACTGAATAAGGTTCCTGGAATGGTGCTCCAGAAAGGGTTTGCTAATTGATCTTTTCGTGTGGTTGTGAAGCTTAGTATCAAGCGCTTCACCCAAAAGAAAATTAGAATTGCAAAAGGAGTGATGGGTGAATAAGAGGTTTTAAGAACTAAATTTCACTTGTGTGGTAAGACTTTAGTATAGTCCTAAACCTCTTCTGTTCACGAAATGGTTGAGGAAGCCTACTCAAGATCATTTACTGAAAGTTGCAGTGCAATCCTATGTATATCTACTCAGAAGTAAACCCAATTGAGTTCAATTGTGTATAGGACTGCAGCCTTAAGGCATTATCCAATCGTACTCCTACACAAAGTAGACCCATTGAAGTGAATGCGACTTATCCCAGTAGGACTATCATTGGATATTGCCCTTAGTCATCCACTTATCTCCACAAAAATTCCACAAAAGTTGAATTTTTTAAAATCAATTTAATGGATATTTGTATGTTGAATTGTGAATATACTTTAGTGATTACTAATACAGAACTAGGAGCTGCTAACTACTCAAACTAATACAAAGTAAAGGAATTGCATTGTTTTGGGGTGTTTCCCCCCCAAATGCTATTCCTACCTTGAATTCTCTTCTTCTTAAGCAACCTTTGAGTTAATTCTTTCACCATCCTTCAGGTGAACATAATATCATATGAGTTCATTACCTGTTGTAGTACTGGAATATTTTAATTGACCTACTGTTTGTTTTCCCCTAACATTATTTTTAAATAAAATGAAAAGTGGCTCTCTTGTTTCATAAAATAGAACTTAAAATAAAAGCAAAATCTTTACATCTTAAACATTAGGGTATTTGAAATATAAATAGACTTGTAGTACAATCCCTAACCATGTTTTCATTTAAAGTGACTGACACTGACACTGACACTGAATGAATGGGACTTCATTCCAGGGAACCATAGTTAGGCTTGTAGCCTGATTCTGTGCATATTGATATGGAACAATGGCACATTGAACATGGTGGTTAATAACCAAAGATTAGGCTGTTAGACTGCTTCAGGTAATACAGTTTTAGGGTGGGAACCGAATGATGTTAGTGGGTGTCAGGGATGTGACCAAAGGCCAGCTAAAGCTCTAGCAAAGTTCAGTAAACTTACTTGCAAATATTGTTTATCTTTGCCTTATAGCCTTCTTGGGAAAATTGATTTTTCTTGGTGGATTCTGTGTAAGATATTGACCTTGAAGAACAGTGTTCAAATCCTGTTTCAGTTATGAATTCCATAAATGACTTGCTCCAGGCCACCATCTCTCAGCCTCAGTTCTTGATCTGTATACATAGGAATAATGATGAGCTGTTTTGCAGGATTGTTATAACTTCAGATGCAGTAGCTCTGTATAATCAACTAAAATAGGCCCTCCTCTGTGTGACAACTTGAAGAGTGCTATCATGTCTCTCCTCAGGGTTCTTTTCTCAAGGCTAAACATGCCCAGTTCTTTCAGTCTCTCCTCATAGGGCTTTGTTTCCAGACCCCTGATCATCCTCATTGCTCTCCTCTGAACACGCTCCAGCTTGTCTGCATCCTTCTTGAAGTGTGGTACCCAGAACTGAATGCAGTACTCAAGATGAGGCCTAACCAGTGCCAAATAGAAGGGAACCAGTACCTCGTGCGATTTGGAAACTATACTGCTATTAATGCAGCCCAAACTACTGCTTGCCTCACTCCTAACCTCAGTGTGTTGATCTGACTTTTCAGAACAGAATCTGTGCATGCACAATCTGCACACTTATGTCATCTGTATCCTGCAAATACAGATTGTACAGAGAGAACTCTATGCATACAGCTTTCCCACATGTAGGCACTTTGTAAGAGAGCTGGGTCAATATATTGAGTCTGGGAGTGAGGTGAGCTTCCTCTCCAGGCATTGAATATCCCCTATAAACTTGCTACATGTAAGGCAAAGATAGGTTGATCTGAGTTTCGATTAAAGTCCTGTCAGACACTGGATAGAGATTCACTTGTGTGATGAATTTCTGATGGTAATAGTGTTTACGTAACCTCATATAGGAATCCAAACTATTTTATCAGGTATGTTATTTAGCATGCAATATGTGTTAATATTCCTAATGCTTTCCTAATGCAATCAAGACTTCATCTATATTGCTGCCCTATGAAGCTCTTGGCAGAATTCCTGAAAGATTCACTTAGGCATATTTAAAAAAACCAGTGTTTTTTCTGAGTTAACTAACAAATACACAAAACCTATTGCTTGGAATAACGTTCAAGCTCTTGTTCTTGGGATACATTCAGTGTCTGTCATTACATGAAGACTCTGATTGGGTTTGGATGACACGTTAACCTGCAATGGTTTATTTAACTAGGATAGCTTCGCATGTCGTCTGTGTGTTCTTTTTCTACCCACAGTGCTTTATTTCCCCAAAATAAGCCTGATGACCCATGGTCTGCAATAAAAGTTGTTAACCCATGAATGTCATCTGTTGCACAGAGTGACTTAAGTTGCTCACTTACAGAGTCGTTCAGCAAGAGCAGTCAAAAGCGCTGTCAGTGCTCTGCTTCTCTTGGGCGATGTCCGTTTCCTAGATCTGTCTAGCAACAGATTGCGTTGCAGAGCCATGCAAGGGTTTTGGCTGTGCGTTTGGTGCCTCCCAAGGGGGGGAACCTGTGTGTGAAATTTCCTCCCATTCCTGCAAATTTTCAAGGGTTTAGGTGGATGGAGAGGTGGGTGGAGCAGGAAAGAAAGCTTTGAGAAGCGGGGTGGGGTGGGGTGAGATTGGTGGGGGTGCAGGGAAGAGGCTAAAGATCGATGCTGCGTAAAGAACGACAGGGAATCAGCAGACAGAGGATATAGAAGAAGACACCCCTAGCGCATAGTGGGCCAATCAGAGACAGGCAGGTGACATTGCAGTAGCGCGAAGGATGTTGGGATATGGTTTCTACTGCAAAAGAAGCTGGGATGCCTACTCACTCGGGCAGCAACACTACAGAGGAGAAGGTGCGAGGGGTGGGGGAGAAATATGCTATGCACAGTAGATTATTTTCCCATCTGTGTAATGGGACCCAGTGGGCTATTTTCAAAATAAGCTACTGTGCATAGCTTATTAAACCACCATGGCTTAAAGGGACATGCAAACCTGCCCTCTGTCAGCAGACTGATCTATGGACTTGGTTCAGGCGTAACGGTCTCAGACCAGGAACAAGCCACACAAATCTTTACTTTTTTTCAGAAAATGGGCATGCGAGAGATTTCCTGGTTTCTTAAATCATAGTTTTTCATGAAATCTGAATTGTGGAAATTGTGAATTGAAGTCTCCCTATAAAATATTGCTTGGTTTCTTAAATCATAGTTTTTTGGGCTAGATTATTAGGTCTGAGCTAGGCCATGGTTTTTTTGTATGTGTTACGCTATTTTTTTTCTCTTTGGAGAGACATGAAAAGCAGAAATTACATACATTTGTGGAATCAAAATTGTACCATGTAAATTTCTTCAGCTAAAAAAAATTAAAAAATCAAGTGCTTCCCTAGTGCTTAGGAATGTTGGGTAAGTGTCCATGGGAACCTAACAAGAAAGCTGCTTGTTAGAAAACAACTGGCCAAGGGGCTTTATAGTTCTCAGTTTGTATTGAGGAAGACAACAGGCAAGAGTACCCATAGCAGGGGATTAATGTGACCATTAACTCTCCCTGTCAGCTAGACAAAGAAGATTATAGCCTTCTCAGACAACAGGCTCTTCCTTGACTTGGCTACTTCATATACTTCAACTTTGTTTCAGTTGGGGATAAGGGCTTGGGGACTATGGGTAAGGCCTCATAAAAATGCTGGGTTCTGAGAAATATGAAGGTAGAGAGAAATATGGCACAAACACTGTATGTGTGGAGATAACATAATTGTAGTTATATTTTTAAAAAGTCAAATCTGTATACACCAGGACTGTTAGCTAGAATTTTTTTGCTGTACTTTATTATTGCTTTTTAATCTTTAACTCTTTCTCTTTCTTAAGCTATGTAAGCAGCTTTTATTCCCTGCATTCTGAAACATTATTGTTGGCCTTAACAAATGTGAATTGCCATCCTGGAATGCTAAGATTTGAACTCTAGGATTGGAAGGAGAATGAAAGTTATCTGCTCCAGCCACTTATTTTAAAGATGAATTCTCATCATAAAAATATACTCAGCAGGTTAATTTGCATCAAGCAGATTGTTCAAGAACAGTAGTGGGCCAACTGTTGCACCCAGAAATCTGTGGATAGAATTAAAGCTGGCAGAACTGAAAGATTCTGATCTGACTCTGTAGTATATTGTGTGCTTCAACCACATCGAAGGAAATTGAGATCACACCACCACCACCACCATTTGCACTTTATCAGTCAGAATTGGGTACACAGGCATGCTGTTACTCAATGATATAGTCCATACATGTGGCTGCAAGCCAGTCTCTAAGGAAGTCTGTATGGCTAGACCACTAGCATGAGCTACCATGGCTAATTATCAAGGAAGTTGGGAGCCAAACATTCTGGAGAGTACTTAGTTGGGAAAAGCTGGGCTAAAACTCCTAGGCTGCTTTAATGTCCATGCAGATCTTGCTTTTCTACAACAAAATTGAGACTTTATATTATACTCTTTTTCTTCCCACTACCATTCTAGTTGGGATATTTAGCCCAGTACAAGTGCCCCATTATTTTCATATATTTTTCAACTTCTGCATGTCAACTTAATATAGAAGATGTTATTGAGAAGGAAAATCTGACCTTTAATAGCAGGGAAACTTTTTCCTTGTTTTGCTTTTCTTCTACACAGTCTCCTGATCTCCTACCAGTCAAAATCATTGCATGTGATGTACACCATGAGTCCACCCCCTGCTATTTATAATAAAGTACTGGACATTTCAATTTTGTTGTGATGCGTTAAAAATCTAGGCAAAGGTTGATTAATATGAGTACTTTGCAGTAAGGGACAAATCAAGAATGGTGACAGGTTTTATTCCCTTTTCCCTGAAACTTTGTAATGGCTTAGAATGTTGAATGCTGGATTTTCTTGGCAGGAAATGAGTTGTCTAAATATATAGGCTGCATTCAAACATCACTTTCAGCCATGATGGGTTAATCAAACAAATAAGCTACCATGCATAGTTTATTAAACTACTGTGAGTAGCTTATTAAATTACTGTGCATAATCTGAGTAATCCCCTGTCCTGCTGCTGTCCTCCCCCCCAGCAGTGGTGCTGTTTCATCGAGTCACGACATCACAACAGCCTGTTTTAACCTTCCACAATATCCCACTGAGAGATGAGAGGTTAATTCAGTACTTCCACGGCATCACCCTGACAAGGCACCAGTGGCTCTGAGGTGCTGGAAGTATGCAGGATTGAGACCAAACTTCATATGCAACCTCTCCTAGTTGGGAGGTACCTGATGCACCATCAAAGGAGCAAAAAAACCAGTATGCACCAAAAAGTGGGTGGCACAAATATACCCTGTGTACGAACCAAACTTCATAGACAGCCTCCCCTAGCAGGGATGCACATGAGGCCCATTGAAAACCCTATGTGTTGACAAAGCCACATGAGCGAAAGCAACTTTTTGCCAAAAAGGGGTTGGCCGCTATAACTTTATGGAAGTTTGCAGGAGTGGGATAAAACTTCATACACAGCATCCCCTGGCAGGTAGGCATACATGGCAAAAAGACAACTCTGCGCAGCTACCACCACCTGACCAAGATGGTGTTTAACACTTGGGGAGATTGCAGAGCTCACCGCCAGGGAAAGGGTTAGGGTGGGGGCAGTCTGTGAGCATGATCACTTGCTAGGCTCATCATAGAAACAGATCTGCCAGTTGGAGGACAGTGGTGGCAGCGGTTTTGACTGCTCTTGCCAAGCAACTCATAGGAGATCAAAATAACCCATGGTGACCACCACACAACACAATAACCCATGATGTGTTAAATAACCCACTCTGCATAGATAATCAGAGTGAGTTATTTTGGCCAATTAAGCCATTGTGGATTAAGAAACTCCTGACATGACACAATAACCCATGATGGGTTAAATAAGCCATCGTGGTTTATTTAACCCATCATGGGTTGTCATGATGTCTGAACCCAGTCATAGAGATATGCACTGAGCAGGGGGTTGTACTTGATAGCCTTATAGGCCCCTTCCAACTACTATTCTATGATTCTACACCTGCTTTTGAGGGCTGGTATTTTACTTTTTGATTTTTAGCTTGTACATTGTGTGATGGTAGTATTATCAGGGCTGGCAAGTGAATATGGCAGTTTTGATGATGGCAGGCAGAGGAGTGCTCAAAGGAGCATGTGAAGGCAGAAAACCAAGTGCAGGGAGTAGCAGCAGGGTATGTTAAGACTGAAGCAGAAGGAAGGTGCATGGATGGGAAACTAAGTGAGTCCACAGTCAATAACAGATTGATCTTTACTGGGGAGGCATGTTGCTTAGTCAAAAGAGTTTATTGTGCCAGGTGAAATATAATTGGTAGAATGATATTATACTGATAGAATACTGAAGCAGCAGAGTTCAGCTTGGGCGCAGCAGGTATAATACATCTGTGTCACGTCCCTCTAGACAGCTGCCTTGATTATCCTTCAGAGTGGCAGATAACTGGCTCAATGTGTCTGTTCAGTTTCCTCTTCAGAAAAAAGATCTCTTGCCCTGGTGAACAGAGTAAGATAGTAGGGTTGGGTTGCTAGTACCCTCAGTTTGAGATAATGGCATCTTAACACAACATTATAATAGTGCTACACCCCTGTGGCAGGCAGATACATTGGTACAAAGGTTGAGCATTGTTTAGTTATTTATGCTTGTTGAAATTCTATTGTTTGTCTATCAAACATGTGGAGGCTAATGGCTCTATGGGGAGAAGACTGTTAAAAGGTTAGAAAAGTAGAGGCAGGGTAGCTAGAAGCAGCAGCATATTCTCCACGAATTTGAAAATGTGTGTTATTGTCAGTACAATGTCTAGCAGAATAGGAAACATCTGGGGATTATATTAGACAGGATACTCAGCTTAGTATCCCCATTAGTATGTGATTCATTTCCCAGTCCCTAGACTGGCATTTCCCTGCTCTGTCTTCCTTACTGAGCAGATTTTATTAAGTTGGGTTTTAAAAAAATAACCTAGTCATCAAAGCAAACCTGGTGAACTTTAATAGATTATGTTTGGAAGTTGGAGGATTTGTTTTGAAATGTAGAGCTTATTTCTTCAGATATTCCAGAAGTGTTCAATACTTCTGCTGCACAAATGGCAAGTGAAATAAAAATGATAGAAGTTGTGTGATTCATTTTGTCTCAGCACAGTGCTATGTTTACTCCAAAGTAGTTTATAACCCAGCTGAAGCTGATTGTTCAGTATTCAGTTCATGACATGAACTAGCTGGATTTAAGTAGGAATTGCAAGGCAAGATAAAAGTGGGAGGTAGCAAAAGAAACACAGCTCTCTAGTCTACTGGTATTTTGCAGAGGAAGACATTTGCATGTGTCAAAATGTGAAAAAAATTGCTATAATTGAAGGGAAGAAGCCTGAAATGCAGGTATAATGCACCAGCACGCTTCCTTCTAGGCCACAGGTCACCTCCAGGTTGTTTGGGATTATTCCTAGAAAAACGAAGACTTCCAAGTCTCTTGGATTCCCAAAATAAACACTTAAGCCTGTCAGAAATTATTCAGTATCAAATGTTTGTGTGTGGAATCCATATGATTCAAGGTGGGTAAAACGATGCCAAGACTTTCAGAACAGTGGCTTTGGCTTTAATCCATGTTGGATTGTAAGTGATCAAAAGATGTTGGGTACAAACTACTGGAGAGCAAGTCTCACTGCAATTTAATGACAGCTGCATGAGAGTACAGTTGTCACTGGTCAAAATCAAATGAAATGGTCAAGAGCAGCCAACATGGTACTCTCCAGATGTGTTGGACTACAAATCCCAGCATACCACAGCCAGCCATAAATTAGAAATGCGCTATATGCATCAATATCCAGGATGATTGCTAAGAAAACAACACAGTATTTGTGAAATATAGGCTTAGATTCTTTCCCCTTTTTCTTCTCCTATCTGTCATTTAGAGAATTTTGTGTCTTAAATATTATAACTCGTATTTATAACATTTAAGTGTTTATAATATTTAATCACATTAAATCACATTAAGCTAATCACAAAGTGTGATTAGCTTAATCATTTCTGTTGGATCTACCATTTAATGCAAAGATGCATAAAGACTGATCTATTCCGGCAGGCCTATCCAGTGAAATTTTAGAATGTTTTCAGAATGTTTTAAAGATGTTTTAATTATGTATGGTATGTTTTTAATCAATTTTTAATATGTATTTTATATCATGTTTTTATACTGTGTTATATACTTTGAATGGTTTTAGTTTTTGTGAACCGCCCAGGGAGCTTCGGCTGTTGGGCGGTATAAAAATGCAATAAATAAATGGTGGCTGGTTTTTCCTATATTTAAAGAACAAATCAGGACAATTAGAATTCTTACTTGAATCTGAATTCTACTTCTAATCTATATGTCAGGTGTAGGTTTTAGCAACTTGTAGTTAGATTTATTAGAACTAGTTTGGAATGTCTGTGCAAGCTTATCTCTATCAGGATTTTCAGGGAAAGCACACACCCTCCATTGACCTTGGGGCTGTAAGACTTCTGTGGGAAACTGGTAAGAGTTTTTTGAAAGGTGGGGGCCCCTTGCTGAAGGAGTCACTCAGATTGTAGTGTCATCTTGGTGGGCTGAGCGGTGCCGCCCTGTTTGGACACGGGCATGATTTATGATCCAGAGCCCCTGTCTGTCAAGTGGTTTTGAACAGGCCCATGCCTCTCTTTATTGCTTGGATCATCTTTTGTCTAGCCCAAAATCCCTCCCTGTTTGGCTCCATCATCATTTGGGACTTTGAAAGCACTCTGTACATGGACTTTCTCCTATTTGGACTTTGGATTTCTAAGGACTGTGCCATGAAAAGTACTGTGAGGCTTTTCATAGACTTGAACTCACATTTGCTGTGGATTGCGTGTTGGTTGTCAGCACAGACTGGCTGGGATTGACCATTGGACTTTTCCTCTGTCAGACTCAGGTGGCAGGGAGTTCCCGGTGCTAAAGTACGTGCACAGGAGTTCTTGTGCCTGAGATTTTTACCCACCCCGTGATCTTGTTTTGGCTTTGGCCATGTTCCCTGAGTTACCAACGTGTAGCTGCATTTTAGGCATGGTTTGATAAGCCTTTCAAGAATTCCCCATTGTGATTGCCTGAATGATCATATCAGGAATCTTTCCCCTCCCTTGGTTGGGATTGGAATAGAGATGTGAAGGCCCGGAAAAAAACTGGAAAAATTTGGAAAAAGCCCATTTTTTTCCTGTTTTTTCCGAAGCCTTTTTTGAAAAAATGAAGAAAAAACAGATTACAGGATGTTTTATTTTAGCATGATGAATAAAATGTTTAAGACAAGGTGTTCAGATATTTACTTCTTCAAATGATTTCTAAAAACTATACAGAATCAGATTATTACAATATCTGTGCACCAAGGACAAGCAAGTCCTAGGTTGCAAACTGAGACTACAACTCTCAAATGCAAGAGGAAGATGCATTTCTGCCTCTAGGGGGCACTTCCATGGAAGCAGAGACTGAAACTAATACTGATAGGTATAGGTCAGAAAATGAGTCTGATTAAATTTCATGCATATTCATTGAATCTTGGTGTCCCCCCCCCCATTTTTCTCAGTTCTTTCTATGGGAATGGGGGCTTTATGTCTTGACACTGAAGGACTAGCAGAGACATAAATACTTTTCTTTGTTACTAATGTTGGTGGTTTCTTCAGTTGTTGTTTTTTAAAATTGTTTTTTGCCTGCTTCTAATAAACTGGCAGAACCAAAGAGGTTTCTTACAGTTCAGGTGTTGCTAACAGTTCAGGAGCTTGTAGCTCCATTTGTTACCAAAAAAAAGTTAAAGTAATTAAATTTGTAATAATTGTTTGAATACACTACTTTTAATATACCAAATGTAATAATTTTATGCCAAACCAACTTGGACATAATTACATTTTATGTTCCTAAAGTAACAACGTGACTTTCAATCTGTAAAAAAAGTGCTAATATTGCATTATTTCAATTTTTCCGGAAATTTCCGTTTTTTTCCGGAAAAAAATTGAAAAAAACATTTTTTTTCCGTAGCTTCAAAATTTCCAGAAATTTTACATCTGTAGTTTGGAACTCATTTTTGGAACTGTTGATATGACAACTAGGACACCAAGTTGTTATTGTAGTGAGTAGCATTTTGACTGTACATTATCTTGGAGTCTAAAGCTTTCTCACCATCTATCAGCTTTAAGTATTTCTGAAGTGTGTAAACATTAAGCTTTTCACCATGAGATTTCCTCAAATAAAAGAAGTCTCACTGATGTGAGTGTCCTGTCTCAGTTTGCCAGCACATCTAAATGCTAGAGGGAAGGTGACCCATGACACTATAGATGACAGCTATAGAATTATAGCAAGAGTGTTAGGACAGAGCATAATAATATTAATCAAACATTTGTGCTTATTAATATATTTCTGCGCAACAAATTCTTACCTTGTGGTATTTTTTTTAACCATGCTTTTGCTGGACATGTTAACATTTCTAGAGTCAAATGAAACTTAATTCTTGAATTTATGCTCTACTGTCATCATCAAAATGATGAGTAGAATCTTTCTGTCCCCAAAATAACAACATATAGATGCTTGTTGAAACAGTTCAAATGAATGACATCCCTAAAGGTTGTGGATTCAGGTCTTGTGCTGCAAGTGGGAGGCCCACCCACTTTTCTCCACTGCCCAACTGATTAGCCATTGGCTGGGTGGCTGGGGAAAGAGCGCTGTTCCTGTGCTGCTGTTAGTAACATAGGGACAGTGATATTCATAGGATTGCTGGGAGGGGGTGCTTAGATGACGACTCTTAGGGTCCCACTTGGTCTGTTGCTGCCAGAGCTCTGAAGCATCGTGGGAAAGGGAGGAGAGTCAGGAAACATGGCAGGGATTGGGATTGGGGTCGAAGGCATTCTTTGGGAGCTCAGATGTGGCATCCCCACAGCAAGACTCTTCTGGTTGCCCCATGTCTTCTGTGGGAGTGGGGTTCACAGTGCCATTTAGTTGGGCAGTGAGGAGGCAGTGCAGCGATTTTGGCTGTGTTGGGATCACTGGTGGGGTCCATCAGATTCCCTGGCCCCACTCACCCACCAGTGTGTTTCCTGAAGATTTTCTTAAACACCCCTTGCTGTAATTGTGGAAACAATGTGCCCTCCTACTTCTATTTATTTATTTCCATGATCTGTTGTTTAATTTGGAGGTAAAAATTATCTTGATTTATATCTTCACCCACCTCCCTTTGTTTATTTATGAACATGATCTTTGAAATACTCCTTTTATCTTGCTCATTGCGCATCTGTAAATCCAACTTGTTCTATTTTTTCTTGAGAATCTTTGATCAAAACTTAGAATCCTTTCTTCTACAAGTAACATGAATTGAAACATTGTTTAATCTTTTTATATGAAAGGAGAAATCCTTGTAATTAACTATAACTATGATAACAATGTTAGAGACATTCTATTTCAGTTGTGATTGTTTTTATTTTGAGGAGAAACTCATTATTTTTTTCAAATGTTTTAGCTAACTTGTGGCTTTTTTGCATCTTTTCTCTTCCTTCACATTGTAAGGTATAAATTATTCCTAAGAATCAGAAGACCAATTTAATACATTCAACCTAGATGATGATAGGATAATGTTCTTAGTCAATTTAAGGTTATGTTTTACTGAAATAAACTTTTACTGATGCAACAGTTAATTTATAAACTCTTTGTTATAATGGATATGCTTCCATATTAGATGGAGCCAATAAGTAAATATTACTCTGTATTGCATTTAGCATTGTCCATTAAGCTGAAACTATCGTAACTGTTTCTTGTTCTTCTCTGATCTCAGAATAAGTGCTAATAGATGGTACTTATATAGGTGGCTAGGCTTGGTGTTTAGGCTCCTTTTATATACAACCATGTACTTGGAGCACACCACACCAGTGGAGTATAATATCCCAATTAGATTTTGAGTTTGCTCAAGTGTATTAAATTGATTCCTCAATGGTAATTTTTCCTGTCCGCTCTTCCTCATGAGATTAAAGTTATTTTTAGCATGTTGAATCTGCTACTGCATGGGTATAATCCTACCATGCTACATTAATCCAAGACCATGCCAACAACAGTAACTGAATTCTATATTAAAACTACCTTGTTCACTTAGCTGTTGGTTGAAGAACCTCTTGTCCAGCAAGTCATGCCATAATCAGTGCTGGCAAAGGGACTAGAAGTGAAGTTCAACCATGTCAGATACATGGCCCAACACAAGACCAGAACCAGTAAACTGCAATCAAGGAGCAGGAATGAAAAGATGCAGCACATTACTGGGACTGCAGAATAGAGAAATATTTTAACTGTTGATTAAATCAAGTGAGCAGGTCTCCACAAATTCACTCACAGATCCCCTTCCACTGCCTAAAATGGCAGAGAACTGTAGAGAGGTCTCTTATGCCTACATCAAAGTTCAGCACAACAGGAGACTGACGTACAAAGCGAAGGGAGGGAGGGGCACTTTTTTGATGTCAGTTTGAAAGAAGGAAGAAGTGCTTCCTTTTTGCTCTGAAGTTCAGCGTAATATGAAATATACAGACATATACCACCTTCTAAGTCAGGGGTGAGAAACCTCTGGAGGCCAATTTTGCCTCCACCAGAGGCTGTATCCTGCCCCAGAACTGCTGCCATCGCCAATTTTGCTGCTGAAATTCAGTGATGCAGCACCAGCCAAAGAAGGATATATTTTACTTTAAAAACAAGGCACAAAATTGTGCATCCTTTGGCATATGTCGAAGGCTTGGGAGAGGGGAAAGGTTGATGATGATTACAAATAGTGGCTGGCTATTGAGCCAAGCCAGTATTTGTGGGCCACTGGAAGTGAGTCAAGCCACATAAAACATGGGAAAGTGAAAAATTCCTTTCTGATCCTGCATGGAGTAATCTAGTAGAGTTGAAGCAAAGCATCTGCCCGCCTTCTTATTGTGGAAACTCCTCCTATCCAGAGGAAGAAGTCATCAAGCTTTTGCACACTTCTTTTGGAACCAATATTGGCCAAATCAACAATGGTTAGTCAGAGTTGTACAGTGATAAACAAAAATACCCTAATCTTATCTCTTATATTTTCCTAGCTGAGAAGTACATAGCATTTTAAAAAAATATTGTTGATAATTTGAAAAAGGATTCCCCATGAGGACTATATAGTGAACATCACTAGAAATAGAAGAAAAGAAATAGCTACCTTGGAAGCTTTTAAAATAAATATGCAAACAGCTAGCACTGTATCAACTTCTATCTTGTTTTGGGTTTCCTAGGTGTGCATAATTAGTGTTAACATATTTAGGGACAAATAACCTTTAGGACTGGGGTGACCCTTTCTATATAGTTTTAGAATTCTATTGTGCAGGTGCAGTGTATACAGTGAGACTATGCTGAGACAGTATCTTTTATCAGTTTAGCTGGTGGAAATTTTATTTAAAAGCAGCACTGATATATCCATTCAAAGTGCTGGTATTAACATTTGAAGCCCTAAACAGCTTGGGGCCAGGCTATCTGAAGGAATGCCTCCTCCCGTATGTACCTGCCCGGACCCTAAGGTCATGCTCAGGGGTCCTTCTCCACGAGCCCCTGCCAAAGGAAGTGAGGCCGGTGGCTACCAGGAGGAGGGCCTTCTCTGCTGTGGCACCCCGGCTGTGGAATGAGCTCCCAAAGGAGGTTCGCTTGGCACCTACGTTATATGCTTTTAGATGCCAAGTGAAGACCTTTTTATTCTCCCAGCATTTTAACAGTCTATAAATAAATTTTAACTTGGTGTTTTAAATTTGTAATTTTGCATTTCTGCTTTTTTATCTAGTTGAGCTTTTATATTGTATTATATATTTTGGTTTTATAGTGTTGATTTATACTTTGAATGTTTTTAATTTTTGTGAACCGCCCAGAGAGCTCCAGCTATTGGGCAGTATAGAAATGTAAATAATAATAATAATAATAATAATAATAATAATAATAATAATTTACATGGGAGTGAGCCCCATAGAACTCAGTGAGACTTACTTCTGAGTAGGCATGTATAGCGTTGTGGTGACAAGCCACCAGTGTGATACTGTATTAGGATTTTTCTGACCATCCCATGTCCTGCTGATGGTAATTTCACTGCTAAAAGTTAACATGCCAGTCCATTTTTTAAATGATACTCTTTATATAGTCATATCTATAGATGGTTCTGTTCAGCAATGTTGGTGACAAACGATTGTATTTTGAATGTCACTTTTCAGCAAGGGCAAATGAAAAAATTGCCATAATAAAGTTTGAGCATTGAACTCGGTTCACTGCCTCTTTCAGGAACGCTGATTATTGTTGGTTCATTTCACTTCCGTACTCTAGGGAAGTGTAAATAAACTGTATGCTCTATTTCACAGTTGCTGTTTGCTTCTTCTCAGCTTGCATGCACATGGAATGACAAATTATCATTACTTTAAAATTGTCCATGGGATCACAGCAAGGTACAACTGTTCAAACTTAGAGAGCATGTCATAGAAGGAATGATTACTAGCTAAAATTTGTCACTAGGGAGGAAACTAGTTTACCTTTAGCCAGTTAGTTTCATCTGAGCCCAGAAACCATGGTTACTGGGTTCAGAACAAACTAGGAGATTAAACCACAGTCTTGGCTTGTTCTGAACCTGGTGACCATAGTTTCCCAGACTGGACGAAATGGGGAATTATGGTTAGTTGTGGCATACTGAGGTGAGAGGAGGCTGGGTCTGCACGCACACTCGTAAGACTCATTCACAACTCTGCTTATTAAACCACAAAATACTAAAACTGGGACACTGAGCCTGAGAGCTTGTTTAAGGACACAAAGTATATCTGGGTCTTACATGGTTTTCAATCTAGGGCCAGATCTACACCAAGCAGGATATAGCAGTATGAAAGCAGTATATAAGAGGCAGAAGCCACACTGCTGCTTTATAGCGGTATTGAAGTGCGCTGACAGCTGTAGGGGCCCATGACAGATACCATATACCGCTTTCATAGTGCTATATCCTGCTTGGTATAGATCTGGCCTAGCTCTTCAGTCCTCTATCCACTGGTGCATATGGCTCCTTTATTACAGCTCTTTCTGCTTTGGTTGTCTTTCCCAAGCTTCATTTTCTTAAAGGAACAGAGAAATAAAATTGAGGGAAGTCTGTATTCTGCATTTCCTGTTGTTTGTCAGGAGCACACATACACAAAGCCACTTCTTCCACCCCTGCCCAGAATGAAAATGGGCATAGCTTTCATCATTAAGCAATTTCCTCGCTAAATAGATTAAGCAATTTTTGTGAAGGGGTTTGTGCACATTTATTGAACATATGTATTGATTTTCTCTAAGTTCTTGGATTTCGGAAAATAACAAATGCATTTTTTCTAGAGTTATCCTAATTTGTTTAGATCATCTTCGTTCATATTTTATTAATGTTGTTCGTTTCTAAAAGACTACTGCTGTATTAACTTTTGTTTTCTGTTTTTTTCTAGTTACAATTACCTCAACTGGAGAAAAAGGTAGGAATATTTCTTTCTCAATAAAAAGTAATGTTTTAAATTTTGTTTTCTTGGTTTCTTATCTTAATCCGCCTTGTGGGTTTTTTTTCTTTCTGATGTAGAAAGGGATAGTATCAGAGAGAAGCCAGTTGAAATTGGAGCTGGGAAATGGAGAAAAGTTGCAGAAGTAGAAAAGAGAAGGAATCAGGTTCTAAACAACTGAGGGGAGTAAAAGGAAGACTTGAAATTAGTCAATCAATTAACAAAGCAAACCTTCCTGTCCTTGAAAAAAAAAATGCAATTGGAATGTAGGGGTAGAATTTGTAGACTGGAAAGGAATATGTCATCGGGTAAAAGCTCAGGCTCCTAGAGTTCTTAAGCACCAGTTGCTGCTGAGCTCCAGAAGAAGGATAGTGTTGGAAGACAGAAGCAAAAGAGACTGTGTGGAGGAAGCAGCATTAAACATAGAGATGGAGAGAAGCTAAAACACAATACTTCAACCAATACCAGCCCAACCCATCAACCCCGCCCCCAGTATTTGCAGGAAGGGAGAGGAAAGGGATGAACCCATTGATGCTGTTAAGAACTAAAGAACCGACTGTTCTCCAAAAATCTGCCCCTGGATTTCCTGACAGCCTAACTTAGCTGCTGTAGTGCATCATCCTTCCCGGAGCATTTTTGCTGCCAAGATGAAAGATTTTTTCACCCTTAGTCTGTGGGTGAGTGGGTTTGTTGAAGGCTTCCTATGAGAAGAAATGATTATTTAACTTGTTGAAGCCTATGGTGTGCATATTTTCTAAGTATTCAGCATTACCCTGATATGCTAGTTATATTCATTCTCAAAGTGTTGTCCATCTGCATGAAATATATCACTGCTTACAAAATGTATATTCTGATCTAGTTTGTTAATTTAACTTACTATCCAGTCAACAATTTTGTTTTCTTCCTCCTCCTTGTGAAGTCTGTCACTATTCTTCCTGTTCAGTATTCTAATATTGTGAACCACTCTAGTTTTATCCATTTTATTTCTTCCTCTTTCTGTTCCATAGTTCTCTTCTGTAACACTGTATATGGATTTGTAGTAAATGCTTGTGGTAAAACAGTCCCTTATTTTTTGCTACACCTGTAAAGTAGGGTTCCTGATTCTAAAATAATCTAACATGTAGAGAATTATGTTATGCATGTACCAAGTCTCTGTAGTACTGTCTCAGAATTTCTCTCCAAGGAAGAAGCAACTATGGCAGGATGCTGCATGGAAAATCTAGTAAACTAGGATTAGCAGTAGTTTTGCTGCTGACACACTCAATTCAAAATTCAGTTAAATCATGCATTTGAAATTGAGTTCAAACAATGATTAATTAATTGCCTGGCTGAAGTTAAATCAGATTTTTGTGTGAAGTAAATCTGGATTTAGACACTTTAATAATCAAGCTTATTCTCATAAATCCTGAAATTTAGAACCCCCATATGAGAGTGGACTCTGTGCTTAGGTTAGATTCTTAAAATCTCAAAGTTAATGACTTTACCTTTAAAAAAAAAGAATTTCTTTTAAATGTGCCATTTCAGAATTGGTTTTTAAGCATTGCTTTCTATTTTTGTAATATCTTCTTCTGAGAGTTTAAGATTTTGTATAACTTTTTTAAAAAAGCAGTCACAGGACAGTCTAGTAGTGTGTGCATAGTGCCTTTGGAACAGGTGGAAACTCCTAACGTTTCTAGGATTGTGTTGAAGCTTAATTGTATATCTTCTTAAACCTTTATCCCTTTTCAGCTTGGGAAAGTAGGTCAACAATTTCTCCTTTGGTATGAGAATGTGACAGAAAGAGTAGCATTAAATATTCAACACCATGCAACATTCTTCCCCACCAACACCACCAACAGTTAGTCACAAAAGGTGCTTTCTTTCACCATTCCTAAGATACTTCTAGAGATGCTTAGAAATAGAAAGTCTTCAGTGATTAACAGCATAGCAGCAACTCCTGGATTTAGGAGGTGATAGCAACCCTGGGCATTAGTATTCTATTGTCTTCTTAATATAGCTTAAATATGCCTATTTAGTAAACCAGGTTGGATTAGAAACAGTAAGCCCAAAAAGTACTGGCTGAACTTGGCAGTACTTTAAAATGATGTGGGAACTCTTGAAAAGACACAACTTGCTTCTTAACTTCATAGGGTGTAATTCACAAACATACTGAACTGATATGTGAGCCTCCCTTGCCAACATAGGCAGCTCAGACCTGGTAAACCCCAGGCATACCTGGGATCCTGGGCAACGATCACCAGACCAGACCCATTCCAGGCCATGTTTACAGTTGCTCTGAGCTGTTACAGAAGCATCAGTTCTATTAGATACCTTCTGCACCATGGGCTTCCTAAGCTTGCCAGATCTCAGCTGCCGATGCTGTTGCACAGGGCTGCATGTGTGCATGTGTAATATCAACACTGGATAATAGATTTGTGGTTCACACTCTTTCTTTTGTGATTGTTAGCCTGCTATGGGCTGAAGTTAGGTGAGGAATACTTGCTAGAAAGAGCATTTAATGCTTATTTATTATTTATTTATTTACAATATTTATATACCGCTCCCCACTGAAAATTTCAGAGCGGTGTACAAGATAAAATTGGGGGGGGGGGACAGAATAAAACACTTAAAACAGATTTTAAAAGAAGTAAATACAGTGACTCATGGCTGGACATTAAGGAAAGGCTTCCTGGAATAATGATACTTTCAGGAAGCGCCGAAAGGAGTACAAAGTTGGCGCCTGCCTGACCACCAAAGGCAAGGAGTTCCACAGGAGGGGAGCCACCACACTGAAGGCTCTTCCCCTGGTGGACTCCAATTGGAGGATGGATCTAAGTGGAACCACCAGGAGCAGACCCCCGGATAACTTCAGTGACCGGGCAGGTTGGTAGGGGAGAAGGCGCTCTCTCAGGTATCCTGGTCCCAAGTTGTTTAGGGCTTTGTACACAAGTACAAGAACCTTACACCTGGCCCCAGTAGTGAATAGGCAGCCAGTGCAGTTCACTCAGCAGAGTAGTTCACTCAGCAGAGGACTTACATGCTGGAAAGGGACAGCTCCAGACAACAGCCGAGCTGCAGCATTCTGCACTAGCTCCATCTTAAAAGACACTAATACAAATCTTACTCAGTTAATGAGTTGATAGCATCAGTTTTAATAATTTTATTGTTATTGTATCTCAGTACAATACAAAGTGATGTAAGATGTTACTTCTCTGGATTACTATTCTTAGTATGCCATAAACATCACAAATTTCTCCTTGTTACAAATATACGTGTACTGGGAGGTACTTCAGTCAACAAGCAGCTATTTTACGCCAGAAAAATAGCTTGCTAAATGACCAGTATAAAAGAAAACTAGTTTCAAGTTGAAAATCTCTTGGTCATCTTGTGGTATCATTTCTCTCTTGGTCACTCTGAGCTTTCTATGTAGTATGACCGCCTCACCTGTAGGTCATGTGGATTTCCTAGAAATATAGCAAGACAGGGATCCTGCAGCGCAATGGGTTTCTCATTTCTGTGTGAAGTCTTGTCCCTCTCCTAAGTCAATCAAGTTATAGAGGAGCCTGTCAGCTTATGGGACTATCCTGTAGAAGTAAATGGAAGTCTTTCTCTTCTATAAGTAAAAACCTACAATGGAAATACAATCGAACCATTACATTAATGGGCAATTCACTCTGGACCAAACTGCACATTACACTTAATAGGTAGTGCATAGCTACATCTCCTTTTAACTTATATTAATTTCAGGCAGCTGGTGCTGTTCTCACCAAGAATATAGTCCGCAAGGATAAGCCTCCCCTCCCTCATGTGATTGGACCCCCACCTGCACAGCTAGGAAACTTTGGGAAACTTTTCCTAAGCATTCTAGTGATGTTGGGCAGGGGGCAATTTTAGTTTTGATTCCACTGGCGAGGGAAGATATAGATCTCCCCTCCCCACATACTTCATTCTCATTAAAGACTACTCTATGCATTTATTTATTTATTACATTTCTATACCGCCCAATAGCCGAAGCTCTCTGGGCGGTTCACAAAAATTAAAACCATAGTAAGACAACTATGCATATGCACCCGTAATTAATAAAGGTAAAAGAAAGAGGGGGGGAAATAGCTATAACGTATATAATAAAACATAACGTAGTTTGGCGCTAAGAGAACAAACCAGAAATCGTTTCAAGTGTATGGCAGACATGGTTTCATATAAAGAGCATTCCTACAAGCATAGTATATAAAGAAGGAGAGGCAGTGCTGTTCCTCAAATTGAAATGTGTAAACTTTCATGTGATCTGAAACGTTATTTTGCATTAACAAGTATGCAAACAAATTGAAGAGAACTCAGTGGAGGACATATGACAACAAGAATGGAAATGTATTTGAACAAAAGAAGGAACTGGGAATATTTAACTTAAAACTGGGTTTAAGTCTGCAGTCCTCAGCTATTGCAAAAGGGACTCATAAAGGAATGGGGAGGCATTGGTTTAGCACTGCAAGGAACTGCAGTTGTAGCAAAATATATTGTTTATGACATCCAAACACAAACCTAAGACTGTAGGAGTGTTTGGTTAATTTTAGGAACATTGCTCATTTTTTAAACTTTATTTCTTTATTTAATGAGCACTCAATTGACTGCCTGAGAATAAAGTAAATCCTGTTCTTTTTTCCTTTTTCTTTTTGGCATACATGTTAGACCCTTTAGAATCCACAGTGAATTTACTTAAATCAAGGTGATTTAGAAATCATTGACTTATATATTTAAAAAATCCATTTGCACTCTATAAATATTTATTCTAAATAAGTCCATGGTAATTGCTTGATATAATTATTAAAATGTTGATTTATACTAAATAGAGCCTGTGTGCTACCTGGAAGGGTATATTTTACCTATATATTATTTCTTAAATATGTCATGTTTACTATTTTTGGAAATAAGCAATGTATTGTATACTATTAGCAGATACTTCTTCTGCAAAGCTGTATTAGGAGAGAAAATAACTATATATAATACACAATCTGTATTTTATTTCAAAATATAGATTTGTTTGCCTCTCTCTCTTGCTCTCTGTACACATGCAGGAATTGTGAACAAGACCTAGAATTTTCCAAAAGCAAGGTTAATAGTTGCTTTTAGGAGATAAGTGTTTTTCCATGGGGTATACATTTGGTTGATAGTTATAAATATTCATAATTCAAGAACTCAGCCAGTTGCAGAACCCAGATGGTTAAGACGATGTACATTCGAAGTACCAAATCCCCCAGATAGACTCAGTGAGTGATCCTAGTAAGTTACAGGATAGCATATCCTCGAACAGCAGCTGGATCCAAATGTCTGTGATGACTTGCCAGTTCCAAAGCCCATAATAATAAATATAGTGTATGATCTACCAAGGCATATTTATAATGCTTAACCTCAAATGGCAGATATTTTACTTATGATTCATTATTTCCATAGGAAAGCAGCTCTTAACTCAGTGGCTGAATTTAGACATCACGCCAAGCTGTCAAACAATTGCTTAGTGCAACACATACCATAGTTTCAGCTCCCAAACCACTGGACAAACTATTGTTTAGACCTCTTTTTCTGTGTGTGTTTCCTTTCTGCTTGGCAGTCTAGGTGCAGTGGTCTTTTGAGATGGAGCGACAGCCATGGACAGTATCCAACGCTATCCTTGTACATCTACTGATTGTGTTACACCAGCAGCACTCAATGCCATTGCTACAGGAAGCTAGCACTTCCTAGAGCAACTCCGTAAACGAGGCAAAACATTCATTTCCAGAACAACAGCAAGCAGAGCTCTCCTCTGTGAGCTCCATAGATCTGTTCTAGTCTGTAAATGAGCATTTCAGCTCATTTCCAGAATTGCTCTAACACTTCTCACTGTGCCAGCAGTGGTTTCTGCTGGTGCATGGGCTCCTTTGGATATTGCCCTATGATTTGTCAATCTGCAAAAAGTGCCAAACTATCACTGACCTGGTTCACATGATTTAAATAAGCCATGGTGGCTTATTTAAATTGCAGCACGTGCCAGGTGTGTGTGGGATGCAATTTCCATAATGACCGTCCGGACGCAATTTGTCATGTTATCCATCCTGGGCAAGGTGGCTTGATGGAGGAGGAAACAACCTTCTAATAATACTACAACAGCCCATGTAGCACCACAATTTAAATAAGCCATGGTGTCTTAAGTAAGCCACTGTAGCATATTTTGATTGTACAAACCAACCCAATAGCACAAACCATTGCCTAAAAGCCCACTTCAACCCACGGCTTCCGATTCTGGTTTCCCGTCCACTTGCAAACCTTGGCTTATCAGTTTGAACATCATACTAAACTATTGTTAAGCTTCATAAGCCATGATTTGGTATGATGACTAATGCCTGAATTGAGCTGGTATATTTGATACTGAGCCATGGATTCAGTTTTTAACATATAAATTTAAGTTTTGCTTCAACATGTTTGTGTTAGGTTCAAATACGTTAAACCAGGGTATTTTTAAGAATGTGCATACTTGAAATTTAATGTGTGTTTAAAAATATGACTTAAATTTAACAAAAAATCTATTTTTATCCACACTGATAGAATCACTCCCAGGTATGATTCTGTAGTGTTTCATTCAGAACTGGCCAGAGTAGCATGCCATTTACTCTTCTGTGATAGACTCTTCAAATTTATTTTGCTGAAACAATGAAGAAGAATAAACGTCTTTTACACTTTAAGCCATTGCATTTTTAAAAAATTGTGTTTCCTCTTTTTAGCTGGATTCACTGAAACTTTATTTGTGTTTTATTTTTATTGCAGTTGTCTACCTTGTGGTTTTTCATCTGTCGTTTGTCATGTTTGTGTGGTCCTATTGGAAGACTATTTTTACATCTCCCGCCTCCCCTTCCAATGAGGTAAATGTTAACATTTGCAAGTAATGCCACTCTTACTACTGAATTGTTTTTGCTACTGATGTTTGCTTTAAACTATGACATGGCTTGCTTGTTGTTGTTGTTGTTGTTGTTTCCATTTAATAAATAACTTAGTAATGCTGTGAATGAAAATCCTAAGATTATTTTCTAAAATAAACAACTTGCTATGGCTAACTTTAGATTTCATTAATTTGAATGTTAATTGTTCAGATATTCTATATGAAATAATCCAGTAATGCAGCATTCAAGTAGAAGACTTTGTTGTTCCATTTATTAATCTGCTAATTAAAAATTATATAAGCTAATCACAATTTACCATCCTGCTTAATAATAAATGTCATAATTAATGTTTTCAGTTTCAAGTAGACAACATCCCTTTCCATGTTTCTTTGTTTATTTATTATATTACTATTCTGCCCAGTAGCCAAAGCTCCCTGGAAGGTTCACAACAATTAAAACCATAAAATACAGCATGATAAAATATTATTCAAAAGTTTAAACATTTAAAACTACAGTATAAAATAAAACCAAAATATACAGTAACAGATTTAAAATAACAGAAACTGAAAGTCTAAAATGCCCGGGAAAATAAGGTATTCACCTGGTGCAGGAAAGAGAACAATGTAGGTGCCAAGCAATCCTCTCTGGGAAGCACTTTCCACAACCGGAGTGCCACAACGGAAAAGCCCCTCTCCTTAGTACCCACTTACCTCTCTTCAATTGGTGGGGGCTTCCAGAGAAGGACCACTGAAGACTGTCTTAGGGTCCAATCTTGTTTGGATTCGGTGAAAAGGAGAGTCAGAGTTGGGTATTATCTGCATTTTGATGGCACCTTAGGCCATACCTACAGATAACCTCCCCTAGTGGTTTCATATAGATGTTGTACAGCATGGAGAATAGAGTAGAGCCCTGTGGAACCCCATAGCATAGCTGCCAAGGCACAGAGGAATAATCTATGACAAACACAATGATCAGGTTTGCACATTCACCACAAGGCATCCCCCAAACCAACTCTCAGCATGTCTACTCAGAAGTAACAGCAAAATGCAGCGCAGTACAAAATCCAACTCATGCATGTCTAATCAGAAGGAGGACAGCATGGGTAGCAAGTTTTAAGTGTATCCAAATTTCACCCCTTTGCAGCAGCAAGCAGCATCCATACAGTCACACAAAAGCATTTTTTTCTGTTCAAGCAATAATCTACATTGCACAGAGAAAGAAACTGAACCAAGTGAATTTAAGCTCATGAATGCAAAAGGGAGAGGGGAGCAAATCCACACCCCAAGCAGAAATGAATTACAAATCACCCAGACCCACCAGAGGGGGATATGCAAAAGTAGAAATAGCCCAGGTCCTAAAGATATGGTTAAAAAAAAAATCTGAAAATGCAATTCAAATAGAAATTAAAAATGGCTAAGCCATTCTTCTTCATTCCTCCAGTGTTTGCATTTGACTTGCCCCCTTTCACTTATTCTCACACACGTTACACAAGTAATAGACACACACAGAGCTGCAAAACTAGTTACTCAAAAAGAGAGCTTTGCTGCAGAAAAAAAGTGCTCTTCAGCCTCTTCTACTCTGATAGAAGAGTAGGGAGAGCAAGAATAGTAGGGAGAGCAATGCAATTTACCTAGCTAAGCTGCTCCACACAGATGCTGGGATGAATTTCAAAGGAAAATTGAGAGAATTCAGCTGATTGGTTCTGAAAAATGCTTTAAGAAATCAGTGAGAAATGGTGATTGGGTGAAGGGTCTTTCCTACCCAAATGGGTGTTTCCTACCCATTTTGTTAGTATTCTCTCCAGTCCCTGATTACCTGAGGTTTGGCAACTATGCCCATAGAAGGCATCCAGGCAGGTCGCTATTCCCCCAGGCCCTGTCTAATGCACAATAAACTGAAGCTCCAATGAGAAAGAGCCAAAGAGCATGCATCAAGCTCTGCTCTTTTGCAGAGTTGGCTGACAGTCTGTCTGAGTTGTCTGTGTGGAACAGCACAGAACAGGCATAAAGTAAGTAAACTGTCATGATGACAATTGTTTTGGGATCAGGTTGGGAGTTTGCAAAGTTATCAGGGATAGAAGGCATGGTCATAGCTTTAGCTAAGATTTAATTAGAAGTAGTCGGGAAGGGTTTGGGCCTGGTCAACCTCTGGAATGTTATGATCTGTGTGATCTCTGATCTCTGACAGTGTTCTCAGAGCAGAGATGGAGCATTGGAGCAGTGCCCTTATTCCCCACAAGCCACCTGCTTGCCTCAGCCTTGGTAGAGAAACTGTCTGTGAGAAATTGATAAAGAAAGGGTGGGGGGTTGCAGAAGGGTTGCCCAGATTGAAGTGTCTTCTTCGTGAGCTGAGCAGTGCCGTCCTGTTTGGACAGGGGCATTGCTGAAAGGCCAAAACTCCTGTCTGTCAAGTGGTCTGGAAGAGGCCTACGCCTCCCTTTTATGCTGGTGCAAAGGCGAGGATCCTTTGCTAGGAACATCTGCTCTGCATTCCCGGAAAACTTCCCTGTTTGGATCCATCATTGTCTGAGACTCTGGGGGCACTCTGCACATGCTCCCTTCTAAATGAAACTTCAGATTACTAAGAACTTGCCATGAAAAGTACTGTGATGCTTTTCATAGATTTGAATTCTGTTTGTTGTGGATTGTGTGTCTTCGTTTGTCATCAGCTCAGTGTACTGGCAGACTGGGTTTGATCATTGATTGTTGGACCTTTTCTCTCCTCTGCCTGGACTCATGCGATGATGAGTTGGCCATGCGAAAGCTGTGGCACAGAATTCCCTGCGCTTGAGGGTTTACCTTCCCTGTGATCTTGTTTAAGCCTTGACCATGTTCCCTTTGAGTGACCAACGTATGATCCAAGGTTGGTCTAGCTCTCTTTGGGTAGTTTTTTTTAGGGCTTTCAAGAATTGCCTGAGGGATCATGCCAAAATCATGCCCTTCTCTTGTCCAGGTTTGGGACCCATATATGGATTGACTTTCTCTTGTGTTCAGAATAAGGAGATGACAACTGGGAAACCACATTGATGGGGATCTCGTGATGGTAGTAGCGATTAGCTTATGACTGTTCTGGAATTTCTTGGAGCCTACAGCTGCTTACCACCAGAAATGTGTAATCATTAAGTTTTGCCATGGGATTTTCTCCAGTAAAGAAGTCTCACTGATTTGGATGTCTCATGTCAGTTTGCCAGAAAGTGTGCTTTCCTGAGGGACAGGGAGACCTGACACAAAGTGGGGCTCAACCTTGCTTTTGCTATTGCCCAGAATATTCTCTTAACTAAAAAAATGACTCTTGTGTGTAGCTAACAAATACTGTGATCTATTTTTGTTTGTATTTGCTTGGCTACTTTACACCACTCTGCATCTGTTAGGCATTGCGCAGTCATAACATTCTTGATCTCCTAAGCCTGAACCCTTATGTTACCTCCCCCTGCTCTTTCTCACACAAATCCCACCCCCTATGATTTTATTTAAATATGGTGCGATGTTACATTTGCACTGACGCTAACCAGGATTACCCTTGTAAAGAGTAGCGTGGAAGCCAATGGGCATGTCCACGCCATAAGATATAGAGGGAGGGGGGGTCACGGACTTATCGGCTTCCGTGATCCTCCCCCAGCACCTTGATGGCCGTGCAACATCCTGGAAGGACGTCGCGGCTGCTATTTTTTCCCCCCGAAGAGGGAGAAGGAGCGCAGTTGCACTCCTCCGCAAAAAAGGTAAAAAACCCATTAAAACCCTGAACCCACTCCCCACCCCGATGGACACAGACTGCCCATGTGCAGCTCCGTGCCCATTTTACGGTCCCTGCTACACACAGGGATGACAGGAGGACCTGGGAGCAGCGGCCACACAGCCTGCACTCTGCGGGATGGTCCCAGGACCGTGGAAAAATCAGCTATATCCCAGGGAAAGTCCTTGGTCATCCCGGGTTGCCCCTGGGATCCCCTGTGTGTTATTTGGATGGACAGGGACGATCCAGAGACTACCCCGGGATATAGGGCTGGTGCAGACATGCCTGATACTTAAGGTATGCTTGCAAGCCATTTTGATAAGGCTATCTGGTTAACCATAGCTAGCATAATACTAATCCTTAGTTAAATCAAGTAATAGAAAGAGGCTAGAAATTTGGGAGCGGAGAACGGAACGTGCAAGACTAACGCACATTCATCTTTCAAATATGGCTGGGAGATCAGGACGGTTATGTCCGCAGTGGACCATAATGGGAAAGTCCATATGCTATCTGAGGGCACTTGTTTCCCTATGGAAGTCCTGCTCTGCAATTCCCACTCCACAGCTCCTAAGATTTCCTAGGTCCATCTTAAGACTTAAAAGCATATCTTCACACCTTCTTTCCAATATCCTGGAGGTCTTCCCCTGCTGTGCTACATAATCCAGGATCCTTTTAAATAAGGTGTTAAGACTGGAACAGGCAAATTCACTTTCCTTCTCTCCCCTCCCTCAACAACTTTCAACATTCTGTACATCCATGAAGCCAACAAGTCCTTGTCAGACTGTGTTTCTGGTTTTAAAATTTTATTTCCCTTTTCATTTATAAATTTCTTGTGTACCTAGGGAGTCTACGGAATATGGCCTGTTTCACATCCAAACTGATAAGCATCCTGTCACCTAAGTCCATTATTAGAAGGAATTAGGTAGCAATAAATTAGGTAGTAATAAAGAGATACCCATCTCGAATTTAAGCTTTCTAATTTATCTTTAAACAAATAAAATGTTTTAAACAAATGAAAAGGAAGTCAATATCTAAAGAACATATACTCTACTTGGAATATCCCTTTTTCTCTTTATTCTTTTATAGAAGAACAATTGGTATAATTTGACACTCTGGAATTAGATGAAGAAACAAAACAACAAACAGAAGAGATTGTTTTTTCCAGTTGAAAAGTATTTTGGACCGTGTTTGAAATAATTCTAGTTTTTTGTGGTTTTGTAGGTTCTTGCTCTTTTGAGTGTAGATATTGGGTTGGATCCAGATTTATGCTGGTTCAACTGCACTGATGGAAGTGGACTTCCCTGCCCCCTCTCCCCCATGGCAGCCCTTCCAGCCCTCTGAAAAAGCTACAGAGAGTCAGGAGACCCTGCTGACTGGGGAGAGCTGTGGTGTGGGAGGCATGGTAGGATCCCCAAAAATTGAGCAAAGGGACCTTCTATAAGCAGAGCCCTTCCTCTCACAGAAGGCAGATCCTGGATCAAACCCTTGTTCAGGAGAACAATTCTGTGATCCCATTAGTACTTACGGGTATATAAATGGAGTATTGCTTCAAGGAATATTTTTCTTGAATCAGTCGGTAGTTTCACCAGACTGTGTTTTAAAGTGTTAAGATATTCTATCTACATAAGTGACTTGTTTGATCCAATGCCTTGTTTGTAAGGCACTTGCTCTTGACTAGCAGCCAGAATAGTCATATGATGTTTGTTTTTACTCTAGGCTAATATGCCCACTTGCCCTTAAAGTAAATTATATTATCTACTGAGTAAGTACTTCAGGCAGTCTGGGTGTGTAATGACTTTAGATTATAGAAGGTATTTCTGTCTTCCTGGATATGTTTTCTTGTACTATGTACTATGTCATGACAGAGTTAAAAGAAAAAAGTTGTTGTTGTTATATTTATTTGTATCCCGCCTTTTGCCCAATACTCCTCCTCTTGTGGCTTTAACAGTGGACAGACACATTAAAAATTACCAGGGCCCCCTCTTAAACATAGAACTTCGCCTGCTAAATTTCAGTGTGTCAAGCTCTGCTGTTAAAAATTTAGGAGCAAGGCCAGAAACAAGGTGGCAACCTTAGTCCTGAAAACCAGTTTGTAAGCTTGTTCTTGGAATATTTATACATATTATGCAACAGTGCAAATGACGAGGTTTCCAGAAGCATGTACACTGGTTGCTTCTTCACTAGCCATGTATTGGGTCTGGAATGAAAACCTTTTGTTTACTCCATGCTTATGAACAATCCAGACAGTATTGGTAGTTTGCTGCATTTCAGTGTTTTCCATGTTGTCCTCTCATCTTTTTTCGGACCTTGTTTGTAACAATTTGTTTAAAACAAAAGTGCAGTTCCTACCTTATCAGTGTGGATTGGCAAAGTGCTAAAGAAGATTTTTGGTCTATTGTGCCTTTAATTAGTAGCTTCCTGTTCCTCCTTGCCCTGCATTTTTTTAAGAGGCTAGTTAAGGAGCCCTCCATCTGGAAGCACCCATGATCTCTACTTATTGCTCTTTTAAGACTGGCATATAACTTGAGCTGTTGGCACATTGAGTTCTTTACTCCTTTGTATTTGTATCCCTTCCAGTGTTAATTGCTTTTTAAAAGTAGTGTTTGAAATTCAGTTCCTTCTCCACCACGTTTCCACTTTGAATATTGAGAAATGCTTAAAGGATTCTATATAGCACCTAAACATTAATAAAATGTGACTGGGGAAAAAACATGCTTCTGTCTCCTTCAGTTCTGTTTGTCCAAAACGGATAAGGAGCAATATGAAAAAGAAGAGAGACCAGAATCTCAGCAGGAAATTCTGAGAAGAGCTGCTAAAGACTTACCTGTCTATACCACAACAACATCAAGAGGTGAGCCTATAAATGATACCAGCATTTCAATAATTCTTTATGGCCGCAATGACATTGCCAAGTTTGACTGGGGCCATTCAGCAGGAACAAGCATGTGTACTGATTGCCAGCAAATCAGGATTGGAAAGCACAGTTTAAACATGGTTTGCAGTCTTGATTAATGCAAGCCATGGTTTCATGGGTTTAAATGAAATGTCAGGTTATGCTGAGAACCTGGAAGTAAAGGAAGTAATTGGCATGCACAAGGGGAAGAGTGTGGCCAGGAATGTGCCCGGCTGAGACTAATGCTCGTTCATTCTCGTAATGGCAAACCATAGTTTGGTCTTATGTCTCAGCTTTCTTACTGTGGTGAATCATCAAGTTCTTTAGTCTGGTTCTTGCCTGTCTCTCTATAAACAACCAGTAGAATGAAACCAGTTCTAGAAGGGAAATTTGCATGAACGCTTATTTCTTAAATTCAAGAAGAAGAGCTATGTGTATCTAAAGCAGCAGGAAAAAACACACCAGTGTTCGTATTTTGATGTTCCAGCTAATGTTTAGCATTTTATGTCTCCAGAATGTGTGTCTACCGTTGTTAGTTTTAAGTATCCATCTTAGTAATACCTTTCACCTTATAGTACACTGTGTCTTTTAAAGAAGCAATCTGTTGGTAGAACTCTCACATCACTGTTTACTCATTAGTTTTTGAGATGTAATGAATCAAAGTATGAGAAATAGAGAGTTTCTGAATTCTGAATCTTCACACTTATAAGTTCATGTTTAACCTTGATTGTAAAATATTTAATTTAGCCATAAGGTACTGCGACAGATGCCAGTTAATCAAGCCTGATCGATGTCACCACTGTTCTGCCTGTGACTTGTGAGTATTTACCACCTCTAGGGTAGGATAGATTTGTTTGGATTCATGAACATCTGTGTTTTTAGTAACAAGATCATCTTCAAAACTGAAGCCTCAATGCTGTTTTTCCAGATACAAGGTGTTTCTGCACAAAATATCTGTTTTTTAACTGGGGAATTGATCACAAATTGTATTTTTCTTGGGTTTGTACAAGTTGTATTATCATCAGAAATAGATTAATACAGATCTGCTTATAACTATGAGTCATTCTTTCTCCTACTGAACGAGAGTAAGGGAGATGTGAAATAGAAGCGAACAAACAATTCAGAATCTCATTTCCCTCTTTTACTCCATGACAGTATATTACAATATTGATTATATTACATCATTTTAATAAGCTTTATTTAGTTGAGCATCTGCCTACTGCAATATTTCCATAACAGGCTTACATTGCCTACATTTGCACATCACTTTAAGCCAAAAATTATGACTTAACAAACTAGGATGCATGCAGCCTGTTCACTCCCACTGCTCCTTTCTTCACATGAGTGGATTAACCAGGAAAGGGATCCCTTCTTTCATTGTCTGAACACAGAGTTATGGTTTAAGTGTGCCCAAACAAGCCAGGATTCATAAGCTAGTTTTAAACTAGGGTTGTGCTTATGAATACTGGCTTGTTTGGATGCTCTAAGCCACCCTTCTCCAATTTGATGCCCTCCAGATGTTTTGAACTACAATACCACCTAACCATTGGCCATGCTGGCTGGGTCTGATGGGGGTTGTCCAAAAAATCTGGAGGGTAGCAGGTTGGAGAAGGCCACAGTAAGCAATAATCCCTAATTCAGATGCCATGAGAAGCTATCCAGTTCCAGGTTAGTTTATCTGCTCACACAATAGGAGGAGTGAAGTGGGAGCAAACGGGCTGGGTATACCAGTATACTGTTTGTTTTCATCCTAGTTTATCAAGCAATAATTTTGGCTTAAATTGACATGCAAGTGCAGCCACTTTATTTGGACGTTATGCATGGTAATAAAATGTAGAAGAGCATGCACAATCACCAGCATTAAATTACTAGGTGGTATGCGTGTGTGTGTGGGGGGGGGATGTTTCAGCCATTATAGTCATCATAAAACCAGAATGAGCTAGTAGTTTACGTCAGAGCAAAATTACATGTTATGCAAGAAATGTTGCTTTATTTTCAAGATTTCTATGCCATCCTTCAATGTTTTTGTGATTTGGTGGTTTTTGTGATTTGGTGGTTTGAGGAGGATCCTGTGTAAAAAATCATGCAAGTTCAGGCAGTTCTGTTTCTAATTCTGCACACATATTATTATTTCATTTCTATACCGCCCAATAGCCAAAGCTAACAAACACATCCACCATCAATCTTTTTCTACCCTGCCCCGGAAGAGGAAGAGAAGGCAACTGTAGAATGGAAAAAGTGCAGGCCCTGCCATGTACATGCACGGGAGAGGTGAAAGGCACACCACACAATGAACTGGGGACTTGATTGAATCATTCTCTCTTTGTGTATGTGTCCCTCTCTCTCTCTCTCTGCCATTGCCTTCTCTCTCAGACCAGCCTTCCTCCACTCCCACTCCCTGGGGGTGGCTGTTCTAGAAAGCTTTCCCACATACTCTAGGCTACATATTGGATTTCCTGACCTGCCCCCACTCCCCTGAGAAAGGCACACAGGCCTCAGCAGGCTGTATTGGTGAGCCAAAAGCTAGGGAGGTTGTATCATGACTCCTTCCTAGCCAAAGTACATAAAACGTTCCCCTCAGGACCTGGGAGGTGATTTCTGATTTTTAAAACAAAAATTCCCCTGCCTCTCCTAAACTTCACCAAAGCAGTGAAATAATAGCTTAACATTACTCTCTTTTCCTTCTGCCCACTGCCCTCATGCCAGCTAACCCATAATTGATTTGGAAAAGTACCCGCCGATTCCCCCTCTCACACATAGAGAAGTGAGCCAGACTCTCCTCAGCCATGCACGGTCCTTCTGCACACCTGCAGCTTCTGGTGAAACTAAGAGTGCAGCCTGGGGTGGTCCACAGAATTCTGATGAGACCTCTGTCTTCTCCCTGCCTTCACATTTTCCGACCCTTTCCCACTGGCTGAGAAATTGCAGTGTGAGCCGAGCCTGACCCTCAGGCCACCCCACTTTGTGTTACACACACACACACACAAACAAACACACATGAGGCAGTACTTTCGCCTTGTTCTCTTCCCTGCCACAGTCCTGATTGGTCTACTCACACACACCTCCCCCAAAAGCTTACTGGTGTCATAGTGAGATTCTTCTCTCTTACGCTGGATAGCAGTTGTAAGGAAGGGGTCCCTTTTTCTTTTTCACATTTTTCCAAGGAGGTCAGGCGCACTACTAGGTAAAGCAAAGGCTGGGGTTCAGCTACCCTCCATCTTCGTTGCTCTGATCAGAATGGCTCTGATCTCCTTGTGGGTGCATTGGAAAGTCTCCATGGTGCTGCATTGGAGAACACTGACATAAAAAATACATGCGGAAAAGGTTAAACATCCCCTCCCTGCCACTGCTCCAAACAAGCTGTCATGTGGTCATATACTTGTAGCTGCATTTCAGTTTTTTTAAAGTTGGGAGGTCAGTGGGTTATCTCCTACAGGGTCTTGAGTTTATCAATGAGATCTGAGTGAGACATTTCCTGGCTTATGCCTCATTCTCTTAATTACTATGCTTTGCTGGCATTGTATGGCCCACTACATTCTTTTGCACTATAATTCTCTTGTGTTCCTGTGTTCTAATTTTGCACTACAGCTACCAGCAAAATAATCTCCCATACAACAAGTTTGCAGAGTTTCATTGTGCTGAAAACATGCATTCTTTTTTCTGTTGTAACACTCTGCTTTAGAACATGCTTCAGAATTTAAATGTTTTGGGAAAGAAGGATGTGATCTATTTGCAAAGCATTAGCCATTTGTAGTTTTTAATTGGAATTCTTATTTGGCTGAATGCTAAGGATTTGTATGACAGTCTTCTGAACTTTGTGTGCGTTTAAAATGAAAAGCAGTCATAGGAGGCTATGGGAAAACATGGAAGAACAGCAAGGGTATGTAAGAAGGGGCTTCTTGCCTCTTTCTCCTCTAGCCATTTTTCTGTGCAAAATACCACCCACCCCACGCATGCACGCACGCACGCGCACACACTTGCTTATCCACCCATATGGGGAATATAAGTGTGTACCCATGGGTGGAAAAACACATTGAGTGGGGAAAATAGCTGTGGAAGAGAAAAAAACATGCAGTCATCTTTCATTCTCTTAGCTCTTCCTACACTCATGTTCCCTTGGCTATTTTTAATAAAGAGAGGAAGAGAAAAGGAAAGAATGGCTATGGGAGACTTACATGTATCTGTCTTGTAATGTTTCATTTCAGAGTTTTGGCAGCTGTGATCATATGTAGAGATTGAAATGCTTTTACAAGGTGTAGATTAGATATGCTTGTGGGAAAATGTGTGTTAGTGTTTTTACTTAACTTTGAAGTGGTTAAAATTCCTTCATTTTTTTCCCTTTAGATGTGTACTGAAAATGGATCATCATTGTCCTTGGTATGCCTTCCTTTCTTTGTTCTTGATTTTATGCACATCCAGAGAGAAGTAACTAAACCCCTTACTGGGGGCTGCGCTACAAGATGAGTCAGGAACAGGAATAACTAGGAGTGGGGAAATTTAGATGCTACATCGGTACGGGTTGGTCAACTACCAAAAAGTCTACATATAGATTAGAATGAATTTTATAACAGGTTCTATTTATTTATTTTTATTTGATGTCTACCCTGCCTTTCTACCAAAAAATGGCACTCAAAGTGGCTTACAAAAGCAGTTAAAAGTAGATAAATCAATAAAACACATTAAAATAAAACACAATAAAAACACCACAATTACAGAATTACAGAACAGCATCCAACCCAACAGAACCACTTACAGGCCAAAGGCCTTCTTGAATGAAGCAGCTTTTGCCTGACAGCAGAACGACAGCAGAGAAAGAGCAAACCTAGTCTCCTTGGGAGGGAATTCTCAAAATAAGAACCTATGGCTACAATCCTATTAAAATTAATGGAAGCTTTGCCATTCACTTGTGTAGGGACACTACAAGAAGCATCATCATCATCATCATCATTATTATTATTATTCATTATCTGGTAACAGTGCCTATCTGTTGAATGACTACAGCACTGTCCTTCATAAAGCTTAGAACGTGAAATGAAATGGTTGTAGAGACAAAAAAGGAAGTCAATAGAATGAGAGAGAGTGTGTGTTTGAGAGAGGGAGAGAGGGAATGAATTGGGAAATGAGAACAATTATATCAAAATAAATTATACGTATGTGTGCATAATTAACAAGCAGCATTTCTAGCATGTTTAATTGGTAAAGGGATGTTTTTATGATCTTGATTTCAAGCATTCTGGAAAGAGAGAGGAGAGAGCTAACTCGCCTGGCCAGTGTGGTGTAGTGGTTAGAGTGTCGGACTGGGAGTCGGGAGATCTGGGTTCTAGTCCCCACTCGGCCATGGAAGCCCACTGGGTGACTTTGGGCCAGTCACAGACTTTCAGACCAACCTACCACACAGGGTGGTGGTTGTTGCGAGGATAAAATGGAGAGGAGGATTATGTACGCCGCCTTGAGCTCCTTGAAGGAAAAAATAAAATGCAATAATATAATAAATGCAATAATAAATATAATAAAAATAAAAGGAAACCTTTTCGCTTCAGGCTTTTAAGTTACTTTCAGAAAATATTTTTCCTAAGTGATTAAATACTGTCTGGCAAACCTAGGAAAGTTGTCCTTTTTATGTGAATCGTTATTCTAGAAGGAAGGAAGATTACTTAGCAATTTTTGCTTTCTTTTCTAGGGTGAATAACTGCGTGGGATTTTCTAACTACAAGTTTTTCCTCCTGTTTTTATTTTATTCCCTCCTGTATTGTCTATTTGTTGCTTCTACAGTTCTGCAGTATTTCATAAAGTTTTGGACAGTAAGTTTTTTTTATTAGATCTTCAAAGTAAATGTGTGTTTATGTCTAATAGATATAAAAGTATCATGATATCATTTTTGGCATACTACATAAGCATCATCATAACCACCGTTATTGAAGTGGCTGAAGCAAGACAAATCTACCGAATAGTTTCATAGACTTTATTAATGTATGGTTTTATGTTCACTGGAGCTGGCAAACTCTGGGGTAGAATTTGCTATCATGTAGATCATATTTCTTACATGGGCTTTTTGTGCATATTTTAGGAAAGCACATTATATTTGTATGACATCTATAACTAAAAAGAAAAATCAACCCTCACCTAATTTCAAAACAAATTCATTATTTTAATATTTACTGCTCTGGTCCAGTAGCACAATTAACTTTATATTCAATCACTCATTGTAAAGAATACCTATCAAATCAGCTGTATCCTACCAAAATTTATGCCACAACAAGCCAGATCATCTCTAAAGTGCTGCATGTTGCCTTAATGCTATGGACCTGTTACTGCTTGCTTCTGAAAAGAGCTAGCTAACATCCATAGAGTATGAGATATTTTCTTATTTAATGTGAGAATTTCTCACATTAAATATGCCAATATTTAAATGTCTGATTTCAGAAAACAATTCCTGTATGCATGCTTCATATATAGAGCAGGAAATTGTATATTTTGATCAAGTAAACCTAATACATTAATATTTATGAAGACTGATTGTTCTTGCCTTGTTTATCCTCATGACACCTTGGGTTAGGCACAGAGAGGTATAAGACTGGTTCAGATGTACATATCTTGGCTTCATAAGAATATGAGCCTTGTGCCCGTGCATGCTGACCTTTCATTGCTTCCTTCTTTGCTGCTATAATAAGCCAGAATATCTTCACAGTGACTCGGATGATCATGTGGGGAGAAGAAGCTATCGTGGCTTCTCCTTCTGCATGTGCAACTGTTGTTTATATAATTACCTGTGCTGCAGGGAGGGGGGCATGTCATCCGAACCCTGCGCTTGGTCCATTGCAGCAGAGGTGGCTTCATACCCATCCTACAACCCATAAAGGAAGCAAAGGTTATCTTGTTTGCACCCTATAATAAGCCAGAACTAGGAAACTATGGTTATCAGGATTGGAATGCTCTAGTATCTTAAATAATAGTTTGAAGTTGGTTTCAGATCTTGCATGGTCCAAACCTGGTAAGCATAGTTTAAACTATGGTTAATTGAAGACTTACTCATTATTGTCAGGGCCGGCGCCAGAGTATTTTGCGCCCTAGGCAGGCGCGCCGTACTGAAGCCGCCGCCCACTCCTGGCTTCGAAGCCAGGATGCTGGGATTGGGGGGCGGGGCGGTGGCTTCAGAACGGCGCGCCTGGGCGCGCCGTACTGAAGCCAAACCCTGTCCCCCATGCCCACTTCTGTTCCTGGCTTCGAAGCCAGGACACTGGGGTTGGGGGGCGGGGCGGTGGCTTCAGAACAGCGCACCCGGGCACGCTGTACTGAAGCTGCCCCCCACACCTGCTCCTGGTTTCGAAGCCAGGACACTGGGGTTGGGGGGCAGCCGGGGCAACAGCGGCTTTGGAACAGCGTGCCTGGAAGTCGCTCTAGGAGAGCAGTTTCCGGGTGCGCCATTCGGCGCCCTCCTTTGCTTGGCGCTCTAGGCCGCTGCCTGAGCTGCCTCTATGGCAGCGATGGCCCTGATTATTGTAGCACGTGCAGAAGGGAGCAGAGATGGGGTGGCACACTCAGGAACAAGGTTTGTATCTTGGCATATTAAGCTGAGAGATGTATGTCCGAACTGGGGCAGAGATTTCCCTAAGGCCATCCTGACTGAAGTAACACTTAAACCTGGGTGGATGCATTTCCAAAGCCTGCATTCTGTCCTTGGCACTGCGAGAATGGTTTTCCTTGCTTTCTCCACCCCTGCACTCTGGATGCTGTCTCATGAATAGAAGCTTGTGCTGAAGGAAGTGTAGAATATTTTAGCTTGGCTAAATGGGCATAATGGGGAAGAAGGGTAGCTCTCCATGAGTGCAGAAGGATTGGTCTCCTCTGGCCCTGGTCCAGGTGGATGATGTCATTCCTTGCAACATTCTTCTGTGCTTCCCAGCATTGGGTGTGCCTGACACTTGCCTGGCTAATCTAGTAATGATAGGGGAGGAAAAATATTGTGCCTCCAGACGTGATCCATGTGTGAACACCCTGACCCAGGACTTGATTATTTCTTTCCAGGCAAAAGCCCTGCCAAGGCAGTTCTTATTGTTTTATACATCTGTGTATTTATTTATTACATTTCTATATCACCCAATTGCTGAAGCTCTCTGGATGGTTCACAAATCATATGGATTGTATTCCACTTTTATCCATGAACTATCTGAGAATTTCATAGGTGTATCACCAGATCTAATTTTTCTAGAATTCCTTTTTATTGGGCCCGTTCAGAAGACACCTTAAACCATGGCTTTAACCACAGTGAATAAAGCAACACAACCTGGCTTTCTGGCTTAACCACCATGGTTAAAGTCATGGTTTAAGGTGTCTTCTGAACAGGGCCATCATAAAAGAAAAAAGAACCTAGTTTGACTATTACATTTGAGGTAGCTTAAAGGATTGGGATTTACAAAAAACATCTTACTCATTTTTACATTTTAATACATTTCATCATGGACAATAAGAAAGTACCCTTAGAGGTGTGTTTACCATTATTTATTGAGGATCTTGCTTATATTCTAATTTGTTATAGAAAATTACCATTTTGAATGTCTATTGTTAAATGTAGGAGAATTTTGGTTTGCTTTCATTCTTTAGGCATTTGTGGCACCTCCATTTTCATAAGTGGCTAATCAATTGTATCACTTCTGATTAGCAAGAACCTTTATAAGGTGGAACTCTATATAACCAAGGAAGTATTTTTAAAGGTAGTTTCAGACCATCTGAATTTATTTCTCTTTTAATTTCAGTTCCATTGAAATTGAAGTGAAAGCTGCCAGGGTGCAATCCAGCCAAAAGGAAGCATTTTTAAAATGCTATGGGACAGAACAATGCATGTGCTTAATTTTATGTTAGAATTTAATAGGACTGAAAATCCAACTTTGGCTTGCTTGTGCCCACACTTCTGCTTTTGATAACCTTGAAAGCAGAAATGATTAAAGTTTCCGATGAAATTGTTACAGTTTACTCAAGTGTGAGAAAAATGCTGTTTTCAGTTATCTAGTGTCTATAAACTTCTAAAAAGTTTAGAAGTTCTTACAACTATGTCATTGATATAGGAACACACACATTATGAATGAGGCGACATCTATTTGTTGGTTACTGCAAGCTGTAGACAGTTAACTGTAAGATTATTTCATATAGTGATATATTGGTCATACAGCTCTGAAGTACCAATATTGATGAACCTAAAGACTTTTTTGTACATTCTCCAGGCAGCTGCTCACTTCTGTGTGTGTGTGTGTGTGTGTGCGTGTGTGTGTGTGTGTGGTGTGCACGCCACTCCTATTCCATGTTCTGCTCTTTTTTCAGGAGATGACTTTAGCTATTCTTAATTCCTTCAGTTTGTCAGATATGTGAAATCTGACTCACTAACTTTTTGCCAACCAAAAAGTGTTTAAAT